>NC_134358.1:453741255-454088755 GCF_048569485.1 Anomaloglossus baeobatrachus
CCCCATGATGTCTGCTATTGCTTTAGCTGAAATTCGTAGATTCTCCAGTATGAGGTTGTGCACCGCATCGACGATCTCCGGAACAAGAACCACTCTCGGTCGTCCAGGACATTGCTCATCATTGGTGCTGAAGTGGCCAATTTTAAATTTGGCAACCCAGTTCTTAACTGTGGAATATGAAGGGCATTGATCCCCCAAAGTCTGTGACATATCACCATGAATATCCTTCACGGACTTTCCTTGCAGAAACAAGAATTTTATCCCTCCTCTGCTCTCAGTTGCTGTGAATATCGCATTAGACTCCGCCATTTTGTTTTCCCGCTGTGTGTAGACCACTGTTGCCATAAGCAACAAACACAAAATTTTGAAAACATATATTAGACACATAAGGCTTTCATGTGATGCAACATTGGTTACCATAGAAACAAAAAACAGATCACAAAGCCAAAGACTTATCAGCAGCCCCTCATATAAGAAGGGACAGGGGACTTAAGTTTCAAACACCACTTCAGCACTGAACCCCCCCCCCCAAAGCACTGAAGTGGTGATTGGGCACGGGGCTTGATTGATGTCACAACCTCATGTGAGCCCCAGGAATGCAAGCGCCAACACAGCTGGAACTGCGCCACCCCCAGAGGTGAGTATGAGCTTTTTCATTTTAATTGGGGAAAACGTGGAATAAGTAGGGGTTTTCTTAGTTTAGGACAACCCCTTCACCTACAACCTGTCACTCACTGCACTTTTGTATTACTCCTTGTAAGAATCATCTCTGGGTCAATGTTAATAGCAGCAACGCAAAATTCCATTTAGGGCTTGTTCACATATTACATTTTTGCTGTGGTTTTTTTTTTTCCTACAAAAAATGTACCATTTTAGGGTACAAGCAAATTGAATGGAGTTTCTGAAGTCTTATGAACATGCTACTTATTTTTTCCTTGCAGATTTGAACCTTCTTTTTTTTCAAATCTAGGGCATGTCAATTCTTTCAGCTTTTTTTCTTAGCGTTTTACAGCCATTCAAATGAATGGAAAAAAAAACATAAGTAATGGCGCATCAAAAACGCACATATTTTATGCAGTGTTTTCCTGCCAATAGTCCAGATTTTTATAGCCGAAAAATCTGCTGCAAATACTAATCGGGTGTACAAACCCTTATGGCTCATGGCCATTGTGTGTGCAGATCCTGTGCAGACAGGCATGGGGATCCAGAGATTATTTAGTACAAAGCCACACTGCCTTAGTGCCTTACATCTAGAGATATACTAGCCTAAACTTCAATGATTTTAAGTCAAGGATATTTGTGTACATAAGGCATTTGATGGACCATGTCACTTCAAGAAAATATTATGGTTCAGAATAAAACAATGCCATAGAACAGATGTGAAATGCTGCATGAAAGCTAAAGCAAAGATGCTCAGCATGCACACAAGCATGTACCAAACTGTAATGTGGCTGCTATAGTGGTGCATGGAACTCAACTGTACCTCTGTATGCTCCTGATTCCAACAGAAAAAAAAGAAATACACATTCCATGACTATTTCTGTATATATAATTTTCTCCAGAATTGCAGCTTCTAGATGAGAATAGAGTAGGTCAGTACACGTGGTGTCCTCTGCAGTGCAGGGCTGAGTTGTGTGAACTTAGAGAAGTTTTCATGCTAGGTGCGGGGAAGTACCAAGTGAACGGCAAAATGGAAGGGGAACCCTGCGTCTAGGGAAAAGGGATATGGTGATCCCTGACCAATCCTACCGCTGGGCCCTGTGTTCCATCACTGCCCTAGATAGGTTCCGCGCCTATGCGCTGAGTCGGATACCTGACCCTAGACTGACCCTGATCTGGGCCCTAGGTAAGGAGCGGTTGGGATGAGCTCTTCGTCAACCCTGCTAGGCGCTAAAGGTCACACAGGGATAACAAACAAGGGAAAACAACAAATAACTTATCTCCAATAGACTCAGGGAGAGAAACTGCAACAACGATCAAGATTCTCAAGATGTATGCCAGCTGCCTGCTTGCACTGAAGACTTGATAAAGGTATATGAAGCATCACCAGTATCGAGTAATATGAAGTGAAGGTATATAACTGATTAACATAAGCTGACAGGCTGAGGAAATCTGCAGCGCCCTAAAGGGAAAAGGATGAAAACCAAGCAGACATAATAGAAAGTCAGGGAACAGTTTGTGCAGCCAAATGCTGTGACCTTCTATAGCCAGACACCATAGGACTGTTTGTCACCCGTGACACACCCGTGACAGAAGTATTTACTTATCCCAGTATGAATACTACTTCATGGAAAATTTAGGTTAAATCTGAAAATGACGAGAGTGAGAGGCAAAATTGGATGCAATAGCCACCAGCCTCCTCATACTTATATCCCTCTATTTTGTTGCATTAATGGTGCAGCAGTTATCGGCGGAATCATGTATATTGCAGAAGCCAGTGTTCCTGCACATTTCTGTAGCAGTTTCTCTATCACTCTTGCGATAAGCCAGACAGAACGCTTATCAGTGCTGCGCTGCTCATTTTGTAGATTACACTCCTCTAGATTGACATTTAGCAGAGTACAATGTTTGACTTCATCTTTATTGGGCCAATCATGGCGTACGGCTCTATTAAATTATGCTAACAATCTCCTTCTCTGTTCATTGTTCTTAGATTTTTTTTAATTACATAAAACAATGGTTTTTCACTGCAGCTCTACAGAAATTCTGATTTTCTCATTTAATCTGAGATAAGGGTTGATTGTCTTTTGGAAGATTAGTTGCGGCAATTTAATCAGATTTCTATGCCATGAGAAGAACTGCACAAATCTATACTATGTACTGAAAACTACACTGTGCACTGCTGAATGGATTTACTGTAGACGTGTATAATGGTGGTATGTGATGAGTACGTTATTAGGGTATGCTGCATTTCTATAAGGGGCCCCAAACAGAATAGATAGCTGTTGGCCGAACAATGGTCTCCTATATGGCGCTCCTATGTTCTCTACGTTACAAAATCATACGGTCTAATAACACCTTTAGTGTCTGTCATGTGAATGATCTATTACTTCTATCATTTTCATTGTTCTGCTCCTAGGACAGAAATAATTGGCACAAATTTGATCAGAGTCTGAGGTGACCAATTTATATCTAGAGGTTAAGCCATAAGGACTTTTTAAGATGAGCACCTAGATTATCAATATCATGTGGCTGGAGAACCTCTTCAAGATAATTATGTCTAATCAGTTTTTTTGTCTTAAGCTGGTGTCACACATAACGACGACGACAACGACGTCGCTGCAACATCACCATATTCTGTGACGTTGCAGCGACCTCAACAGCGACGTCGCTGTGTGTGACACATAACAACGATCAGACCCCTGCTGCGAAATCGTTGCTAGCTCCTGAATGCTCGAAGTCATTTTTTGATCGCTGCTATCCCGCTGCGCCATGCTGATAAGCTGATAATCCTTGTGTTTGACACCGCAGCAGCGACGCTACGCTACGTCTGAAACCACACAACGACCGTCGACGTCGCTATGATCGCTGCTCCGTCGCTGCTTTTTCTAACATGTTTGACAGCTTACTAACGATCATCTATGGTCGCTGCTACGTCACAGAATATGGTGACGTTGCAGCGACGTCGTTGTCGTCGTCGTTATGTGTGACCCCAGCTTTATACTGGAAAACTTTAAGGGGGGCGTGAGAGAAGGGGTTCACCACTGGAGCAGTGCTTTTAATCTAAGTCCGTGCCACTATTCTTATACTTACACTGTGGCGTCTTCAACTTTTTTCAGGGTCGCTTCATTCCCGTGGCTCCATCTTGTGACAGTAACTTCTGACTGGCTGGATGTCAGAACTTATGTCACAAGCTCTCAAAGCAAGTCTATAAGAGATAGAATGAGGCCAGAGTGAGGTTCTCAGACTTGCGTTGAAGAGAGACATCCGGCTCTATCCATGAAAAACTGGAGTTGCCAGCAGATCAAAAACTGCAGAAAACCAAACAGAGTGGTGTGGATAAACGGGATAAGGGTAAAGACACACGGCGAGTGAAACAGAGCGAGTGGAAGGCCCACTCCCATGAGAGATTTTTTTCTCAGCCCTAATCGAACCGAGAAAACAATCACAGCATGCTGCGGGTGGAATCTGATTCGTTTTCACTTGCACCCATACAAGTCTATGTAACTGATGATTCCGCCTATTGTCTGTTGGTGCATATTCATTTCTACAGTACTCTAGTCTGATAGATCCCTTGATAAAGGTCTGATGTAGACCGAAACGTTATATGGGACAGACTTCATTCTTGATTTAATAAAAAACGTATTCAGCACCACCCGAGACTTTTTTGCTATTTCTTCTAAGGAGTGTCGGAGCTTTATATATGTTTCTAAGTGTTATGCGACTGACTCGCAATAAAGCTCGTGTGTTCCCAGCCTAAAAGCTTCACTCCAGAGGTGATAAAAAAACAAAAACGATGGAGTGGTGCTTTAACAACTACTGCTGTGAAACAAGTCACAACTCCAAAGATATACTGATAGGGACCTTAATGGGGACAGTGTTTCTGATGTATGTAAAGCGCTGTGGAAGGAATGGTACTATATAAGTGAATAATTATTATTATTATCTATCACTATTAACTGCAAGTTTTCCTTCTGCTTCCCCTCTGCAACATCTTCATCTTATATTCAAAATTTGCAAATTAGTTGCCATAAAGGTAAATGTCCAATCCATAAAAGAGCCTTAATAAGAACACGTAATCGGATGGTTCTCTTTTGTAAGTGTTTGCTTTTGGGATCTACTTCTGTCCTCCATGTTCGATATGGCTTACTGCTATATTATGAAGATTTAAATAAACATCATTGATTTTATTCCATTATGGACGCTGGCATCCTTTCTCTTCCTATTATATTGGCTCCACTGCTCCACTCCGTGCGGTCCTTATTTCCAAGGTGAGCCAACTGCGTTTTTTGTACATGAAAGAGTCATGAACCATCAGTAAAGATATCAGCCAAGCCAGGCAGCCTGCTATCTTGAAGTTCTTGACCTTCGTGAGCACAGGGTAGGTTTGGGTCATAGTCTTCTGTAAGATCATGTGGTTTACAAATTATATATTATGCTCCGGTAATTTCTAAAAGCTTCTTCATCTAGTCTGAAACAACTGATCCAAGTAAACTCACAAACATAGCTAAGATGATAGTAGCACCAGTAGCTTATCAGATTAGTCAATAGAATAGCGTGACATAACCACAGAATTGGATTTGGCATGTTGCGCTCAGTTATAATGGCTTACAAGGGTTCTTTTATCGTTAAGGTTATATATTTCTGAACCAGATCCCCCAAATTATAACTTCTGAAGTTGAAGATACAGGTCTGATTCAATATTGTTTTGAGGTTTTTTGTTTTGTTTTTTTTAACCCCAGTCTTAATGAAGGTAGCACTGAGGTAAGATGGGTCAAATTTATTAATATGAATGCACATCTAAATGAAGTTGCAGATCTTTCTACTATTAGTCTGGAATTCTGGCATACATTAATGATGTATTTTACACTACTTTAGAGGAATAAAGTCTGATCAACTTGTTGGGTGGGTTTTGCCATGCCCCGTCCCAGCTCTACCCATTTTAGTGGAGCTGGTTGAGAATTACTTAAAAACAATTGACCAATTTTAAGTTCTACATCAGAATTCTGGTAAAAACTCCTTGGTGATGGAGTTTACTTTATTAGAAATGGTAAACTCTGTGGCATGTAAGTGCTATACAGATTTAGCAGAAATATTTTCCCTTAACATAATCTGTCAGTAGGATCAATCCTCCTAACCAATCTATATGGGCATGTAGCTCATAGAAAGCCCTTGATGTGTGCGATCTAATGTTTTATTCAAGAGAAATATATTTTTTTTATATGTAAATAAGCTGCTCAGGCTATGGGCTGGACACTGATCTGCATGAGAATCTGAATCCAGAGCGTATTTTAACCCCTTCAGCCCCAAGCCTATTTTGACCCTAAAGACCAGGCCATTTTTTGCAATTCTGACCAGTGTCACTTTATGAGGTTATAACTCTGGAACGCTTCAGCGGATCCCGGTGATTCTGAGATTGTTTTTTCGTGACATATTGGGCTTCATGATAGTGGTAAATTTAGGCCGATATTTTTTGCATTTCTTTGTGAAAAAAACGGAAATTTCGCGAAAATTTTGAAAATTTTGTAATTTTCAAACTTTGAATTTTTATGCTCTAAAACCAACGAGACATATGACACAAAATAATTAATAAATAACATTTCCCACATGTCTATTTTACATCAGAACAATTTTGGGAAAAAAAAAAAAATTTAAGGAAGTTATAGGGGTTCAAAGTTTATGAGCAATTTCTCATTTTTACAACAAAATTTACAAAGCCACTTTTTTTAGGGACCACATCACATTTGAAGCAATTTTGAAAGGTCTACATGACACAGAACACCCAAAAGTGACACCATTCCAAAAACGGCACCCCTCAGGCTACTCAAAACCACATTCAAGAAGGTTATTAACCCTTCAGGTGCTTCACAGTAACTAAAGCAATGTGGAAGGAAAAAATGAACATTTTACTTTTTGCAACAAAAATGTTAATTTAGCCTCAAATATTGCATATTCACAAGGGTAGCAGGATTAAATGAACCCCCAAAATTTGTTGGGCAATTTCTACTGAACACGCAGATACCTCATATGTGGCGAAAAACCACAGTTTGGGCGCACGGCAGTACTCGGAAGGGAAGGAGCGCCATTTGACTTTTTTTAACAGAAAATTAGCTGGAATCGTTAGCCGCACCATGTTGCGTTTGGAGAACCCCTGAGGTGCCGAAACAGTGGAGCTCCCCCACATGTGACCCCATTTTGGAAACTAGACCCCTCATGGAATTTATCTAGATGTTTATTGAGCACTTTGAGCCTCTGGGGGCTTCACAAAAGTTAATAGAGTTGAGCTGTTAAAATAAAAAAAATTTTTTTTACCACAAAATTGTTACTTCAACCAGGTAGCTTTTTTTTCACAAGGGTATCAGGAAAAATTGCACCATAAAATGTATTGTGCAATTTCTCCTGAGTACACAGACACCTCATATGTGGTGGAAATAAAATGTTTGGGCGCACAGCAGGGCTCGGAAGGCAAGGAGCGTCATTTGACGTTTCAAACGCAAAATTGTCTGGGATAATTAGCGTATTCCATGTTGCGTTTGGAGACCCCCTGAGGTGCCGAAACAGTGGAGCTCCCCCACATGTGACCCCATTTTGGTAACTAGACCCCTCATGGAATTTATCTAGATGTTTATTGAGCACTTTGAGCCTCTGGGGGCTTCACAAAAGTGAATAGAGTTGAGCCGTGAAAATAAAAAAAAACTTTTTTACCACAAAATTGTTACGTCAACCGGGTAGCTTTTTTTTCACAAGGGTATCAGGAAAAATTGCACCATAAAATGTATTGTGCAATTTCTCCTGAGTACGCAGATACCTCATATGTGGTGGAACTCAAATGTTTGGGCGCACAGCAGGGCTCGGAAGGCAAGGAGCGTCATTTGACGTTTCAAACGCAAAATTGTCTGGGATAATTAGCGTATTCCATGCTGTTTGGAGACCCCCTGAGGTGCCGAAACACTGGAGCTCCCCCACATGTGACCCCATTTTGGAAACTAGACCCCCATGGCATAGAAAAAAAAAACAGCGGAAGATGGGGGGGGGGGCGGCAGATGGGGCGGCAGCAGATGGGGGGGCAGCGGCATATAAAGGGAGCATCTGTGATTGTGAGACGGCGGCTGGGATAGGGTGGGGGCGGATGGGAGAGGGCGCAGTGGATGCAGGAGCGGCAGAGGATGGGGGGAGGGGGCGGGTGGGGGGGATGGGTGGGAAGGGGAGTGGGAGGTGAGATTGGGGATAGTTACCCTACAGGATGGATCTAGGCAGCTGGATCACAGGAGATGAAGGAGGCAGCAGATCGGGGAGGGTGAGAGGTGGGGGAGGGAGCGCAGCGCAGATCACGGAGGAGACAGGTGAGCAGAGCACAGATCACGGGGTGAGAGGTGAGGGAGCGCAGATCACGGGGTGACAGGTGAGGGAGAGCGGACAGCAGATCACGGGGTGACAGGTGAGGGAGAGCGGACAGCAGATCACGGGGTGACAGGTGAGGGAGCACAGATCACGGGGGTGAGAGGTGAGAGAGCGCAGATCACGGGGGAGAGAGGTGAGCAGAGCGCAGATCACGGGGGTGAGAGGTGGAGGGAGAGTGGACAGTAGATCACGGCGGTGACAGGGGAGAGCGCACATCACGGCGGTGACAGGGGAGAGCGCACATCACGGCGGTGACAGCGGAGGGAGCGCACATCACGGCGGTGACAGCGGAGGGAGCGCACATCACGGCGGTGACAGCGGAGGGAGCGCACATCACGGCGGTGACAGGGGAGGGAGCGCACCTCACGGGGGTGACAGGGGAGGGAGCGCACCTCACGGGGGTGACAGGGGAGGGAGCGCACATCACGGGGGTGACAGGGGAGGGAGCGCACATCACGGGGGTGACAGGGGAGGGAGCGCACATCACGGGGGTGACAGGGGAGGGAGCGCACATCACGGGGGTGACAGGGGAGGGAGCACAGATCACGGCGGTGACAGGGGAGAGAGCGCACATCACGGCGGTGACAGGGGAGGGAGCGCACATCACGGCGGTGACAGGGGAGGGAGCGCACATCACGGCGGTGACAGGGGAGGGAGCGCACATCACGGCGATGACAGGGGAGGGAGCGCACATCACGGCGATGACAGGGGAGGGAGCGCACATCACGGCGGTGACAGGGGAGGGAGCGCACATCACGGCGGTGACAGGGGAGGGAGCGCACATCACGGCGATGACAGGGGAGGGAGCGCACATCACGGCGGTGACAGGGGAGGGAGCGCACATCACGGCGGTGACAGGGGAGGGAGCGCACATCACGGCGGTGACAGGGGAGGGGGCGCACATCACGGCGGTGACAGGGGAGGGGGCGCACATCACGGCGGTGACAGGGGAGGGGGCGCACATCACGGCGGTGACAGGGGAGGGGGCGGGTAGCTGACCACGGGGTTGAGAGGTGGGGGGGAGCGTGCAGCACATCACGGAGGGGAGGGGGCGAGCAGCACATCACGGAGGGGAGGGGGCGAGCAGCACATCACGGAGGGGAGGGGGCGAGCAGCACATCACGGAGGGGAGGGGGCGAGCAGCACATCACGGAGGGGAGGGGAGGGGGCGAGCAGCACATCACGGAGGGGAGGGGAGGGGAGGGGGCGAGCAGCACATCACGGAGGGGAGGGGGCGAGCAGCACATCACGGAGGGGAGGGGAGGGTGCGAGCAGCACATCACGGAGGGGAGGGGAGGGGGCGAGCAGCACATCACGGAGGGGAGGGGGCGAGCACCGATCACGAGGGGGAGGGGCCGGGCAGCAGATCGGAGGGAGCGGTGGCACTATGACAGATGGAGGAGGACAGGGTGCACGATCCCTGTCCTCCTCCATCTGTCATAGTGCCACCGCTCCCTCCGATCTGCTGCACGGAGGTGAGGGGCCGGGCAGCAGATTGGGGGAACGGTGGCACTGTGGCAGATGGAGGGCGGCGGCAGCGGATCGGGAGGTGTGGGGGTGAGGGTGCGGGCAGGAGATCGGGGAGATCGGGGAGACAGGTGGCAGATCGCGGAGGGCAGCGGCGGCGGCGGATCGGGACGCTTTTCGTACAGTGAGTGCAATGGCAGCGCGGCAACTTCCGGGTCCCATGCTCCGGTCTCATAACAGCATGGGACCGGAGCTTGTCGCCCTGCCATTGCACTGTGTACATACACTCACTGTGCTCAGCGTGCTGCAGGGACAAGGGAAGCTGATGGGGGCCGTCACCGGCAACAGGTCCACTGTGATTGGAGAAATCGGTCACAAGGCCGATCTCTCCAATCAGAGCAGTGGAGCTGGGGGAGGGTGATCCAGTGAGGTCACCCAGCTCCAGCCAATGGCCAGAGCTACAGCTGCACTGGCCAGGGCTGGATTTCAATGTTTCAGTCATTTTAAATGGCTGGAAAATTACAGTGGCTGTGATTGGTTGAGCGGCGTTCCTCAGCCAATCACAGCCTCCGTAGGTCCGGGGAGGAGGCACCACCCCTCCTGAGGTCAGGTACAGGTCCCCTCCTCCCCGAATCTGCGGTTTATGTTAACCGATCGCAGTCACCGGAGGCTCCGGTGCCGCGATTCCGCCATGACGGAAAGATCCGTCCTTGGTCGTTAAGGCCCAGGGCACAAGGACGGATCTTTCCGTCCATGGTCGTGAAGGGGTTAAATAGGAGGAGTTACCAATGAGACATGTAATGATTTCTCTCCTGATCTCACTGCAGAGCTGTGTATGATTAGGACTGACTAGGGCTGAGCGGATCCGAACTGTAAAAGTCCGGATCCACGCGGTTTCAAAGATTTCCGGGTGCCGGACCCAGATCCGGGATTCCAGGTGCCAGATCCAGATCCGGCACTGGGGAAAATAATTGAAAAACAGAAATAAAACAGCATTTCATACTTACCGAGACTTGGTGTCATGGCGGCACACTGCTTCCGGGTTGCGCATTCACTTCCTGTACAGTGCATCGTATACACACAGCTTTCCGTGTTTTCCCCGCCCACCGGCCATCCTCTCGTGTGTGATTGGTTGCAGCCAGACGCGCCCCCAGCCTGTGACAGTATCTGCCTGCCGTGCAGTCATCGCGGCTCACTCATTGTCTGCACAGCCTGCGGTCGTGCTCTGGAGCAGAACTGAAGCGGCGTGGGACCGCGTGTGGATTACACCGGACCTGCAGGGTGTTTGGGCTTAATAAAGAGGTGAAGGAGGGTGTGTGTTTTGTAATTTATTCCAAATAAAGGATTTTTCTCTGTGTTTATTTACTTTCACTTACAGGTTAGTGTAATGCAGGTATCTCACAAACACCTGTGCCATTACTAACCTAGGGTTTAGTAGCAGCTCTGCGCTGCTATTAACCCATTATTACCCCGATTGCCAACGCTCCAGGGCAATCAAGAAGAGCCGGTAAAGCACCGGGATTGTCACATCTAATAGATGCAGCAATACCGGGCGGCTGCGGGCTGGCATACCAGCCCCCAGCCGGCTTTATCATGTCTGGGGATGAAAATTAGGGGTGACCGCACGTCGTTTTTTTAAAAATGTATTTAAATAACAAAAAAAGGACAGACACACACTTCTGAGTGTTTCTAGGTACATGCGTGCATGTGTTTCTAGGTACATGCACACTCATGTTCAGAGAGGAGCAGGCCGTGCCGAGTGCTGTCATGCCAGACTCGCATGAGTCTGACATTGCAGCACAGCCGCGCACACGTCTGACAGGAACGTGCATGTGCTTCTGAAACACATGCACGTTGACCATACTGACCCGCAGACACTTGCACCGCTTTCCCCTCCCACTGGCCGTCCTGCCACCTGTGATTGGTTGAAGTCAGCTGATACGCTGCCACTCAGGTTGGGGGCGCGTCTAACTGCATCCAATGACACGCGCCGGTGGGCGGGCAAAACAATGAATATTGAATTGTCGTCTCCGGAAGGGAAAAGCGTGACCCGGAAGGAGTTTGCTGTCATGACACCGCCTCGGGTGAGTAGCGCGATATACTCACCCGAGGCGGTGTCATGACAGCAAACTCCTTCTCTTACCCCCTATCACCTCCAAAAATGTTTTAATCTCAATTCTGGTCCCCATACACTTATATGGGCACCGTACATTTTTTTTTTCCAATCGAGCAGTGATCCAAGGGTCACGGATTTTGGGGGATTCGATAAACTCTAGTTAAATTTAATGGCCACTACACCTTACTGATTCTCCTGGATCCCTCAGCAGAATTTTACAGTACAGACCATCACATCCTCCTCACTATGCTCCACTCTCAAGGATATCTTTCTTTCTTGATTCTCTTCCTACATCTCTGACTGCTCTTTCAATGTATCAATTGCCAGCTCTTCTCACCCTCCTCTTTTGCTGGAGATTCTGTCCTTGAATCCCATATGAAGGACTTCTCTCGTACTGCACCAGATTTTTGAAATGCACTACCCCAGACAATTAGGCTATTTCCAAGTATCCACAGTTTAAAACATGCCCTAAAAACACATTTCTTTAGACTGTCCTATCACTTCACAGCTTATTCTTGTTCTTTTCGATTGCACTCAATAGTGCTTTGACTCTGTACTTGTACAGATATTGGCTGGTGACTGTTTCATGCAGCGTTATTTGAATGCCCATATCTATTATACTGATGACTGGACCATACATGACAAGTATTTTATTTTTACCCTTGGTGTCACCCTATTTCCTAATAGAATGTAAGCTTGTGATCAGGGCACATACTCTTCTTGGTATATAAACCTCAAAAAAGACCAAAACAAATAGCCAGAATAAAAGGTAATAATTATTTAAGAAAATTAAAAACATGGTGTAAAAAAATAGTGATTGAAAGGGCACCACAACACAGCAGGGGGAGAAATATAGAATGCAACCGTATGGGAGCTAAAGATAGCACCACTCATATGGCACCAGGGGGTTAACAGGATCAATCACATGTGTGAGTCATATGACCCCAGTGACACACAGACGTCAAGTAAGGATAATGTGAGGTTACTTAGAAATGCAAAAGTACAACAAAAGATATCAGTAAACAGAGGGTTAAATAAACGCATACAGTACCTAGGGGCATCTCCTGCTAGTGCTGGTGCCAATACCCTACAGGAGTTTCGGCTTTAGGGCCTTCGTAGGGCTCCTGTACGGTTGCATTCTATATTTCTCCACCTGCTGTGTTGTGTTGCCCTTGCTATCACTATTTTTTGCACCTTGTTTAAATAAAAATTAACTTTTATTCTGGCTATTTGCTTGGGTCTTTTTTGAGGCTTCAATTGAGTGTACTGCAGATAGCCTGGGTGGATTTAATTTCTGCCAGTTTAACTACCATGCCTGGGTTTACTAATTTTTGATTTATATTGTTTATTTAACCCTTTTGTGTTGGTACTTTTTGATCATTTTTTCCCCTCTTGGTATGTGTTGAATTATGTGTTTGTTAAGCCTGCTTTACACGTTGCAATTTTGCATACGATATCGTATGCGATTTGCAACGCCCCCATCGTATGTGTGGCACATTCAACTTGTTGAACGTGCCGCACAAATGATTAAACCCAGTCACACGTACTTACCTTCCATACGACGTCGATGTGGGCGGCGAACGTCCACTTCCTGGAGTGGGAGGGACGTTCGGCGTCACATCGACGTCACGCGGCAGCTGGCCAATAGAAGCGGAGGGGCGGAGCTGAGCAGGACGTAAACACCTCCCATCTCCTTCCTTCCGCATTGTGGGCCGGGAGCCGCAGGACGTAGGTAAGATCTGTTCATCGTTCCCGTGGTGTCATACACTGCGAAGTGTGCTACCCTGGGTACGATGAACAATCTGACGTGCAATTCTAGAGACAGGTACGATGTGTATGCGATGAACGTTTTACCATTCAATCGCACGTACCTGTCACACACTGCAATGTAACTTACAATGCCGGATGTGCGTCACTTACGATGTGACCCCGCCGACACATGTTAAGATACACTGCAGCGTGTAAAGCAGGCTTTACTCTGTAATGTCTTATTTTGCTAGTACTATGACCCTCTGAGTTGTAAAGTGCTGTGGAATATGCTGTCATTATAGAAATAAAAATTATTATTATTAGGTACTATTTTATTTCCTTCCTATGGGCTTTTACTGCAGACAGGCAGGTAATTGCTAACTACCTGTAGATTCTGTCCTGTGCCAGCTCAGACCAGTCACAGGCAGCTCCTGCCAACTCTTCTGCTGCTTCAATCGACCTCATGTCAAACAGAGCAGCTCTTTCTGTTCCGCTCTGCTCCGTTGATGGGGTGTGACTGCCAATGTCATGCTGATTGACAGCCAGCTCCCTGCAGCTGTCAATCAGCATGACATTGAACGTGAACTCTGTCGACAGACCAGAGCGGAAAAGAAGCAGCTGCTCTTTCAATGTCATGTCAGCGGAAGCCACAGAATTGCCCGCAGGAGCGATCTGTGTCTGGCACTGAGCTGGAAGAGATCGGTGCCGGGAAGAACAGACAGGTGTTAACAACTACCTGCCTCTAAGTTTTAGTCCGATAGGTCCTGGATAAGCTCTTTAATTCATAATGAACTCTGAGCTGCTAGCAGGAGACTAGGTGCCAAGTCTCTTATACACAGCACAGCACACAAGGAGAGATTCCTGCTCTTTATTCCTAAGCTATCACACAGGAGAAGCAAAGGAATATGGAAAAAAATATAATAATAATAATATAATATTTATTCATTTATATACTGCTATTAATTCCACAGCGCTTTACATACATCAGGAACACTGTCCCCATTGGGGCTCACAATCTAAGGTCCCTATCAGTATGTCTTTGGAGTATGGGAGGAAACCGGAGAACCCAGAGGAAACCCACGCAAACACGGGGAGAACATTCAAACTCCTTGCAGATGTTGTCATTGGAGGGATTTGAACCCAGAACCCCAGCGCTGCAAGACTGCAGTGCTAACCACTGAGACACTGTGCCGCCCACATTACTGAGTTGTGTAGACATGATTCCATCTCTGGGGTGTGGTAAACTTGTTAGAAAGCTCAGCACGATCTTTCTGTGTCTACCTCTGCTTGTTTCCTCTGTCTAGTTCTCACTCCTCCTCTTTTCCCTTTCCATACAGTATCATGTGCTGTGTATCCTCACACCTCACCTTATCCAAAGTTTGTTAAAACTACAGTTCCACTTTAAAAGAAAAAATAAAGGATGATGACCAGGAAGGTCTTAGTAGTTGAAAGCCTTTCTGAGCGAGATAACTAAATGTGCATGTCCTAGCAACATAAAATATAACTGCTTCTTATATAAGCAGAAGCACATAATGAATGCCAGAACACATTGTACCAACAATATGCGTGTAAACATTTGCATGTTTGAGTATGCATTTTTATATAATGAAAACAGCTTTTAATGACTACAAAAGCTACATTACGGTAACATCTTAAAATCCCAGAGTAACGAGCATATGGAACAACATATTGAAAGTGGCTGCAGGAGAATGTAAAAATAAATAGTTTCCAAAAAGAGGGAAACAGAACAGCCTGTTTTCAGTGCAATTATTAATTATAACATTGATGCATTTAATAAATTGCTTCAAAAAATCCTATCATCACAGTCAAAAACAAAGGCATTTAATGTTGCATCACACAGAAGTATATAGCACTGTAGACGGGTAGCAAAAAGGCTGCGTTCACTGACGGCACACTGACCAATGTTTGTCAATGTTCAGCAATTTTCTGTGGAAAAAAATCATAACATGCACTAGATTCAAACATTTTGCACATGAGATTGTGCTTTTTTTAATGGCAAGTTTCTTCTGCATTTGTCCACAATGTGGACAAGTGCATGTAGCTGTTTGCAGACCAAGTCCACGTCACAATATGGACAAGTGCATGTAGCTGTTTGCGGACGGACCAAATCCCCTCCACAATGTAGACAAGTGCATGTAGCAGTTTGCGGACCAAGTCCCCTCCACAATATGAACAAGTGCATGTAGCTGTTTGCAGATCAAGTCCACTTAACAATGTGGGCAAGTGCATGTAGCTGTTTGTGGACTAAGTTCCCTCCACAACATGGACAAGTGCATGTAGCTGTTTGTGGACTAAGTTCCCTCCACAATGTGGACAAGTGCATGTAGCTGATGGCGGACCAAGTCCCCTCCATAATGTAGACAAGTGCATGTAGCTGTTTGCGGACCAAGTCCCCTCCACAATGTGGACATGTGTATGTAGCTGTTTGCAGACCAAGTCCACTTCACAATGTCTGCAAGTGCATGTAGCTGTTTGCAGACTAAGTTCCCTCCACAATGTGGACAAGTGCATGTAGCTGATGGCAGACCAAGTCCCCTCCACAATGTGGACAAGTGCATGTAGCTGTTTGAAGACCAAGTCCACTTGACAACGTGGACAAGTGCATGTAGCTGTTTGAAGACCAAGTCCACTTGACAATGTGGGCAAGTGCATGTAGCTGTTTGCAGACCAAGCTCCCTCCACAATGTGGGCAAGTGCATGTAGCTGTTTGCAGACCCAGTCCCCTCAACAATTTGGGGCCCATTAGGCTTCTTTCACACATCAGTTTTTTGCTATCAGGAGCAAGCCGGCGAATTGGGAAAAAAATGGATCCGGCGCTTGATACTTTTTTTTCCTTATAGACTTGTATTAGCGCCGGATTGCGATGCATGGCCTCCCGTTTCATCCGTCGTACGACTGATCTGGCAAAAATTGTCTGTGAGGCTGCCGGAAGCAACGTCCAAAGAAACGTTTTTTGGGACCGGCGAAAAAACGGAAGGCTACGGATCCAGCGCTGTCTGTCTTTTTTTTACAATGGAAGCCTATGGGCACCAGATCCGTCTGTGAAGATGTAATTTACCCTCTAACTGTATATGCTGTGATACTATGTCATGATATGTATATTTCCCTGGTTGTATTAGTTGTAATTCATGTATTTTCTTGGGGGAGCTACTGGTCTCAATGTGTCTCTCTCATACAATTGTAGTCTTGGCATCTAATGTGATTATGTAAATAGCCTGTCCTCTTCTATCCAGAGTTGTGTATCTAGTCTGTAATTGCATTGGCCAGTGATGGAATAGTCATTGTTCTGCACAGCAGGGGATCCCTTCATCTACTGTGGCTGGCAGACATATCAGAGCCCTGTGATGGACCAAACCATTGATGATAGGATGTGTGATCCCCACCCCCTGAACATGGTGGGCTGGTCAAGGAGCACAGACAATGCATTTCCCTTTTTGTAACTTCAGAGTGAGCTGAAACTTGGAAAGAGAAGGAGCCCCAGCCTGGGTGGCTGTGGACACGGACAAAGCTAGGCCTGTGTGGCGGCCCGTGGGATTGTGTGGAACTCTTTGGACTACTGTAAGGACGATTGCATTGTTATCCGGTCCGAGGATTGTCGGGAAGGGCCTCCGAATCTGTTTTACGTGGACTAATCGTGTGCTGTTCCTGTATTCCTGTTAATAAACCTGTTGGATCGTCGCTCGGCCTCGTCCATCCTTTGCTCTGTTGTACACCCCCGTCACACCGTCGTCATCCATCAAATGACGGAATCAGGCGACGGATCCGTCTTTTAGCAACAGAGCATGCTCACATGTGTAAATTCCTTTCTGGTTAGAAAATATCTCTCTCTGTCTGTCGGTCTCCCTCTCTGTCTGTCGGTCTCTTTCTCTCTGTCGATCTGTCTCTCCCTCTCACCTCCTCTCTCATACTCACCGATCACCGGAGTGGCGTGGCGCTGCACAGCTATCACACTGCTCTGGCGGCTTCTCCAGCTTTTAAAAATGCCGGCCTGTTATTATTCCATCTCGTATTCACTGTTTCCCCCGCTCAGAAGAGCCCCCACGCTGAGTAACAGCTGTCTCACTGCAACCAATCACAGCCACCGGTGGGTGGGTCTATATCTTGCAGTAAAATAAATAATTAAAAAAAACAGCAGGCGGTCCCCCCCCGATTTTGATACCAGCCAAGGTATAGCCACTCGGCTGAGAGCTGGTATTCTCAGGATGGGGAGCCCCACGTTATGGGGAGTCCCTCAGTCTAAAAATATCAGCCAGCAGCCGCCCGAAAATGCCGCATCCATTAGATGCGACAGTCCCGGGACTCTACCGGCTCATCGTGATTGCCCTGGTGCGGTGACAATCGGGGTAATAAGCAGTTAATGGCAGCCCATAGCTGCCACTAAGTCCTAGCTTAGTGATGGCAGGCGTCTATGAGACACCCCCCCATCACTAAACTGTAAGTGAAAGTAAATAAACACAAACAACGAAATATCCTTTATTTGAAATAAAAGACAAAAAAACACCCTCTTTCACCACTTTATTAATCCCCAACTATTCCTCCAGGTCCGACGTAATCCACGCAAGGTCCCTCAACGCTTTCAGCTCTGCTACATCGGAAGCTGACAGGAGCGGCTGTAGAGCACCGCCGCTCGCTGTGAGCTCCACGGAGCAACTGAAGTGAGTCGCTCTGTCAGCGGTGACGTCACTCAGATTATCGCGGCCACAGCTGGATTATCTTTGCCAGGTACAAACTGCTACAACAGATCCATTTTTATACCAGATCCGTCGCATCAGTTTTGCCATAATCTGCGACAGATCCGTCGCATCAGGCACAAACTGGATTGTGACTGATGGCAAAAAACTGATGTGTGAAAGAGGCCTAAGTTGATTGACAACAGGAAACAAAATCATTCACATGACTCCTTACCCTGGCACACAACATAAGCATGTTTTCCAGCATTTGAAAACTTTTCATTTTCAACCACTGACCTGCACAAAAACACTCACAATACCTCCCAAAAATGTTTGATTATTGAACATTTGCATAAACCAGTCCATCTGAGGTCACTGTCATCTACAATCTAGGAAAGGATTGCACAGCTGGATGATACATATGATTTTTCTTCTACTGAAAATTTTGCTTACACGAGAATAGGTAGTAAAAATACATACTCTACAGGGTTATTCCCGAATTGGATTATTTTTCACAATGCACAGTAAATGAAAACTTATTGTTAATATACAGACTAAACCCAACATGTTTCATTCTTAGAATTTTCTCTTTTTTCATCCTTATCTACTCCTCGATGCATCCAGCTTCATATAGCAGAATGGGCAGTCCAATTTTTATGTTAAAACTACTTTGCTTCTCCTCTGTATTGCAGACTGTTCTCCCCTATCCTGTTTGCTCCTGACAAACATCTCTGAATTAGGGTACCGTCACACTTTAGCGACGCAGCAGCGATCCCACCAGCGATCTGACCTGGTCAAGATCGCTGCTGCATCGCAACATGGTCGCTGGTGAGCTGTTAAACAGGCAGATCTCACCAGCGACCAGTGACCAGCTCCCAGCCAGCAGCGACGTGCAAGCGACGCTGCGCTTGCACGGAGCCGGCGTCTGGAAGCTGCGGACACTGGTAACTAAGGTAAACATCGGATATGGTTACCCGATGTTTACCTTAGTTACCAGCGCACACCGCTTAGTTTAGCGTGTGCAGGGAGCAGGAGCCGGCACTGGCAGCATGAGAGCTGCGGAGGCTGGTAACGAAGGTAAATATCGGGTAACCACCTTGGTTACCCGATGTTTACCTTGGTTACAGCTTACCGCAAGCTGTGAGACGCCGGCTCCTGCTCCCTGCACATTCAGGATTGTTGCACTCTCACTGTCACACACAGCGATGTGTGCTTATCAGCGGGAGAGCAACAATAAAAAAACGAACCAGGGCTGTGTGTAACGAGCAGCGATCTCACAGCAGGGGCCAGATCGCTGCTCAGTGTCACACACAGCGAGATCGCTAATGAGGTCACTGCTGCGTCACAAAAACCGTGACTCAGCAGCAATTTCAGTAGCGATCTCGCTGTGTGTGAAGTACCCCTTAGGCTAGTTTTGGGCACTCTCTGCTCCTGTACAGTATGTATGGCCATCGCAGCTGAGAGGTGAGTGAGATCATCCTCTGACGCTGCACATTCATTAGCTGCTGGTGGTTCTGGGTACATATTGGACCTGAAAGGTTCCCTTTAATATAGCTGCACTTTGGCTTTAGATCATTAGCTGCCCCTAGCAGAGCTCAACTGTTCTGCACTCCTCCATTACAGCAGTGCAGAATTGTCTTTGTTTTCTGCAGTAGAGGGATCAGTGATGTGAAACTGCAAATGCTGCTCTTTTGATGTAGGTCATCCTCTGTCAAATGCATCAATAGAGCTGCATTTGTAGTTTCACTTCACTGAAATCTCACCAGCAGGCAACAAACACAGCTCAACTAATCTCAGCCCCTATACAAAGAGCCCCACACTGTAATATACAGTATATTTCTGTAAAGTCCCCTGTATACAACCCATCCTGCAGTATATTTCTCATGTCAGACCCTTGTATACTAAGCCCAATCTCGCAGTATATCTCTCTTCTAAGTTACAAGTGAAAAGGTTTTGGTACCGTGTTAGCCAGTTGAAAAATTATTGAATGTTCTCAGTGAGATATTTCTGGTTAGCCTATAAAGGTATCACTCCTAAAATACTTTTGTCATTCTTGGGACATAGTATTTCAATTGATTTTTCTGGCTAACATGGTACCACAATATTACCCTGTATTGCACATAGTGAGAGGAACAAAATTATAATCTTGTGATACCTGTTAATGGCTAACTAAAATAAAATAAAGTGATGTTACAAAGCACGCTTTCGAAACATCTCAGGTAAGGACCTGAGATGTCTCGAAACTTCGAAAGCTTTCTTTTTAACATCACTTTATTTTATTTTAGTTAGCCATTAACAGGTATCACAAGATTATAATTTTGTTCCTCTCACTGAGAACATTCAATAATTTCTCTCCTCTAAAGGCCCCGTCACACACAGAGATAAATCTTTGGCAGATCTGTGGTTGCAGTGAAATCATGGACATATTGTTCCATTTGTACACAGCCACAAACCTGGCACTGATTGTCCACAATTTCACTGCAACCACAGATCTGCCGCAGATTTATCTCTGTGTGTGACAGGGCCTTTAGTCACATATACATGGTCCATCCTACCATATATCTCTCCTTTCTGTCATCTTTATATACAGCCCATCCAGCAGTATATCTTTTACGCGAGTGTGTGGACCCACTGCGCCATGGACCAGGCTTAGCCTGGAAGGGTGTGAGTAAGTGTTTAGCAGATTTTCACCAGAATATCTGATAATGAGGATGGAAAGGGTTGCCAGAAGACACCAGTTACCACCCTAAGACAGTCTCTGGTACTGCAGGAGCTGACCCAAAGGTTAGGGAGGCAGGTATGGAAGGCAGGCAGGATGGAGCAGGTAGTGGAGGCTGACACGACAAAGTACACAGAGAGGCAGAATGGATTTAGACACTGGAGACAGGCAGAATAGGCACAAGTACTGGATACACACTGCCAATAGAAGTTGTGGCTCAGGGGAAAGGCAGGACGGGTACAGATTCTGGAGACGCATTGGCAAGAGAGGTTTTGGTTCAGGAGACAGTCAGGACAGATTGGGTTCAGGAACTCAGACAACAGGCAGACAGCAGACTGGAGTACTGACGGAATCAGACATACCAGGAACCTAATTGCTCAGGCATCTCCCTACAGGGGAAGGTGCTTTAAATACTCAGTGCCATTCCAGCCACAGGCTGGGAACACTTTCTGAGTGCATACACTGCCTCTTTAAGTGGCCAGGATTAAGTGTGCTCATGCCTTAAGGACCAGGAGACCTGTGTGATCTGTGCAAGCTCTGGAGTGTGGGGACCGCAGAAGAAGCAGGAGATGGAGCAGGATGGCCATGATGGTGAGTATGTCGGCATCCCTACCAAGGAGAGGAGGCGGGACAGTGCAGGGACGTCAGCATTGCAATATCACTCCTTTTAGTCCCATTTATATACATCTCAAATAAATAGTTTCATTGGCATCTGAAGGGTAAATAGAGTCTGGAGGGGCATACTTGGGGGGGTGATATGTGCAAAATAGGTGTAGCGGCGGCGTCCCTTCTTGGATACCAACTTACCCATTGCTCCTGCCGTTCCTCCCCTGCTGCTCTGTGGCCATTCACATTTGCTCTTGCTTACTCCCCCTCCCGGGGCCTGTGCACACAGGCCTGGTCTCCCAGGAGTGTGCTTAGGGCACTTGTGCGCACACCTGCCCTAATCTTAAAGGGTCGGTGAGCCACTTCCTAGAAATGCCTCTCAGCCTATGCTTTAGTATGTATGTAAGGCATCCTCCCATTAGCGGAGGTGCTTGCGCAACATATCCAGTTAGTTAGTCATTTTATCTGCTAGCTAGTTGTCAGGTCCCGTTATCCCTGTGTCCGTAACCTGTACCTGCCTTCCCATACCTATTTGTCCCTGCTGTACCCACCATACCTGTCCGTACCCGCCTGTCTGTCTGCCTTAGTTATCCTGCCTATACCTGTGCCTTTACCAATGTCTGTACCTGCCCTGGGGGTTAGCCGCCACAGTCTCGGTCACGGCCCTAGGAGTGGTACCTGGTGTCCGCCTCGCGGTAGGTACTTAGTCAAGCCCCTCCCACTAAAGGGTAAGCCTGGGTTCTCCCTGTGATCCAGTGGATTCACTACTCTCGCTCGCTACCTCTACACCTGCCGTGAGAGTTACAATAGGGTAGATTTAAAAATGTATTGTATTGTCACAAGTGAACAAATATAGGTGTACATTATTTACAGACCACATTGTCATTTTGGCAATGCTTCTTTCGCCTTATGGCTCTAATGTCAATGATGATTTATGGTTTAACTTGGACCCTAAATTAATTTTTTTAATTGACAAGAAGTAAAGAGAATAATTAAATTATGGAAATACATTTATATTGTAAATAGTGGCATAATAATTGTAGATGCAGAGGTCACGACCGCAACCGTTCCCAGGTATAAAGGGGGCCTGCCGATCCCAGTGCCTACTTCACCTGCAAGTGTGTCCGAGGACGCACATCTAGCTGAAATGCAATACAACGCAGAGACCAGTCGGGTCACTGCCAGGCAATACATGCCTTCAGCCAAACAGAGGCCGGCAATTGATGTCGGCATGCAGTGCACTGCTGTATACCAGGACGGAGGACATATATAAGAGGATGGGGCCTAGAATGGAAACATATATACAAGGATGGGGGACATATTTACCAGTAAGAGGCCCAGAGTGAGAAATATATACCAGGATGGGGGACATATGTCCCAGGATGGGGCCTAGAATGGGGGACATATATATCAAGATGGGGGCCATATTTACCATGAAGGGGCCCAGAATGATGATATATATCCAGGATAAGGGACCTATATACCAGGAAGGCTCCCAGGATAGGAGACAAATTTTCCAGGAATGGGGACATATAGTTGTGCTCAAAAGTTTACATACCCCGACAGATTGTTTGCTTTCTTGGTCTTTTTTTCAGAGAATATGAATGATAACTCAAAATCTTTTTTGCCACTCATGGTTAATGGTTAGGTGAAGCCATTTATTGTCAAACTACTGTTTTTTCTCTTTTTAAATCATAATGACAACCAAAAACATCCAAATGACCCTGATGAAAAGTTCACATACCCTGGTGATTTTGGCCTGATAACATGCACAGAAGTTGATAAAAATGGGTTTGAATGGCTAATAAAGGTAACATCCTCACCTGTGACCTGTTTGCTTGTAATCAGTGTGTGTGTGCATAAAAGCTGAGTGAGTTTCTGGGATCCAGACAAACTCTTGCATCTTTCATCCAGCCACTGACGTTTCTGGATTGTGAGTCATGGGGAAAGCAAAAGAATTGTCAACCGATCTATGGGAAAAGATAGCTGAACTGTATAAAACAGGAAAGGGATACAAAAAGATATCCATGGAATTGATAATGCCAGTCAGTAGTGTTCAAACTGTGATTAATAAATGGAAAATCAGGGGCTCTGTAAAAAACAAACCACGAACAGATAGACCAACAAAAATTTCAGCCACAACTGCCAGGAAAATTGTTTGGGATGCAAAGAAAAACTCACAAATAACATCAGCTGAAATACAGGACTCACTGAAAACTAGCGATGTGGCTGTTTCAAAATGTACAATAAGGAGGCACTTGAAGAAAAATGGGCTGCATGGTCAAGTCGCCAGAAGAAAGTCTTTACTGCGTAAATGACTCAAAGTATCTCGCCTACAATACACCAAACATCACAGAGACAAGCCTCCAAACTTCTGAAACAAGGTAATTTGGAGTGATGACACCAAAATCAAACTTTTTGGCCACAATCATAAACGTTACATTTGGAGAGGGGTCAATAAGGACTATGATGAAAGGATGTGGAGATATGTAAGCTACAAAGGCACAGGAAACTTGGACAAAGTTGAAAGAAAGATGAATGCAGCACTTTATCAGCAAATACTGGAGGCAAATTTGCACTCATCAGCCCTGAAGCTATGCATGGGACGTTCCTGGACGTTTCAACATGACGATGATCCAAAACACAAGTGTGTCGCCCTGGACAAGCCAGGGGACACAGGTAACAACACACACACCCCCACCCCCAGCAGTTCACACAGACAACCCCAGTGAGACCTGGTTTCTTCCTTGGGCTCAGACAGACACACCAGGTGGGCGGAGTCAGGAGATGGAGGCGCCCACCGAGGAGTTTGGCTGGCCTGAGGGAGGAAGCAGGCCCAGACAAGTTCAGGAGTGAAGGAGAGAGGAAGTCTGCAGAGAGGCGGACGCAGATTGGGGCCTAGGTTGGAGCCTAGGGCCCCTGTGCAGAAAGTCAAGCAGACGGTAGTGGCCGTCTGCAGGGAACCGGGGAGCCAGTTGGTGGAACCGCAGGTAGCCGGGGCTGGGCGGTGGCCCCCCGGTACTGAATCGGGGAGCCAGCTGGAAACCGGAGAGCAGGAAGAGTGTGCACGGAGGCGAAGAAAGGGACTTACACTAACAACCTGGGGTCAGGGGAAAAACAGCAGCAACCGTCCGAGGGACCCGTCCAACCAGCCGTTTGTTTACCGAGAACTGTGTCGTGTTTACTGGCTGAGTGAGTACCTCCGTACCGTGCGGCACAGCGCTGCCCCTGCGTCCCTGCACCTCCGCAGACCCCCTACCCGCCTGCCCACCATCCCAACCCCATCACTGGGCCCCGGGATCACCAACCCCTACCCACGGAGGGGCAAAACAACAACTGGCTGCTCCATACCATCACTCCCGGGATCCCCAGCCAGAGCAGCGGTGGTGTACACATAATCACCACAACCGTGGGTGGCGTCACGGACAATCAACAATCCCCACACCCAATCCCCCCTTTCACTCACGGGCGAGGAGCGCCGCTAGAGTCCCCGGGATCCGGCCCATCGCTCGAGCCACCGAGCAGCGGCAGGCCGCGGCAGCCGCGGCAGCCGGACCCGAGCAGTGGGAGAGCGCGGCGTCCCCTCCTCCGCCCGCGACAATTTGGCGTCACGAACAGGATCTTACCGCTCTGCCGTCTGGTAGAGGTGCGCCTTGTTACCGCCGGAGGTGTCTGGCCGAAAAATTTCAGAAGCTGCCATCTTTGGCGCGAAGGGTTCCCACTCGAGCGTCTTCCACCAGCAGGAAAGGCGCGAAAGTGGAGCCCCGCCCCCTGAAGAAGGAAGTGCTAAAAAGAGGCTAAGGGGGACGGGATGGCGTCCGGCCGCATGTGAACCGCGGCTGTGGAAGCAGGGACGCCAGGACTCTGCCAGCATTTGGTTCCTGGAAGAGGCCGCCGCAGTGATGCACCGACCCGTTACCCCTGTTACCGGTAGCGGAGCCCGCAGCGTCTGTGGGGGAGAACCCAGACCTGGGGTCCCCAGGCCTCACCTTTGTCACCACCCTGCCACCGGCCCCGGCAGTCCGCCCGGCCGCGACGGAGATGACGACGGCTCCGGCAGTCCGCCCGGCCGCAACGGCAGCGAAGTACCGATCCCGTTGACCAATCTGGAGCCGTTCCTGGACTGGGGTCAAGGGGTGCTGCCCATTTCCTAGGGGCAGCACCAAGGCTAGGTTATTTGGGTGGGTGACTGAAGGACCCGTTGCCGTTATTAAAAGTGTTTAATGTTTGATATGCCTCCCGTTGTGGGATGATGTTAGTATCCTTGTATTGTTTTTTTTTTTTCCTATCTTTTGCAGTTTAAAAGAAAAATAAAACCGGTGATGGACGGGCAGCCCGAGGACGGTCTGCATTTTGCTAAGGGGGAATGTGTCGCCCTGGACAAGCCAGGGGACACAGGTAACAACACACACACCCCCACCCCCAGCAGTTCACACAGACAACCCCAGTGAGACCTGGTTTCTTCCTTGGGCTCAGACAGACACATCAGGTGGGCGGAGTCAGGAGATGGAGACGCCCACCGAGGAGTTTGGCTGGCCTGAGGGAGGAAGCAGGCCCAGACAAGTTCAGGAGTGAAGGAGAGAGGAAGTCTGCAGAGAGGCGGACGCAGATTGGGGCCTGGGTTGGAGCCTAGGGCCCCTGTGCAGAAAGTCAAGCAGACGGTAGTGGCCGTCTGCAGGGAACTGGGGAGCCAGTTGGTGGAACCGCAGGTAGCCGGGGCTGGGCGGTGACCCCCCGGTACTGAATCGGGGAGGCAGCAGGAAACCGGAGAGCAGGAAGAGTGTGCACGGAGGCGAAGAAAGGGACTTACACTAACAACCTGGGGTCAGGGGAAAAACAGCAGCAACCGTCCGAGGGACCCGTCCAACCAGCCGTTTGTTTACCGAGAACTGTGTCATGTTTACTGGCTGAGTGAGTACCTCCGTGCCGTGCGGCACAGCGCTGCCCCTGCGCCCCTGCACCTCCGCAGGCCCCCTAACCGCCTGCCCACCATTCCAACCCCATCACTGGGCCCCGGGATCACCAACCCCTACCCACGGAGGGGCAAAACAACAACTGGCTGCTCCATACCATCACTCCCGGGATCCCCAGCCAGAGCAGCGGTGGTGTACACATAATCACCACAACCGTGGGTGGCGTCACGGACAATCAACAATCCCCACACCCAATCCCCCCTTTCACTCACGGGCGAGGAGCGCCGCTAGAGTCCCCGGGATCCGGCCCATCGCTCGAGCCACCGAGCAGCGGCAGGCCGCGGCAGCCGCGGCAGCCGGACCCGAGCAGTGGGAGAGCGCGGCGTCCCCTCCTCCGCCCGCGACACAAGGCCAACTCGACCTGTCATTGGCTACATCAGAACAAAGTGAAGGTTCTGGAGTGGCCATCTCAGTCTCCTGACCTCAATATCATTGAGCCACTGTGGGAAGAACTCAAGCGCACAGTTCATGCAAGAAAGCCCAGGAATTTACAGGAACTAGAGGCTTTTTGCCAAGAAGAATGGGCAGCTTTACCATCTGAGAAAATAAAGAGCCTCATCCACAACTATCACAAAAGACTTCAAGCTGTTATTGATGTTACAGGGAGCAATACATGGTATTAAGAACTGGGGTATGTGAACTTTCTATCAGGGTCATTTGGATGTTTTTGCTTGTTATTATGATTTAAAAAGAGAAAACACACAAGTTTCACAATAAATGGCTTCACACAACCACTAACCATGAGCGGAAAAAAGGATTCTGTGTTATCATTCATATTCTTTGAAAAAAGGCCATGAAAGCAAAAAATCTGCCGGGGTATGTAAACCTTTGGGCACAACTTTATATACCAGGATGGGGGACATTTTTACCACAACAGGGAATCATTTACCAGGAAAAGGCCCAGCATGTGGAACACATTTGCCAGGATAAGGGACATTAGTGCAGGATGGAGGACATTACTACATAATGAAGGGGGCAAAACTTTTGTCTTTATAGGATTTAGAACACTACAAGGGCCCATACATATCACCAACTAGCCAGGGGTGGGGATGGTTGGGAGGCAAGTCGAAATTTTGCACTGGGACCCATCGGATTCAAGTTATTTTAGATACAAATACATTAGTCTTGAAATTGGTTGCTGTTGTTGACTTTTGAGGGGGGTTCCATAAATCAAATCAAAAGCTTCTACAAAACTGTGTCTCTTTTTCTAGTAGATTCTGCTTGTAGTCTATGTAATAAATAGATGGACAAAAATTAATTTGAATGGCCAAGTAATATTACATTTTGCTTCCCTGTAGAAGTCTTTCACATATAAGGCCCTGTGCGCACACTGCGTTTTTTGCCAAGGATTTGCCGCGTTTTTTGCTGCAGAAAAGGTGCAGTTTTTGTTTTTAACCTTTCTGCAGTCTTTCCCCAGCAAAATCTATGGGAAATCCAAAATGTTGTGCGCATACTGCGTTTTTTTCCCTATAGTTTTTGCTGCAGAATTTCTGTAGCAAAACAAAGTAGCATGTCACTTCTTTTCCGCAGGTACCTGCAGTTTTGCTCACAGCAAGTTGGGCTGCAGTGTGTACATCACCCAGGCCAAAAACATAGAGCGCTGTTCACACATGCAGATAACACAGTCACAAACCCGCTGCCTATTAAGTGACGCCCATACTATTAGATCAGGCTGCCAAGCCGTACCCCATGTGTATCATGCACGGACAGACACTCTACAGTGCAAGGCCCAAAAGAAAGGGGCCTGGCTGTATCCTGTACAAAAAATATGATCTAATAGTATGGGCGTCACTTAATAGGCTGCGGGTTTGTGACTGTGTTATCTGCATGTGTGAAGAGCGCTCTATGTGTGACTCCCTGGGCAAGCCAGGGGTCACAGGTCACAACACCACCACACCCCACACTCCAGGTAGGCACATCACAGCTAAACTACAAATCCTTGTTGCCTTCCTCCAGAGGCTGATGATTCACACCAGGGGGTGGGCCAGGCGGTTGGCTCCGCCCACCAAGGAGGTCACAGCTCTGGAGGCGGGAGAAACCAGGCAGTTGAGCCCAGGCAGGGCAAGTGTGAGGAGCTAAAGTGAGAGTCAACAAGCAGTGAAAGTAGAAAAGTGAAAAGAGGAGAAAAGCAAGTGAGGTGACAAGAAGGAAGGAAAGCCTGAAGGGTCCAGCTTTGTGTAGGGCCAGATCAGCAAGGTCAGCGACGGCGGTGACTGTCTGGAGGGGGACCGTTTGGAAGTTCCTGGAAGGACCCCGTTGGCTGTGTGCCCGGTGGTCTGGAGCAGTGTTCCGAAGGACAGTCAGC
This sequence comes from Anomaloglossus baeobatrachus, assembly GCF_048569485.1. NCBI lineage: Eukaryota > Metazoa > Chordata > Amphibia > Anura > Aromobatidae > Anomaloglossus > Anomaloglossus baeobatrachus. The sequence goes on from NC_134358.1 coordinate 453,769,943, forward strand.
ACCAGGGCAGGGGCCTCTCGGACCCCGGCAAGGCTAGGAGTCGCCAAATTTGCCGAATCCGTCAGTGAAGGGGACGTAGATCCCCCAACAACCAAGTCCCGATTGAAGGCAACAGCCCAACCTGAAGCAGAGAGACACCGCCACCGCCACGGCACCAGTCTCTCAGGGCCAGCGCCTGCGGGCAAAGTGTAGAGCTCCTCCGGCCCAGATTGTAGTCGGGGAGCGGGTAACCGGAGGGAATCCACCGCTACCACAAGTCAACCATAGGTGCAAGGAAGAGGGACATCACCGTCACCTACCGGGAGTGCAGGTGCAGCCGTCTGTGGGACCGTCCTACCAGCCGTTTGGTTTACCGTACAAACTGTGTCCACGTCTCAGGCTGAGTGAGTACCACAGTGCCGCAAGGCACAGCGCTGCCCCCGCGTCCCTGCGCCCACCAGGCCCTGCACCTCCCAAACCATCACCGGGCCCCGGGATCACCAACCCCTACCCACGGAGGGGCAACACAACACCTGGCTGCTCCGCATCACCATCCCCGGGACCCCCGTATTGAGCAGCGGTGGTGAAATCACCACAACCGTGGGTGGCGTCACGGACAATAACCAATTCCCACACCCAATCAACCCCTTTCACTCACGGGCGAGGAGTGCCGCTCGAGAACCCCCGGGATCCGGCCTACAGCTCGAGCCACCACTGAGCAGCGGCCGCCGGACCCGAGCAGAAGGGGGTGAGCGTAGTGTGCTGACACCCTCCTCCCCGCCCGCGACATATGCAAGCCACTAGTGTGCAGTTTTATCATCTAGAATTCGCCCCCCTCCATTCCATGGAGGTGTGTGTGTGATTTGCTCCTCCTGCACCTGTGATGCTTCCACTTTAGTGGGGGTTTAGCAGTATCCTGGTAGAGCACTAGTTTTTGGTCTGGGCAATGTACACACTGCAGCCGAACTTGCTGTGAGTAATACTTAATTTTTGGAGGATATTATCCTCTTTTTGCTGCTATTTTTATACCTGCGGTTTTCCCATAGATAATGATTAAAATCCGCAGGGACCAACCCACGGAAAACCGCGGCAAAACTGCATGCTGATTTTGGGTGCGTTTGTTTTTACCGCAGGTGCAGAATTCTGCCAGAGGGTGCGGAGTTTTCTTAAGAAAAATATTTTCCCAGTGCGAACAGACCCTAAAAGAGATTATCTATGCTTGTGACTGAATTACATATAGGCTTCATTTAGGCTAACCTCAAGCTTATTTTAATAATTTTTAAATTGAAAATAATCCAAAACTCACTCTTCCTATATGTGCGACAACGGTATTAATAGTCAATTAAACAGCTGCAGATAATTTACTAAAATGTGGAGTCCGTGAATGAATAGAGTAGTATCTTCACGTTTTCCAACAACAATTTTATCCTTGGTTGGATAAAATGCAAATACATTGAGCAAATTTGGATTACATTGCAAATATGTCATATTAAAATGTAATTTTGCAAACCTCCGTAGAAAAAGAACTTTCTAAATGATGCAACTGATGGCTTTTGCCCTCTATAATAATAATATATATTGCACGTTAATAGCTATATAGACGGTGTTGTGGCTGGCTTTCTTTACAGTGAATGTTAAAAGAAATGAAAAGTTAAATATAAATAATTTCCGAACTGTGATATAAAGGTAGAATCGCATTCTTTGATTCTATTAATGGATTATGAATCAAAAGACATTGTATCATATGCTGCAGGCACATAAAATGGAAAAATCATTGCCCTTAACAAATCAAAGCGAATACTTGGCTAATTTGCTTACCGAACAGTTCTAAAAGTCACCTAATGTTCTCCGACTTCTCTTCAATGCAAAAGTATTATCATTATTTAGGAAAACAACATTTTCTCCACTTCTAACAACAAATAGAATACCAATCTATAATCTCAATGACTGTTTTTCTTGTTTCACAATGGAGATACCAAGCTTATTGAATCAACTGCAAAAGCCATCAGCCCAAAACAAAGCAAAAATGCAAATTATACATCAATAATGTTTAGAAAAAAGCAACGAGTTGTGTCCTAGTTACCAATGTATTATATGATTGTGGAACTGTAATGTAAAACTAATAAACTCTCTAATGAAGGCTGGTAATGCAGGAGAGCAACGACAGACCCTAATAAACATTTGATGACAATCATAATAATGTAATGATGATGAGGAGGAGAAGAGACGTCCTAATCGGAAGGCGGTAATGGGCTGAAACTACGTAGAAGAACACATGGAGTGTTTGGGCATTCGCTTGGCATGTAAGCTTCAGAGAGGATAAAAGTTATGCATCAGAGAGCTAATAATCTGCATGCACCATATATTCTGGGGAGAGAAAAACTGGAAGAGTCTCGGGAAGAAAAAGATCTGGATGTACTTATAGCTCAAAGAGTAAAAACAGCATGGAATGTGAATGAGCTGTAAAATTATGTTCTGTATCCAAGTAGACAGACTTGTGAGTCATGGACAATGTATTGCTTTATAAAGCATAAGTGTGTCCTCATCTGGAAAACGCAGATCAATTCTGGCCAACAAAACTGATAAGAGGCATGTAGTGCTTCAGTAATAAGGAAAGATTAATTTAGTCCCGAAAAGAGACGTCTAATTGGGACATAATACATTTGCAAAAACTCCTGAAGGCAAACTATTTTTAAAAAGCAGTAGCTGCCATTTAGTTAATGCCTAAGTATACCATATCCTTAAAGACTGAGTGTCAAAGCATTTTTTTACTTAAATGCATATAATTTGGGCTACAAAAAAGACTAAAGGCCGCTTTACACGCTACGACATCGCTCAAGTGATCTCGTTGGGGTCACGGAATTTGTGACGCACATCCGGCCACGTAAGCGATGTCGTTGCGTGTGACACCTACAGTATGAGCGATTTTGAATCGTCACAAAAACGTTCAAAATCGCTAATCGGTGACATGCCCCCCTATTCCCAATTATCGTTGCTGCTGCATGTACGATGTAGTTCGTCGTTCCTGCGGCAGCACACATCGCTATGTGTGACACCGCAGGAACGAGGAACCTCACCTTACCTGCGGCCGCCGGCAACGCGGAAGGAAGGAGGTGGGCGGGATGTTCATCCCGCTCATCTCCGCCCCACCACTTCTATTGGGCGGCCGCTTAGTGACGTCGCTGTGACGCCGAACGAACCGCCCCCTTAGAAAGGAAGCGGTTCGCTGGTGACAGCGACGTCGCTTGGCAGGTAAGTAGTGTGACAGGTCTGAGCGATGTTGTGCGCCACGAGCAGCGATTTGCCCGTGTCGCACAACCGATGGGGGCGGGTACGCACGCTAGCAATATCGGTAACTATATCACAGCGTGTAAAGCGGCCTATAGTCTTCAAAATAGGGTTTCTTTAAAAATTTTGCTTTATTTGGCTTTTAGGAGCTTTTTGTTTCATTTGATGTGGTCTGTGGTCATAAATCAGTTTACAGGAGCTCTGAAACAGGATTCTCAGCTAAAGGGTATCTGCAACCTGGTTTTCTCCCCAATATGAACAAAAAGCACCACCTTTCAAGGGGTATTCCCATCTCCAAGATCCTATCCAAATATGTAGTAGGTGTAATAACAATAATGTTAGCAAAAAACTACAATTACAAATGTAGTATAGTTCTCCTGATTAGCTATGTCACTTACCTCATGTTCAGGGCATTACAGGACTTTAGGTATCCGTGGTTATGACCACTAACAACTAACTGGCCGTGCCTATATGCATGGTCATAACCATGGATACCTAAGGTCCTGCAATTCCCTGAACATGAGGTAAGTGACATAGTGAATCAGGAGAACTATAATACATTTCTAGTTGGAGGTATTTACTAATATTATTATTATTACTATACCTACTACATATTAGGATAGAATCCTGGAGATGGGAATAACACTTTAAGCCTTCTCACAAGGCAGTCCAGCAACATATGCATAAGCCAAAGCTCCCTCCCAAATCAAAGAACATATCTCATATAATTCTCACACGTCGTATGCAATCACCTATCGGCTCAATAGGCGTCGCTGACTTGCGCAGGGTGCCACCTCTCTTTCTGTAATAGCCATCCTTCTTGCTTTGATGGATGTGGATGATGTCTACTAAGTTATCTGCAGCGCTGTAAATCTTGAGCCGGTGCAGTTGAAGCACAGACCTAACCAGGCGCTCTTTGGAGGAGGCGCCCAGCACAGGCCAGCGATGCTCTTCAGTTTGGATCACTGCGAGTAGCATACACCATGAGAGAATTTTCTAAGGTATTTTCTTTGATCTGTTGGCGATCAGAGGGCTCATACACATGTTGCTGGAATGCTGTGCAAGAGGGTTTAGAGGTGATGTTTTTGGCTTACATGGGGAAAACCTAAAGACCTTCTCGCTAATTCCTCAGCCAGCAATAGATTTGCTATAAGCAAATGGTCTAAAATTTTTAATGAAACCCAGCTGCAAAAATTATTTTTAGTCCCAAATACAAAACAGAAAATTGTCCCCAAATGTAGACTAATAAAAAAGGGGAGGTCCTGAGCAGATGATTTCATTATATGTGCTCTAGTAGGGTATATAGACAGTGTTTCATGGTTGAGACAATAAAAAAAACCATTACCATAGTTTAGTATTTATGACATAGACTATAGGTGTTTTTAGCTCTTGCTTACAGCAGCTGTCAACTGTTTTTTGCTGACAACCTCTTGGTAAAAAAAAATAGTAGTAAGTCCATGTACACACGTTGCGTTTTTGCTACATTTTTTGTTTAATCTTTCTTTATTAAAGTAAATAAGACAATTTACAGGGAAAAAAAAAAGAAGATTCAAATAAGTGATTACTTCCTGTCAACTTATAGAGGAAAATATAAGCCACGTCCTAACTAATACATCCTCTCTTACTAACTATCAAAAGCAACGTATAGGACATGTAACCACATTTTATAATACGAACAGTCTCCTTCCAAAGGAGAATTACGCCTCAACCAAAACGAGGCCACTGCCGAAAGAAAAAAAATTTGAAGATTTAACTAGAACCAGAAAGAAAAGAAAGTAGTAAGAGGGAAAGAGAAGGAAAAGAAGAGAAGGGAGGAGGGGGGGAAGAAGAGCAGCAGAAAGGGAGGGAGAAAAGGCATGGCAGGGATTACTTCCCCAGTACTCGGGCCGCTACATTGTACTAATGTAACACACGTTATGCGTTACCAATAAGGTTCTGAAATGGTAGGGAATCAAGAGCCAGGGTCCAGGGGGTCCAGATCCTAAGGAATTTATCCACTGAGTCATTGGTCTCCATCCTGTCCTCCATATAATTGTCAGGGGTCTGTATGATTAGGGTGCAGCAATCCCAATAACAATTGTATATAACAGCAATAAAATTCAATCCTTTAATAATATTGATTTAAAAAGAAGAACCCGAGTTCCTCTAATCCACAAATCATCAACTCAACAAGCCATCACCATGTATAATTGGATTCTGAATACCCAATCTGTGGGTCATTGGACCATATATGTTAGGATATACACAGTGGTGGCCACTAGATCAAAAAAACACAACAGAAAAACACAACAAACATAAATGAAGTATTATTGCCAAGATCAAGGACAATGGTCCAATTTGATAATAAACTTAGCAGAAAAAAATAATATACCTAAATAAATATGTCACAATTCCACAATAAATGCTGACAGTGGGTCAGCTTAGGGGGTCCAGCTTTGCACTACTAGATGTGGTCCGTTCTTGTTAGGACGGAAGTTTGGGGCAGCAGGCAAATTTGTTATTTTGTCTCCAGGTTGGACAGGGAGAGTGAATGCTGAATGGCATGCTAAACCCGGGATCCTGATGGAGAGACTGCTTGCCCTCTTGTGAAAGGATGTGGCGAGACCATTCCTATTTTATATATGCCTTAACATATGTTGATTCATCTTGGTGTCTGACCACTGTCAGCATTTATTGTGGAATTGTGACATATTTATTTAGGTATATTATTTTTTTCTGCTAAGTTTATTATCAAATTGGACCATTGTCCTTGATCTTGGCAATAATACTTCATTTATGTTTGTTGTGTTTTTCTGTTGTGTTTTTTTGATCTAGTGGCCACCACTGTGTATATCCTAACATACATGGTCCGATGACCCACAGATTGGGTATTCAGAATCCAATTATACATGGTGATGGCTTGTTAAGTTGATGATTTGTGGATTAGAGGAACTCGGGTTCTTCTTTTTAAAGCAATATTATTAAAGGATTGAATTTTATTGCTGTTATATACGTCTGTATGATTAGGTAATACCGACTGATACCTTGCAGCTATATAAAAAAATATATTGAAAATATTGACTGGCATGCATTTCAGTTCCTCAAGGAAGTGTTTCTGTTTGTGATGTTTGTTTACTTTGTATCATTAAAATCTTATTAAAAATATTTTTCGCATGAATCTCTTGTTCCCATTGTTTGATTTAATAATGGTTTGTTGAAAAAATTCTATGATGAAGTGTCATGCATGTAAGCTATTTTGGACTTATGTAATATGTCAATTCTTTCTGTATTTTTCCTGTGGATATAATCCACTTGAGCTCGATCACTGTAGTGGATTATATCTGTCAGTCCTACACTCACAGCACTGACACTTCGCCTCACACATCATGAATCCGGCATGGTGTGTGAGGCTCTCCATAGCTCAGTAACCCGGGGTTTTCATGGTGATGACCCAGGGCTGCCATGGTGGCAATCGGGTTTCTGTGATCGCATTACAAAAACCCGATTGCAAGGGAGAGGTTAGCGATCCCTCTCCCTGCCTCATGAATGCTCCGATTGCATTGATAAACTACCGGAAGTGGTGCGGGCACCGTTCCAGGCTGTAAGAGCCGGGTTCCAGCTGTAACATCAGCGTGAACTGGCGGCGATCAAAGGGGTACAGTACAGGAACCCCTGCAATTGACATGCCAAAAAAAACGAATGTAAAAACACAAGAAAAATGCTAAACAATAGCAAAAATGCTATAAACAACAAGCATTTTTTCTGCTGCAAAAATCTGCACACAAATTTGCTACATGGGCACACAGCCTAAAGGTACATAATATTTTAGCGCTACAGTACATTACGGATAAATATAATTTTCACTGGAAATAGGCCTGGGTGTTTGATATAAATCTGTCACATAATTTGGGTGAACACAAGGAAATAGGTGTCACCTATTATAAGGCGTACAGCTCTCACAAATCTCAACATTTAAAACAAATGATAAAACTAAAAGAAACTAAAATGTGATTTTGCCCTATTGGTGTCAGCTTTAAGGTGTGGATTCATGAAATGATTCATTTTTAAAGCATGTGAACATTATAGAAAGTAGTCAATACGGAGCGGAAGGATGGCCGGACGCGGCTCCCCAGCAATGACAACCGATCACAAGAATGAATTCTAGTTAGCAGGTAGTCTTCATAAAAGAAACCATTTAACAAATTAATAATAAAAACAAGAAAATATTTTTAGAATGTACCAGTTAATGGAAAACCAAACTATTTCTGAATCCCGCACTATATAGCCCATCACGTCATTAAATTATACATTCCTTGCATATATTAGAAAAATATTGCAGCAATGTCTTATCTAAATATTAACAAGCTGTAAATATTCATATATCCTCATTTATAAATGATAGAAACAAACTAGTCATTTCTAGTCACACTGCTTGGCTGGCTGTCAGAAGTGTGCTCTGTGCAAGGCGTCTATAATGGGCAGTGGCCTGAAACACATGTACTGGGAATTAGAAGTGTTTTATGAATGCACTTCAGGTTGACATTAAATGGGTTAGTTGAGTTGATATTGATGACTTGGAAAAGATCATCAATATCCGATCATGGGGATCAGACACCTAAACCCCCTAAACCACTTTTTTGGCGTATAAGCTGCGGCCACCACCACCGGGCTCTTATATACAGCATTCTAACATGCTGTATATATGAGCCCAGGCCGCTGTGAGAACATAAAAATCACTTTATAATACTTGCCTAACGGTCGCACGGTTGGCGTCTCCGTTCTCCGGTGCCGTCACCTCCTCTTTCGGCCATCTTCGTCCTCTTTCTGAAGCCTGTGTGCATGACGCGCCTATGTTATACACCCTCACCGGTCCTGCTCAGGACCTGAATGCCGGCGAGTGTGTATTACGTCGGACGCGTCATGCACTGCGGCTTCAGAAGATGCAGGACGAAGATGGCCGAAAGAGGCGGCGCCGGCACCGGAGACGCCCATATGGCCAACCACGCAACCGTTAGGTAAGTATTATAAAGTGGTTTTTATGTTCTCACAGTGGCCTGCGCTCTTATATACAGCATGTTAGAATGCTGTATATAAGAGCCCGGTGGTGGTGGCCGCAGCTTACAGGGTAAAAAAGTGGTGACAGGTTCCCTTTAAAGGGATTCGAACTAAGTACATTGTAATCAATAGATTTTAAACTAAAAATAAATTTCACAATTGGATGAGTTAAACAAATGTTCTTGTGCTGAGATAATTGTAGAAATGGCTATGTACTGTGTGACGGCTGTATCTGACCATACAGGGACATGGTCTGATCATACCACATCTCCTGGGCAGTGGAGGATGCAAAAGATTATACAGACATTACAGCAAGAGATCATAGCTGGTTCTTTCTGTGAGGTAAAATATTTGTTTTCAAACAATTTTTTACACCAAAGAATCAGCTGCGATCCCGTTCTGTCCTGTCTATATACTCTTTTGCCTCCTCCAGTGCCCAGGATATGTGGTATCAGCAGACCATGTCCCTCTACAGTCAGACACAGCCATTATACATTATATTTCAGGGGCACACTTAGAAGACTATCTCAGCACAGGGACATACTTCTTATCACATCTAATTGTGGAACTTATTTTAATGCTAAGATCTATTAAATAAAATGCACCTGTCACGGGGTATAAAATGACTGTACAGGGGCTCCTAGACTGGCCGTCGCTGTCCCTTATCTCATAGGTAGGCTTGATGGTAGCGATATCTGAGCCCCCAGCGTGAGCCTGACTCCTGTTCAAGTCCTAATCTTACTCCCACTCTCCCCCATTCTTGGGGAAGATCGGGAAACACAGGAACAAAACCCACGAAAACGACAAGGACAAGGGAGAACCAAAACATGTACACAAGCACTCAAACACAAACGTGAGTCTGTACGTGTACAGAGGGAATAAAGAAAAAAAGGAAGGAAGTAAACACACAACAGGGAAACTTCCACTCCACTCAAAATAGCAACCTATGGGTCACCAAGAACTGGATCACCACAAAGAATCGCTGGAGCTATGCTGAAGTTATTATAGGCTCAGAGAAACAGACTCCCATCCTTTAAATAGGAAGGAGACGGCTCTGGGTGAACCACACACAAATCTACAGGAATCAACTCCTGCAGGGCTGGGGAGAAATGAAATGAATCAGCTGACGCCCAGCTCTGGCTGAGCAAATAGGAGACATCAGGTTGCCTGTCAGACTCTATAATGTGAAGTGTCTGACGCCGATGTGGCACCCTGCGAGTGTAGAGCTAAACACCACCACAAGTGGACCCGTCAAAGTACCAAGCGGTACGAATTGGCCGTCGTCCATTAGAGACCTGCACCCGGTTCTCTGCGCGCTTTTTATTGCACTTATGGAATTAAAATAAAAGCACTTTTGGGAAACTCACTGGATGTGGACTTTCTACTTCTATGGATGTTTGCAACTTTATCTGTCTTCTTTCTATGTGCACCCGAGACCCACACAATGGAAGGAACTGACCAGCTCCCTCCTCCCTGGCACTGTAAAGAGCTCAGTAAGGTAGTGCAGAACCGCATTCTTGTTTGCTGAATGTTTGAAAAATATATTAAGATGAAATGTCACATTTGTACACTGACATTGTTTTAACTTTGATTAAAATTTCACTACTTCAACCCCATCCACTTGGGCGCCAGATTCTGTACATCCACATGACCATTGCAGTCAATCATATATTTCAACTTTGCCATGCATGCTAGCATCACTGCTAAGCCAATGATTGGCTGCAGTGGTCATGTGGTTGTATGGCAACAACATCACAGCAGAAAAGTAAGCCAAGACTGGCAGAAACTGCTGAAGCAATAGTCCCCACGCAGGAGGGGGACTTAACAAGCATGACAAGTATGATTGTTTTTCTTTTTTATAACATTTCTGCTGTTAGGATTGGTGTTAGCATTTTTCTAAACAACTGCACAATCCTTGGCAATATGTCAGTAGGTTTTTGCCACCTAATCTGCGAGTAGCATGATATGGGGCAGACAGTCTGATTTCACGTATGTGTAACTGGCAAAACAACTTGGTGTAGTTTCAATACAATCAGTGTTTTATCAGCAGGAGACTATCACTGCCTGACTAGGTATTGCATGTAAGCTAGACAACTTAATCTGTGTAACTCAATCACTTATTGGCAGTTTGTTGACAATGAAGTGTACACAGGAAGCCGCCAGGGGTGAGCGGGGTTATACACAGCTCAACATTCTGGCCACTGCTACATCAACAGAAAAAACAGGGATTCTAGCAAAGCAATCCAGTACCATAAGTGACACATTACTGGAATTAGTCTCTGCCCCTATACAGTATTATGTGTTGTTGGATGCAACAGCAAAGACTTAAGGCCAGTTAACACACATCGATATCGCTAGCGATGTCACTGCCGATCGCACCCGCCCCCGTCATTTGTGCGTCACGGGCAAATCGCTGCCCATGGCGCACAATATCGTTAGGCCCCGTCACACATACTTACCTGCCTAGCAACGTCGCTGTGGCCGGCGAACCGCCTCCTTTCTAAGAGGGCGGTTTGTGCGGCGTCACAACGGCGTCACTAAGCGGCCGCCCAATAGAAGCGGAGGGGCGGAGATGAGTGGGACGAACATCCCGCCCACCTTCTTCCTTCCTCATTGCGGGCAGCCGCAGGTACAGTGATGTTCCTCGTTCCTGCGGTGTCACACACAGCGATGTGTGCTGCCTCAGGAACGACGAACAACCTGCGTCCTGCAAAAACAACGATAATCGGGAAAGGAACGACGAGTCAACGATCAGGTAAGTAATTTTGATCGTTAACGGTCGTTCGTGCGTTTCACACGCAACAACGTCGCTAACGAGGCCAGATGTGTGTCACGAATTCCGTGACCCCCCACGACATCTCGTTAGCGATGTCGTTGCGTGTAAAGCGGCCTTTACTGATGGATTGACTTTATTAAAGTATATCCAAACTAAAATAAACTCACAACTCATTTTGATATTGCATATTTTTTTTCATAATTGTAAAAAAAAAACAACAAAAAACATTTTAAACACAATTTGTTGAAATATCAAGCTCAACTGGGAGATCTGTAAAAAATAGCAGATGAAACGGAAGTTATTTGTATGATTTTGATGCATATTGCTAAGGCAGTGTGAGTGTGGATAGATCAAAGCAGCAGAGCAGGCGACAAATGCAACCACACACATAGGCACATACCACTAACGTGAAGCCGCTCCATAGCATTCATGTAGTAAAATGTATCCTGCGCTCTCTGAGCATCTTGCAAAAAAATCCATCTACAGTAGTTCACTTTTATGGATTTCTTTATTGCAGTTGACATGGGTTTGCCCTGGGGACTAACTTGCTGTTCCATAAAGATCCTTAAATAGGCACTTCTGATGAAACATTTAATCCCAGCACTAGTATCAAATTGCCGCTTCTGCCAGTGATCGTAATGGAAAAAAAATCAGTTTGACAATTAATTAATTATATTTATGTCCATGTTTGACTGTTTATTATGCGTTGCAAAGCAGTTTAGTTGCAGGATGCGCATTTCGTGCATTTCTCATTTATTTCTCCATTTATAAACGTTTAAAGAGATTTGGTTTCTCCAGGAGCTCATGATCAAACATGCACTAAGCTTTCCCACATCTCTTCACAGGCTTCATATATTATTATACAAACTCTGAGGGAGAAAACATTCTGCTGTGGAGAATGGAGAAGTCTGAGGCATGGCAGGCCTTGGGGTCCAAAACAGGATTAGTCAGATCTTATTATTTACAGTCAGCTCCTACATCAAGGGAAGGTGTTACATGAAGAGATTTCAGCCAGCACATGACTCGACTGAGACGTATCTGATTAGTTCATAAAGGTATTTTCTAATGAACCTGTCCATGTTAATAGTAAAGGCTATTCATAGCATTAACAATCTAAAATAATAATTACCATACATTGTAGATTAAATATCTGGTACACAATGAAATATACTGATGGGCAAAAGGGTAACAATGTTCTGAACCTTTGACTTTCAGGCTCTATAGCTCACCATCCACTACAGCTTTCACCATGAGACTACCTTCATTTTATAGACAATCATCTTGGGAATCTCATACATAAATTTGACTTGCAACTATTTAGCATATGATTAGTTATGCAGATTCTTGTCATGACACTGCTTTGTTATTGTTTTGCTCCTAAAAGTCTAAATTTTTATTTTTATTTTTTTGTTAGTAGTAAATCCACCTTTAGCCTCAACGCCTGGATCCTTCAGGGCATGTTCTCCATCAGATTCAAGCATGTTTCGACCGAAATCTGACCCCAGGTCTCTTCTACACGTTCCCAATGTTGGTGTATACTGGTTGACTCACTTGGGTATGTATGTTGCTTTTTCTTCAATTCTACCAACAAGTGTTCAGTTGAGGTCTGAGGACTGTGGGGGCCAATCCAGCACCTCTAACTCATTCTCAATCTTGACGTATGCCTCAGGTCATTGCCCTGCTGGAATACTGTTTCATCATTTTCATACCCATAGTACTTGAGTTTACGAAGTAACTCGTCTTGTAGGGTACTCACATATGGCTCAGCATTGAGACCATCATCGATCCTCGTCAAGTAAGCAACGCCTTTAGCTTTGAAACAACCCCATACCATTAGGCTTCCTCCATCAAACTTGATAGTTTGATCAATTTCTTGATCCGTTAGCCCCCTTTTCCCTTTTTTCTTCCAGATCCATTTGTACCCATCAGAGCCTAGTCTACTAACTTTCAGCGCAACACTGTGAATCACCCATTTGCAATCTTCTACTGTCCACTTGTACTTTTTTTCAAACTTGAGCCGACACTTCTCATGATGATATTGCAGTGAAGGCTTCTTCATCTTTTTTCGGGCCACCATTCCAGAGTTGCATAACGTGAATCACACAGAAGTCTGTGATCTCACTATTGCGAAGCATATGAGCCACCTTCACTTCCGTATTTGTTGCGACATAACTAATAGGCCTCATGATGAGCCATCTTGTTGACTCCGATATGTTGCCTGGATGTCTACCTCTAGGCATTTGAAAGGATGGACATACTTTATTTTTTATTCTTACAACTGTCATGGCACTCACATGATCCAGTTTGGCAATTTTCTTGGCCGAGAGACCGCTATCGATGAGCTGGTTGATGCTCTTTCTCTTTTGATGGGAAATCTTCTTCACGGCAGCTCATCAATTCGAGCCAGTGACCTTTCACTTTGGAAATCAACTTAAAAACACACTGAGCCATTGGGGAATGGGGGAACAGATGGTAATATGTAGTATACAGGAAGAAACCAATTGAGTATAAAATGAAGGTAGTCTTACATTCGAAGCTGTAGTGGATGGTGAGATATGGAGTCTGAAAGTCAAAAGTTCAAAATATTTTTTCCCTTTTGCTCATCAGTGCATGTGCAAGTATAACCTGGGTATTACTATATGCTAAGAATAGTTGGTTGAAGCATTATTATAACAACAATCAATAGCACTAACTTGCCAATAGTCAAAGAAACATTATCATTAGAGATTTTCTTGATCACTGTGTGCAACCCTAGTCCACAATCCAGGTTAGTGCTCTCTGGTTATGGACAGGAGCTGTGCGAACTTTCTGAGCATCCGAGTTACCTGTTGTAACATTTGATTTGCTAGCCTGACATGACATCATCTGTGCGCACGGGTGATGTCTCGTCAACCTAGCAAATCACAAGCAGAGACTGGAGTCCTGCAAGATAAGGATACTTGTAAAGCTCCTGGTCACAGCCAGAGATCAATGACAGTTGCGCAAATGTATTCACTCATCTCTAATTAAGATCATCAAATTTGAAATGTTCTATTCATCCACTAGTCAGATAATATAGACCAACATGAATATTTCTACTGATGTATATGTGGTTAGCACTGCAGTCTTGGGTCATGGGTTTAAATCCCACCAAGGACATCAAATGCAAAGAGTTTGTAGGTTCTCCCCTTGTTTTCATGGGTTTCCTCTGGGTTCTCCGGTTTCCCCCCACACTCTAAAGACATATAGATAGGGAATGTAGATTGTGGGCCCCAATGGGGACAGTGTTGCTGATGTATGTTAAGCGCTGTGGAATTAATGGCGATATAGAAGTAAATAAATATTATGATATTATATTATATCCTTTTCTAATATAAACAGTCCTAATTAAAAATAAACACTGCAGAAGATTTATAAGGATCCTGTCATCTTATTCATGCTGCCCACATCACGGGCAATATGATTTAAAAGAGTTCTCTGAGAAATGTTATAAAATTAATCAATAACATAAATAATACACATTTAATTATTTTTTTTAAATGTCTTTATTTAGCAAAAAGGTACATTTTATCTATTGCACTCTGTCATGATTTAATAGATGGCAACTGCCATGTATCAGTGTGCGGCCCATCCTAGATTTCAGTGGACATGGAGTAAGAAGGGACGTGTGAATAACATCTGCTCGAGACATATGCCATGTCATAGTGGTGTCCTGTCAGGCATCGTGAACTCACATTCTTCTAGTCAGTCAAGCTGAAGATGCTCTTCGCTGCATACTGCTAGATGGCAGTTGCCATCTTTAAAGTCCTGACAGAATGCACTAGAAAAAACAAACCTTTTTGCTAAATAAAAGTATTTAGTAAAATGTTTTATATTTAAATCTATTTTCACATTTTTTAGGAACTATAGGGAGAGATGAGACTAGTCCAGTGCTGCCCCGGCTAGCTTCTTCCCGCTCCATTCTAGTTTAATGACAGGTCTCTCCCATGTGTGTACATGAGGAGAAGCAGAGGGGTGAGAAGACAGCCATGGACGATGTTGGACTGGTCTAGTCTCTCCCCATAGATCCTGACCAGCCGTGGAAACTTTGTTTACTCTGAAACGCCGGATCATTTCAGAGAAAAACAGTCCTGGCTGCAGTCATGAGCTAGGCTCTGATTTATAGTACCTGTATTTTAATTTAACTATATGACAGGTGCATATCCCACCTATATATATATACATTCATGGGGCTCTAAAAATTAACTAAAACTCACCCTGCAAACAACACTCATCACCTGCTGTATTTTTTTTAAAGGAATTTTATTAGAACTACAGCAAGCAGCCCAGTAAGCAACATATCACTAGAATCAGTGTCTCTGTCCCTACATTGTGCTGCTCTTAGATTTCATAACAAAAAACGAGTGTCAGTTGGATTACCCCTGCAATTAAAGCCTCCAAGAGCTTTTTGAGTGACAACTCATTTACTATATGCCTTGGTGACAAGTCTGATCATTTCTTGTAGCAGAATTGAGCCTTCTGGCCATGTCGTCCTAATTCTATATATTGACTTTCAGCAATGATTGGATAACCAGAAGTTTGAACTGAGAAGCTAGAGTATGGCAGGTTCTAGTATTGCATCCACTGATCCCTGCTTGTGTACATTCCCCGCACACATGAATTGCTATGTAGCACATGAACAAGGTCATCTCAGAGCAGAGGCTACCTCTGTGATCAGTCATCCTTACATGACAGCTCAAATGAATGACCACTGGATGCCAGAACCATTTCATAATAACAATGTTATGCATCACGCGGAAGACTATTTGTTCCATTGACACCGCTGTGTTACTGGAGGCCATTTTAATTTCTCATCACGACAAAGAAATTGCCAGAGTTTAAGAAGGTTATCAGTTAAACATTGCCACTTAAGATACAGGATTAAGAAAGGAAATATGAGTTAAAGGTCTATCTAAAAATACAGAGGAAAATGAGCAATAAAAATATAAAATATTCAAAATAAATTACAATTTTAAATTTAAAGATAAGAATAATAATAACAACAATAATAATAATACTACTACTAATAATAATAATTACACATACAATATACAAAGCTTTGCATGAAGAAACACTAAAGGCATAAACTGATTGTATCTAAATAAATTGAGTTTATAGAGATTTTTTGTATGTATAATTATTTTTATTTGTTGCTATCCAACATATTTCTGAATCTTTATTTTTATTGACAGTATATAACACTGTTAATCATTGAACTGGCCAATTTCTATGCAGACAGGACCCAATTCATTAAGTGCCATGTCTTAAGGAAGGGACCTTTTGGATTAGGATGCATCAAATTCATTAATTAGCGCATGGTAGTTTTGCTAAATTTGACAGCCAGGTATAGCCATTCCCCATCTTCTCCCAAGCTCTGCTTATTTTGGCGGAGCTGCTTCAAACTAATGTGAATAACAGCAAACGTTTGGGGCTATTCAGTGTTTCCTGTCAGTTTTTTTGGCATAAACACTTTGATGTGTCAGCCCTCAATGAGTATTGGAATTATACAAAGGAAACTGGGTGTCTTGCCGCACTATTCACCATTCAGACGAAGGGATATAAATTACTCCATGTCTTCATTGTATTTTGCCAGATACAGGGCAACGCGTTTCGGAGGACTCGGCCCCTTCCTCAGGACATACAGCAATGACAAGGATAATCAGATATCAGAGCGATAAGCCGGTATCTGTATACTGGCTTTTCGCTCTGATATCTGGTTATCCTTGTCATAAAACTGACATAAGATGTTCCTTTTATGTTCTTGCACAAGGCAGCTGTTCAGGGTTTTAGGACAACATAATTAAATGGGTGCTAGGATAAGACAGAGAGAGGAATAAAGCAATAAGATCAGGGGGTGCACAACCTTTTATAGTGTCGCGGGCGGGGAGGACGCCACTGCGCTGCGCTCGCTAATGCTTGGGTCCGGCGCTGCTGCGATGGCTGCTCGGTGGCTCAAGCGGTGGGCCGAATCCGGGGACTCGAGCGGCGCTCCTCGCCCGTGAGTGAAAGGGGTGGTTGGTTTGGGGGATTTTAGTCCGTGACGCCACCCACGGGTTGTGGTGAGGTTGGGCACCACCGCTGCTGGTGACGGAGATCCCGGGAGCAATGGTAGGGAGCAGCTGGGATGTTGTTTTCCCCCTCTGTGGGTAGGGGTTGGTGGTCCCGGGGCCCGGTGAGGTGACAGGGAGGCAGGGCTGGCAAGTTGCAGGGTCGCCTGGACTGCGCAGCGCGGTGCCGGATGGCACGGTTGTACTCACTCAGCCACAAATCTACGCAAAGTCTCTGGTAAACCAAACGGTTGGATGGACGGGTCCCGCAGCCGGCTGCTGTGGTTTCTCCCGGACGGTTGGTGGTGGCTGCCTTTCCCTGCACCTTTGTGTATGTTCGGTCCCGATGGCTTCCCAACGGTAACCCGCTCCCCAGCATGTATATGTGCCAGAGTAGCCCTTTTGCCCACAGGCTCTGGCCCTTGGAACTCTAGCTGTGGCGGTAGCTGTATTTCCTTCTACTGGTCGGATGGTTGCCTTCTATCGGGTCTTGAATGTTAGGCAACCCCTGGGGTTCCAGTCACTAACGGATTTGACCTATTTACGGCGACTCCAAGCCTGGTCGGGGTCCGCAGGCCCTGCCGGTGTGTGCTGGCTTCACTTCGCTCTCCGGTTCGGTACCGGCGGGCCACCGCCCGACCCCGGTCCTACGGTTCCGTGTTAATCTGCCTCTCCTGCAGACGGCCACCACCGTCTGCCAACTTTGCTCTTAGTGCCCGAGCCACACACCCAGACACGGTCAGTTTACTCCTTCTCACTCCTCACTTCATTCCTCTCACTTCCACTTCCCTAACTGATCTGACTTCCTTTTCCCGCCTCCAGGACTGTGAACTCCTCAGTGGGTGGGGCCAACCGCCTGGCTCCACCCCACCTGGTGTGGACATCAGCCTCTGGAGGGAGGCAACAAGGATTTTGTGTCTGGCTGATGTGCCTGTCTCGGGGTGGGGGTGTGTGTTGTAGTACCTGTGACGACCTGGCTAGTCCATGGCGCCACAATAGTCTGAGGGCCGGGTTGTCAGGTTTTTGTACTTTAAAGGCTGCAAAAAAAATTAAAGGGATTGAACACTACTCAGACAACCCCTCAACAATACCTCTGTTTCACCACAGTAAAAATCACCTATACTCAGCTGCGCTGCCATTCCAGAGCTTTCGTCACTGGGATTGCGTGTCACATGATTCCTGTGGTCAATCAGCACTAGCTTGACTCTCCCCTCTGTAGGACATAATTAATTTCCGGAGGAAGTGGGAAGATAGCAGCAGCTCTCTCTTCCTACAGATGTCTGATTTGTCTGAAGGAGGGGAGAGTGAAGCCAGCGCTGATTGTTTGCAGGGATCATGTGACATAATGTCACGCAAACCCTGGGAGAGCCAGTGCTGACATCTCTTGATTGGCATCGGTGGTGAGTATAGGTGTTGGTATGTTACTGTGAGGAAGCATAGGATTGAGAAGGAATTGTCTGAATAATTGACAACAAAAGTAATTAAATGGCATTGATACTCAAGTGGTGGTTAAATAATTAAATTCTCAAATATACTCAGGTTGAGAATTGATCGTTATTCCCTAGCTGCTGCTGTTCAGGCCCTATTCTATTAGTAGGTGGTATGCACATCACTCACAAATCAGATAATATACTGCAAACACACTGCTCACATATCAGACACATGCAGCACACAAACTACTCACATATCAGACACATGCAGCACACAAACTACTCACATATCAGACACAGAGCACACAAACTACTCACATATCAGACACAAGGAGCACACACACTACTCACATATCAGACACATGCAGCACACACACTACTCACATATCAGACACAGAGCACGCAAACTACTCACATATCAGACACATGCAGCACACAAACTACTCATATATCAGACACATGCAGTACACACACTACTCACATATCAGACACAGAGCACACAAGCTACTCACATATCAGACATATACAGCACACAAACTACTCACATATCAGACACAGAGCACACAAACGACTCACATATCAGACACATGCAGCACACACACTACTCACATATCAGACACAGAGCACACAAACTACTCACATATCAGACACATGCAGCACACAAACTACTCACATATCAAACACAGAGCACACAAACTACTCACATATCAGACACAGAGCACGCACACCACTCACATATCACACAGATGCTGTGTACACACACACCGCTCACATCTCACACAGATGCTGTGTACACACACACCGCTCACATCTCACACAGATGCTGTGCACACACACCGCTCACATATCAGGCACATCCAGCACACACACCGCTCACAGATCAAACGTGCAGCAAACACACTGCTCACATATCAGCCATATGCAGCACACACTGTTCACATATCAGACACAAGGAGCACACACACTACTCACATATCAGACACAAGGAGCACACACACTACTCACATATCAGACACAAGGAGCACACACACTACTCACATATCAGACACAAGGAGCACACACACCATTCACATATCAGACACAGCGCACATACCACTCAAATATCAAACACATGCTGTACACACACTACTCACATATCAGGCACATCCAGCACACACACCACTCACATATCAGATACACCCAGCACACACAGTGCTCACAGATCAAACATGTACAGCAAACACACTGCTCACATATCAGACACATGCAGCACACACACTACTCACATATCAGACACAAGGAGCACACACACTACTCACATATCAGACACAAGGAGCACACACACTACTCACATATCAGACACATGGAGCACACACATCATTCACATATCAGACACATAGCGCACATACCACTCAAATATCAGACACATGCAGCACACACACACTACTCACATATCAGACTAACACAGCACACACACACCACTAACATATCAGACATATATACAACACACAGCACTGACAAATCAGACACAGGCAGCAATGCAACACACACCGCTCACATATCAGACTGACACAGCGCTCACATATGAGACACATCAGCAATGTTAGAAAGCACAGCACTTCTGATGTTAAATGGGTGCTCTGGTAGGGTCCAACTCTGTAGGATAACCATATAATTGAGCCAGGCATTCCAATATAATGAAAGTATAGATGGCTTTTTATTAACAACAGCAAAACAGTTCAATCGACAAGATGTTTCGGTCATAATTTTGATCTTTATCAGTAGGAACTGGCTGTGTGTATCCAGATAAAAAGGATAAATCAGGATGGTCAAAAATAGAATATAGAGCTAGTAATATGTGATATAAAGTCAGGAGATAGCTACAAGAAAAAGGGAGCTGATAATGACTGATTGTAATATTAGAAAAGATGCGAGGTGGTGAGCAGTGTCAAGTGCTGAACTTCATAGAATATTGGGAAAAATGGCAATGGCAACCGAAAAGGGGAGGACGAGTTCATTAGAACATAATATTAGAGGCACGCACAGGAATGCACACGATGTCTGCCACTTGTGTATCAAAATCCATAGGCCATATTAATTCTAACACGATGTGCCATGGACAGTAAGGAGGGATACACGCAGTCTCCACTGCTGGTGTGTGGAACACAACAATGGCGGACACTGCGTGTATCCCTCCTAACTCTCCTTATACCCAGCTTTTAGATATTTGGCATTTTCTGAGTTTCATACCTAATAGCGGTGATGACCGCTCATTCACCTGTATGCTCAGCACCATCATCCAATAACAGCACAGTATTTCTAATATTACAATCAGTCGTTATCAGCACCCTTTTTCTTGTACCTATCTCCTGACTATACATTACATATTACTAGCTCTACATTCTATTTTTGACCATCCTGCTTTATCTTTTTTTATTTGCATACACACAGCTAGTTCTACTGATGAAAGTCAAAATTATGACCGAAACGTCTTGTTGACTTAACTGTTTTGCTGTTGTTAATAAAAGCTATCTATACTTTCATCAAATTGGAGTTCCTGGCTCAATTATATCCACATGTAAGACACAGACACATCTTACATACGACATGTAACACACATGTCGTATATATATATTAATACATTGGACAGATATTGGTAAAATGAACATCAAGAATTACAAACATCCCTTAAACGGGGTATCCACCACTCAGGCAACCCCTTCTCAATTGCTATATTCCCCTCATGTAAAATAAAAACTGCCGATACTCACCTCCAGTGCTGACACAGTTGAAATGACATCAGCGATGGCGTTAATGTGACATTATTATACCACAAGAGCCCTTCAGCAAATAAGAATTCCCTTTAGACCATGTGCACACAGTGCGTTTTTGATGGAGATTGTGGCAGAAATATGAATGTCTATCTTTATGCTATGTCAATGAGAATTCTGAAGTGCTATGCGTGCGTTGCTTGTTTTTTCCTTGCAGATTTGGTGCTCAGAATAATCTGCAGTATGTCAGTTGTTCGTGTTTTTCCTGCATTTTTTAGCCCTTCCACCCATTGACTTAATTAAGAAAAACGCATTGGCACAAAAACGCATGAGTTTTTTTGTGCGCTTTTCTGCCAGAAGGTGAAGATTTGATGCAGAAACGTTGTGCACCAAATCTGCAATGTGCAATCATAGCCCTAGGCTAAGTTCACACAGGGCATCTTTTGATGCATCATTGGTGCGTTTCTGACATCACAAAGATGCACCAAAATACATGCATTTCCTTCCTCCAGCAAAGTCTATGAGATTTCTATTTTGCTGTCCACACTGGGCATCTTTGGTTGGCTGCATCTTGGCTGCGGATTTGAAGATGTACCCAAAATGTGGCATGTCAATTATTTTTGCATTTTTGCAGTGTCAAGTCAATAGATTTGACTTAAAAACGCATTGGGCAAAAAGCGGTAAAAACGTTTTTACCACGGTGCGATTTTACCGTGTTTTTGATGCACTCAAGATGCACTGGCAAAAAGATACCACGTGTGAACATAGCCTTATGCGGGCTTCACACGAGACGATCTATTGTGCGATCGCATGAGCGATCGCACCCGCCCCTGTCGTTTGTGCGTCACGGGCAATTAGTTGCCCGTGGCGCACAAAGTCGTTAAACCCCCGTCACATGCACTTACCTGCTGAGCGACGTCACTGTGGGCGGCGAACATCTACTTCCTGGAGTGGGAAAGACGTTCGGCGTCACAGCGACATCACACAGCGGCCGGCCAATAGAAGTGGAGGCGCAGAGATGAGCGGGACGTAAACATCCCGCCCACCTCCTTCCTTCAGCATTGCCGGCGGGACGCAGGTAAGCTGTGTTCATCGTTCCCGGGGTGTCACACGGAGCGATGTGTGCTACCACGGGTACGATGAAAAACCGGAGCAAAGAAGAATAAACGACTTTTTAAAAATGAGCGACGTGTCAACGATACACAATTTGTAACCGATTTGCGAACGTTCAGAGTCACTCGGAGGTGTCACACGCAACGACGTCGCAAACGATGCCAGATGTGCATCACGAAAACCGTGACCCCGACGACATATTGCACGATAGATCGTCTCGTGTGACGGCCGCATTACTGTTACCTCCTTCGAACATAGCTAACATCTGGGAAAAGACAAAAAGCAGCAATTCTCACTTCTTCTGACCAAATTTACACTGTAAGGGTGAGACCACACTTTGCGTTCACCTACTTGCAGTTCTAAACGCACGTTTTTGGCTTAATTGATTTGACCAAAGTTGCCTTTTTCTGAACTTTAGCGCTGAAAACACATGCGTATTTACCGCGTTTTAGATGCGTTTTCAGCGCTTTTTACATGCTTTTCCACCTGCGTTTTGATAGATGCGTTTTGAACATCGTGACACTGCTAAATAAAATTTAAATAGTCAAACTTAATGAAAAAAAGAAATAAATCTATATTTTTTTGAAAAATAATGAAAATAGATTAATTTAATGAGATTATAGCGGTAATATGATATTTAATGGAAAAATAGCAATAATTTATTAAAATTCTTATTTTTAATTGTCGGACTATGTGTGTGTGTAAAGGGATATATGAAATCATTATTTTTATGTCCAAAAAGCATGCGTTTTGAAGTCCAAAACGCATGTTTTCTGCACTGGAAAAGCAGGTAAAACGCAGGAATTTGCTGGAATCTTGGTTTTTGCCATTTCTCATAGACTTCAATGTTAGCAAAACGCACCCAAAATGGCAAAAACAATTGACATGTTGATTCTTTGAACGCATGGTTTTTGCCACAAAATATGCAAATTACACGCAGCGTTTAGAAACGCAAAGTGGGGTCTAGAAATCCCCATTTTCCATTGACTTTGCGGGGAAATCAAAACGCATGCCTTTTGGCATGAAAAAGGTGCTTCTCAAAACGGACCTAAAAAGCACCTAAAACTCAGGTGGAAACGCAAAGTGCGGTCTCACCCTTACACAAGCTGGACACTGACTACTTTACATTGTATCAAAGTGTCATACCTTCAGTGCTGTCCCATGAAAAGATATCAAATATTTACAACAATGTGAAGGGTGTACTCACCTTTGTGATTTACCGTAACTTACTGATTACCTTTTACTAACTTTTTTTTGGTTAGAACAGGAGAAATGAGCATTTCTGCTATTGTCTTATTACATTTTAAATTTACTGTGCAGCAAATAAAGTATTTTTTATTTTGTTTTGGTTGGTACAATTTAGGTGATTTTTATGTTTTACAGCCTTTGCACGCTAATATCATATTTGAATTAATTATTTCCAATTTTCTTTCTATTTTTATAGCACAAAGTGTTCACTTCTTACAAAGTCTGTGCAAACTGTGTTATACAGCTGCCACAATTCTGCCCCAGCAGAGACTGGAGATAGCGTCATTGACAGCAGCTTGAACTCCCAAGTAATATGGCACTTACATTTTTTCTATTGCTTTTTACGCTCATTTTTGCCTCAGATATAGAGGCACTTCAGCCATAGATGCACTATAGAGCTGATCTAGGTTTACAAAGACCCAGAATCTAACTCCTACTAGCATCAGGCAAGTGCTGCATCCTGAATTGTATAATTGAAGAAACAATGAAATTGGGAAACTGAGAATGTAAAATGACAGACATGGATAAATATGGTGGAGGTTTCTGTAACAATTTAGCGGAGAGCATTGCAGGGTTGTGTCCTATAAAATATAAGGTCAATGTGAGCCTATTTTTACCAGGTGCAGCCAGTGCCTCTTATCTGTTACTGGCTTCAATCTATTTTCTTTCACGAGAAGAGCTCAGCAAGAACAGTACAAACTAAGCAGAAATTTACAGAAATATCTTGAAGGCCATTGATATGAAAAAAATAAAAAGGCACATTGACCAAACTCAAGTTTAACTACTCTTAAAAAAAAAAAAAAAAGTGGAGCTCTAACACACTGAACATAGAATGACAGGACAGCCAAGTCTTCTGAGATCATGCATTTTCTGGATTGGTTATGCCTGCGGGATTGGCTATACTGATGTACATAGAGCTTATGAAATGCCTCACAAAACATGGCAACTTGCCTAAGAGCTGCTACCGAGAGTGGTACAAAATGTCACAAAGTGGTCACCAAGATTACATCAGAGGTTGAATGATAACCTTGGAGTGCGCGGGCTCCTCAGTGACGGGACTACTTCAAGAACACATGGCATAGCAGTCCAGCACATCCATAAAATCCAAACTTTATTGTAGATCAATACATTAAAGGGAATCTGTCAACAGATTTTCCCTTATAAGCTGCGGTCACCACCAGTGAGCCCTCATATACAACATTCTAGAAAACTGTATATAAAATCCCAGGCCGCTCTGTAGAACATAAAAAAACCCTTTATTATATTTATGTAGAGGGCGGTCGGGTCCAATGAATGTCCCTGCTCTCAGATCCGGCAGTTCCTTTATCCTATCCACTCACCGTCCTCTGTCCCAGACCATGAGGGTTACGCGTCCTATGTCATCGACACAGAGGCAGCCATTGCGCTTCTGCGCACTATAATCTGCCCTGCTGAGGGCAGATCAAACTATTGTAGGGCAATCTTTGACCAGGGCAGATCAAAATGCACATGTGCAGGAGCACAATGGCGACCTCTGTGTGGGTGATGTAGGACGTGTCATCCACATGCGGCTGGGAAGGAGGATGGCGATAGAAGGAAAAGAGGAAGCACCGGACTGAGTGCAGCAACGCCCACTGGACCCAACCACCCTTTAGTATGATAACTTTATACAGAGCGGTCTGGGCTCTTATATACAGTATTTTAGAATGCTGTATATAATAGCTTACTGGTGCTGGTCGCAGCTTATAAGGAAAAAATCTGGTGACAGATTCCTTTTAAAAATTGATAAACAGAGTTCTTGCTTCATGTAAAAGACAAAAAACATAATTTGACACATTTCAAACTACATTAGTTCTTTGTCACATCTGGATGTTATGGCTGTGCTGGCCTGCTATCCACTGTGTACTAAAAAGTACAACTGTATTTCAAAAATAATATTAAAAATTAATATTAACCAATATTAGTCAGAGTATATTTAGGGATTTTTATTTAACCAAGAAAGTTTAAAAATATGAAATAACAATCCCTAAATATACTCTGACTAGCGCAGATTGGTTAATATTAATTTTTAATATTATTTTTTAAATACTCTTGATACACTAGGCAAATAAAGGAATTGCCTTAGGGGTACTTTGCACGTTGCGACATCGCTACTGCGATATCGTCGGGGTCAAATCGAAAGTGATGCACATCCGGCGCCCATAACGACGTCACAACGTGTAAAGCCTAGAAGCACCGATAAACGATCGGAAAAGCGTCGAAAATCGGTGATCTGTGTAGTGTCGGTCATTTCCATAATTTCACTGCAGCGACAGGTACGATGTTGTTCCTCATTCCTGCGACAGCACACATCGCTGTGTATGAAGCTGCAGGAGCGAGGAACATCTCCTTACCTGTATCCCGCATGCAATGAGGAAGGAAGGAGGTGGGCGGGATGTTTACGTCCCGCTCATCTCCGCCCCTCCACTTCTATTGGCCGCCTGCTGTGTGACGTCGCTGTGACGCCACACGACCCGCCCCCTTAGGAAGGAGGTGGGTTGCCGGGCAGAGCGACGTCGCAGGGCAGGTAAGTGCGTGTGAAGCTGCCGTAGCGATAATGTTCGCTACGGCAGCTATCACAAGAGATGGCATCTGCGACGGGGGAAGGGACTCGGCATCGCTATAATCGGCTAGCAATGTCGCAGCGTGCAAAGTACCTCTTAATCTAGCAGCAGTAGGAGTATGGGGTATTTAGCGCTGGGTATATCTGAATAATCATCAATTAGATTATATTTTTTGTGTACCTAAAATCTACAACTGGCTAAACATTATGCAAACACCATATTATTTTCTCAGTCATGTCTTTAGAATGATTAATTGTCAGTTAATGTTAAGCGTCACCATTCTGACGTTGGTTGGACAATCATTCGCATGCACCATTATACATCACTAGTTGTCTTCGGGGAAGAGGGATCGGGAACGAAAGGCCAGAACTAGTTAGTTCATTACTAATAACAAACCTTGATTCAGATGACAGTTTTAAGTGGTTGATCAGTTTTCGAGTATTGAAATGAATGAGATTTGTGACAATTGAAATCAACAGCTGGAACAGCTGGCAATCACATCCTCAACTCATTTTACTGATGTTAGTCATGGTAGAAAAATGGCGAATTTCAGTTTTATACAGCACCCAGCATCTACTTTTGATTGACACCATTTCCCAATGAATGAATTTATCAATTTTGAATCACAGTATACAGTTAGGTCCAGAAAAATTTGGACAGTGACACAATTTTCGCGAGTTGGGCTCTGCATGCCACCACATTGGATTTGAAATGAAATCTCGACAACAGAATTCAAGTGCAGATTGTAACATTTAATTTGAAGGTTTGAACAAAAATATCTGATAGAAATTGTAGGAATTGTACACATTTCTTTACAAACACTCCACATTTTAGGAGGTCAAAAGTAATTGGACAAATAAACCAAACCCAAACAAAATATTTTTATTTTCAATATTTTGTTGCGAATCCTTTGGAGGCAATCACTGCCTTAAGTCTGGAACCCATGGACATCACCAAACGCTGGGTTTCCTCCTTCTTAATGCTTTGCCAGGCCTTTACAGCTGCAGCCTTCAGGTCTTGCTTGTTTGTGGGTCTTTCCGTCTTAAGTCTGGATTTGAGCAAGTGAAATGCATGCTCAATTGGGTTAAGATCTGGTGATTGACTTGGCCATTGCAGAAGGTTCCACTTTTTTGCACTCATGAACTCCTGGGTAGCTTTGGCTGTATGCTTGGGGTCATTGTCAATCTGTGCTATGAAGCGCCGTCCGATCAACTTTGCGGCATTTGGCTGAATCTGGGCTGAAAGTATATCCCGGTACACTTCAGAATTCATCCGGCTACTCTTGTCTGCTGTTATGTCATCAATAAACACAAGTGACCCAGTGCCATTGAAAGCCATGCATGCCCATGCCATCACGTTGCCTCCACCATGTTTTACAGAGGATGTGGTGTGCCTTGGATCATGTGCCGTTCCCTTTCTTCTCCAAACTTTTTTCTTCCCATCATTCTGGTACAGGTTGATCTTTGTCTCATCTGTCCATAGAATACTTTTCCAGAACTGAGCTGGCTTCATGAGGTGTTTTTCAGCAAATTTAACTCTGGCCTGTCTATTTTTGCAATTGATGAATGGTTTGCATCTAGATGTGAACCCTTTGTATTTACTTTCATGGAGTCTTCTCTTTACTGTTGACTTAGAGACAGATACACCTACTTCACTGAGAGTGTTCTGGACTTCAGTTGATGTTGTGAACGGGTTCTTCTTCACCAAAGAAAGTATGCGGCGATCATCCACCACTGTTGTCATCCGTGGACGCCCAGGCCTTTTTGAGTTCCCAAGCTCACCAGTCAATTCCTTTTTTCTCAGCATGTACCCGACTGTTGATTTTGCTACTCCAAGCATGTCTGCTATCTCTCTGATGGATTTTTTCTTTTTTTTCAGCCTCAGGATGTTCTGCTTCACCTCAATTGAGAGTTCCTTAGACCGCATGTTGTCTGGTCACAGCAACAGCTTCCAAATGCAAAACCACACACCTGTAATCAAAGCCAGACCTTTTAACTACTTCATTGATTACAGGTTAACGAGGGAGACGCCTTCAGAGTTAATTACAGCCCTTAGAGTCCCCTGTCCAATTACTTTTGGTCCCTTGAAAAAGAGGAGGCTATGCATTACAGAGCTATGATTCCTAAACCCTTTCTCCGATTTGGATGTGAAAACTCTCATATTGCAGCTGGGAGTGTGCACTTTCAGCCCATATTATATATATAATTGTATTTCTGAACATGTTTTGTAAACAGCTAAAATAACAAAACTTGTGTCACTGTCCAAATATTTCTGGACCTAACTGTATGCTTTCTGAGTTATACATTACATACGTTATATATATAGTTCAGGTTATTTATTTGTCCAATATAACAGGTGTATGTCACGGAAATAGAAATCTCAAAAGATTTCTAAACTATTTGTTTAAATTCTGTATTCATACAAGGCAACAAGTCCGAAAGATCCTGGTTGCCCCAGTATAGTTTCAGCTTCATTTAGGCAACCGGGTTATATCAGTTTTTATCACGATACAGCACAGTCATTATTACCTTTTCACATGTCCGTGTTTTTTCATGGGCTGTGAGTCTATACAAAACTCAGAAAAACATGTGGGTTTTTTCCAGCATTACAGAGAAAAAGGGCCAATACAAGTCTATGGACATCAGTGTGCCATTCATATGCTGTCCGTATTTAACATTGCAAAGTATAGGAGAAACTTTGGAATTTATTTTTTATCCATCGGTAAAAAAGACTGATGAAATACTGATGGTAAAACAGACATCATTACAAATTTTTCACATACTTGTTAAAACACGGATGTGTGAATGAGGCTTTAGAACAGGGGTCGGGAACCTTTTTGGCTGAGAGAGCCATCAACGCCACATATTTTAAAATTTAATTCCATGAGTGCCATACTCACCAGGGTGGAGCGGCGGTGAGTGTGAGACTCAGAAGGTGCCAAAAGGCAGGGTAGGGTGCTGCAGGCACAGAGGAGGGGGTATTGCGACTCAAGAGGGTCAGTGTGCGGAGGGTTGGCGATACTGCTGCAGGCTCAAGGGGTGTCACGGCGGCGAGCACCATTGATCTTCCGGTGGGATGCTTTGATCTCCCGCAGATCGACACAAATGACTTCAAGAAAATGGCGGCGATCTCCTATCTGCGCATGCACGGCCTCTGCGGCCATTTTCTTGAAGTCGATCCTGTCGATCTTGTCAACTGCGGGAGATTTAAAGCAGTCCGCTGGCTCGCCACCGCGACACCCCAAGAGCCCAAATTATCGCCGACCCTACACCCCCACTGCTGCCCCAGTGAGCCATATGTAGTTTGTAATACACCCCAATTTTTCCCTAAATTTTGGGGGGGGAAAAAGCATCTTACAAACCGGAAAATATGGTATTTTTTTAACTAAAGAATTGTCTGTGAGCCAGATGATCAAAAGAGCCATATCTGGCTTGCGCACTTTGCACACAACGACATCACAAGCTGATGCTTGCGATGCCGAGCACGATAGTCCCCGCCCCCGACGCAGCAGCGATATCTTGTGATAGCAGCCGTAGCGAACATTATCGCTACGGCAGCTTCACATGGACTCACCTGCCTTGCGACGTCGATCTGGCCGGCGACCCGCCTCCTTAATAAGGGGGCGGGTCGTGCGGCGTCATAGCGACGTCACACGGCAGGCGGCCAATAGAAGCGGAGGGGCGGAGATGAGCGGGACGTAAACATCCCGCCCACCTCTGTCCTTCCGCATAGCCGGCGTGAGCTGCAGGACGCAGGTAGGATATGTTCCTCACTCCTGCGGCTTCACACACAGTGATGTGTGCTGCCGCAGGAAGGAGGAACGACATCGTACCTGTCGCAGTCGCGTAATTATGGAATTCCCAGACACTACATCGATGATACGATTACGACGATTTTGCGCTCGTTAATCGTATCATCTAGGATTTACACACTACGATGTCGAGTGCGACGCCGGAAGTGCGTCACTTTCGACATGACCCCTCCGATATCGCACCTGCGATGTCGTAGTGTGCAAAGTGCCCCTTAGGTTCCTGACCCCTACCTTAGAAGGAGAAACAGAAACAAAAAAGACTTGTGCCTGATAGCATAGTAATGGATAATGAACGAGTTTCGAAATACTCGCTATACTCGTAACGAGTACTGTCTAATACTCGCGTATGCATTCCAAATAGTGTGTGCAATGCAAGTGAATGGAGAATACTCGCAATGTAATGAGTAAACCGAATGCCGTACTATTCGTTACTCACACAAATAGTGCGGCATTTAGGTTACTCGTTACATTGTGAGTATTCCCCATTGACTTGCATTGCACACACTATTCAGAATGCATATGCGAGTATAAGACAGTACTCGTTACGAGTATCGCAAATCTGAGTATTTCGAAACTCGCTCATCATTAACCCATTCACCCCCGGCTACTAAAACACCCTAATGACCGGGCCATTTTTTGCAATTCTGACCAGTGTCACTTTGACAGGTTATAACTCTGGAACGCTTCAACGGATCCTGGCGATTCTGACATTGTTTTTATGTGACATATTGTACTTCGTGTCAGTGGTAAATTTAGGCTGATATTTTTTGCGTTTATTTGTGAAAATTTTGGAAATTTTGCGAAAATTTTGAAAATTTCGCAATTTTCAAACTTTGAAAATTTATGCCCATAAATCTGAGAGATATGTCACACAAAATAGTTACTAAATAATATTTCCCACTTGTCTACTTTACATCAGCGCAATTTTCGAAACAAATTTTTTTTTCGTTAGGAAGTTAGAAGGGGTCAAAGTTCATCAGCAATTTCTCATTTTTCCAACAAAATTTACAAAATAATTTTTTAGGGACCACATCACATTTTAAGTGACTTTGAGGGGCCGAGGTGACAGAAAATACCCAAAAGTGACCCCATTATAAAAACTGCACCCCTCACACTGCTCAAAACCACATCCAAGAAGTTTATTAACCCTTTTGGTGTTCACAGGAACTAAACCAATGTGGAAAGAAAAAATGAAGATTTTACTTTTTAACACAAAAATGTTACTTTAGCCATAACATTTTCATTTTCACAAGAGAGAAAAGAGAAAGTGCACCATACAATTTATTGTGCATTTTCTCCTGAGTATGCTGATACCCCATATGTGGTAAAAATCAATTGTTTGGGCGCACGGCAGAGGTCGAAAGGGAAGGAGCGCCATTTGAATTTTTGAGTGCAAAATTAGCTGCACTCATTAGCGGACGCCATGTCGGGTTTGTAGACCCCCTGAGGTGGCTAAACAATGGAGCTCCCCCACAAGTGACCCCATTTTGGAAACTAGTAAATAATTTTTCTAGATGTTTGGTGAGCACTTTGAACCCCTGGGGGCTTCACAGAAGTTTATAACGTTGAGCCGTGAAAAGAAAAAAACATTTTTTACCACAAAACTGTTGCTTCAACTAGGTAGCTTTTTTTTCACAAAGGTATCTGGAAAAAATGCACCATGAAATGTATTGTGCATTTTCTCCTGAGTACGCAGATACTTCATATGTGGTGGAAATCAAATGTTTGGGCATACGGCAGGGCTCGGGAGGCAAGGAGAGCCATTTAAATTTTTGAGTGCAAAATTAGCTGCACTCATTAGCGGACGTCATGTCAGGTTTGAAGACCCCCTGAGGTACCTAAACAATGGATCTCCCCCACAAGTGACCTCATTTTGGAAGCTAGAGCCCTCAAATAATTTTTCTAGATGTTTGGTGAGCACTTTGAACACCTGGGGGCTTCACAGAAGTTTATAATGTTGAGCCGTAAAAAGAAATTTTTTTTTTTTTACCACAAAACTGTTGCTTCAACTAGGTAGCTTTTTTTTCACAAGGGTATCAGGAAAAAATGCACCATGAAATTTATAGTGCATTTTTTCCTGAGTACGACAATACCTCATGTGTGGTGGAAAGTAATTGTTTGGGCGCATGGCGGAGCTCAGAAGAGAAGGAGCACCATTTGACAGCAAAATTGGTTGGAATCATTAGCTGACGTAATTTGCATTTGGAGACCCCCTGAGGTGTCTAAACAATGGAGCTCCCCCACAAGTGACCCCATTTTGGAAACGAGACCCCTCAAGGAGTTTATCGAGATGTTTAGCGAGCCCCAAGGGGCTCCACAGAAGTTCATAATGTTGAGCCTTGAATACAATTTTATTTTTTTCACCACAAAACTGTTACTTGAACCAGGTAGCTTTTTTTTCACAAGGGTATCATCAAAAAATGCACTATGAAATTTATAGTGCATTTTTTCCTGAGTACGACGATACCTCATATGTGGTGGAAAGTAATTGTTTGGGCGCATGGCGGGGCTCAGAAGAGAAGGAGCACCATTTGACAGCAAAATTGGCGGACGCCATGTCACGTTTGGAGACCCCCTATGGTGCCTAAACAGTGGAGCTCCCCCACAAATAACCCCATTTTGGAACTAGACCCCTCAAGGAATTTATCTAGATGTTTGGTGAGCCCCTTCTACCCCCAGGGGCTCCACAGAAGTTGATAACGTTGAACCATGAAAATTATTATTTTTTTTTTACCACAAAATTTTTGCATCAATCAGGTAGCTTTTTCTTTTTTATAACGGTACCAGGAAAAACTGCACCATAAAACGTATTGTGCAATTTTTCCTGAGTACGCAGATACCTCATATGTGGTGGAAAGTAATTGTTTGGGCACATGGCGGGGCTCAGAAGAGAAGGAACGCCATTTGACTTTTCAAACGCACAGACGCGGTGCACTGATCAGCCGCTGTAGGACGCACGGTCGGATGCGATACAAAAAGCGTCGGGAATACGAGAAAAAAAAAGTCCCGCCGAAAACGGATCACGGATGCAGATACGTTATCTGCATCCTTGATCAGCGCTCGGCGGGACGCACGGACGGATGAGGTGTAAAAATGGACAGGGGATACAGGAAAAAAAAGTCCCGCCGAAAACGGATCACGGATGCAGATACGTTATCTGCATCCTTGATCAGCGCACGGACGGATGAGGTGTAAAAATGGACAGGGATTACGAAAAGAAAAAAAAAGTTATACTCACAGTACCCATAGTACCCAATCTGATCACTGACCAAAAGAACAGCAGGAGGAACAGAAGGCAAGCGAGACGGACGGCTTTACAGGAGCAGCAGGCAGGACGTTGGACAGCTCTGCAGAATACCTAGGAAGGACCCAGCGATGGAGGCAAATGTGATCGAGCCAGTGAAGACCTCGGACGACCCGGTGAAGACAGGTAAGAGGACGTAGAGGGAGAGCAGAGGGGGAGTGGGGGAGAGCAGAGGGGGGGAGAGCAGAGGGGGAGGGGGATACCGGAGAAGGAGCTGCAGAAGCAAAATAGAGATAATGGGGGAGGCAGTCAGATCGCGGGGGGAGCAGATCAAGATGTCGGGGGGGCAGATCGGGGCGTGAAGGGGCAGATCGCAGGGGGGCACGGGCAGGGGCCATCATGAGAGCACAGGGGCACCACGGGAGTGCGCAGGGGCATCGCAGGAGCGCGCACGGGCTGCAAGGTGAGCACAGTACTCACGTGCAGCAGGAGCGGTGACCTCAGCGGCGGCAGCAGCAGCGATGGCGTGGTACCACAATTACCAGCCAGTGCACGCTGCAGACATGTTGGGGGAGGCTCCCCAGACCAGCACAGGCCTGGGGAGGGCGGCCACCTGCAGATCAGACCGCCCCACTGCACACTGATTGGAGCGATTGCGCGTCATAGCACGATCGCTCCAATCAGTGCTGCAGGGTCTGGGGGCGGCATGGTTGAGATCCCCCTATGATTTGCTGTAGCTGCTATGGCATCTCATAGCCGGATCTCACAGTATCGCACTAATTCGGGCATTATTTTTGCCGAAATTAGTGCGAACGATGTGGTTGGCGGTTCAGATTTGAACAGCCAATCACATCGATCGTCGATGGGGTCAAGCAAAGGTCCCCTGCTGTAAGAAACAGCAGGGGACATCATTTGAAAACCGTTGCTATGGCCATGGCAATCAAATGAACTTTAGGCCGTAAAATTACATCCCTGGTCGTTAAGTCACGTTAAAATAGGACGTAATTTTACTGCCCACGGTCGTGAAGGGGTTAAAAATGGAGAAAGGATAATCACAATGTGGGGTCACTCTGGTTTCTCCTTATGGTCATAGAAGAGCTGTCCCAGGGTTGCAATGCATTTTTTGTTTCCAATATCTCTATTATACCAGCCTTGCATGTTAAGATACAATAAAATTGAGTTTTAGATTCGCAATTATCAATTGCTTCCTTAATAGGAAGCAATTGATAATTGTGAGACATCGAGCACAGAAGGAAGAAACTGGAAACTGCTAGACATCACGCTCAATTGTATTATATTTTAACATGCAAAGAAGTTATAATAAAGATAGTAAAAAAAAATAAAGTAGAAAAAAAAAAAGAAAATAAGGGAAAAATGGAGAATCAGCTCACCATCTCAGATGTAAATTCAGTCGAAAAACAACAAATCAATGAAGCAATCTCAGCTGTGGTGCGCTGAAAAAAAAGGCATTGAGCCGGTTCTCAGGTATTTATAAAGATGGATCCAAGGGAATGCAAGTTTCAGCATCCACAAAAAATGTATAATGCTAAAATATAAAACCTTTCAAGTAAACCTGTCAGGTCCTGTATACACCCAGAATCACGAGCAGGTCTGGGTGCATATTGCTAATCCCTGCCTAAGGGCTCGTGCGCACGTTGCGTAACTGCATGCATTTACGCTGCGTTTTTCACTTTCTCTTCCGTGACCCATTTTGGAAGTCATGAGTGAGGCTGCATTCTGTATGCTTTCCAATTATATATCGTAAGTAGTACACTACTCGTTGGTTTCTATCTTTAGATTTCTACACTCTTTACCGTTGTATGAGGGGCTGCTGATAAGTCTTTGGTTAACCCAGAAAGAAATGATATAGGATGATGAAACTTTACATTTATTCCACATACTCTTCACTAATGTCAACACACTTCTTACATTGGCATTCCAAGTTCTGTAAGCTTTGCAAAAAGAAGGATTTCAGTTGTGACTAAGGCCAGGTATCCATGGCAGCCATGGCATCAGAAATGGTGTGAAATTTGGTACCCTTGAAGTGTTTCTTTAGGTTTGGAAACAGATGATAGTCGGAGGGAGCTAGATCTGATGAATAAGGTGGGTGGTCAACCAGCTGGAAGCCTAGCTCTGCTAGTTTTGCCGTGGTCGCTTGTGCAGTGTGAGCAGAGGCGTTGTATTGCAGCAACAGGATTCCTCTGGACAGCTTGCCGTGCCTTTTGGCATTCAGAGCTGCCTTGAATGGGTCCAAAAGTTCATTGTAATACATTTCATTGATGGTGGTACCTTTTTGAAGGTAGTCCACTAGTAGCATGCCCTCCTTAGCCCAGAACACAGATGCCATTACCTTAGTGGCTGATTTTTGCACCCTGAACTTCTTTGGACAAGAAGAACCACTGTGCCTCCACTCTTTTGACTGCTCCTTGTTTTCAGGCTCATACAAATAAATCCAGGTCTCATCCATAGTTCTTATCAGTCTAGAAACGCTGACAAATGAACTGGGAAGTTTTCACTCGCATGCTTCTCTGATCTGTTGTCAAACATTTGGGGACCCACTTTGCAGATAGCTTGCTCATATTCAAATGTCCATGGATAATGATGCAAACACGTCCACGGGAAATCCGCATGATGTCTGCTATTGCTTTAGCTGAAATTCGTAGATTCTCCAGTATGAGGTTGTGCACAGCATCGACGATCTCCAGAACAACCACTCTCGGTCGTCCAGGACGTTCCTCATCATTGGTGCTGAAGTGGCCTGTTTTAAATTTGGCAACCCAGTTCTTAAGTGTGGAATATGAAGTGCATTGATCCCCCAATGTCTGCAACATATCACCATGAATAGCGGACTTTCATTGCAGAAACAAGAATTTTATCACTCCTCTGCTCTCATTTGCCGTGAATATCACATTAGACTCCGCCATTTTGTTTTCCGCATGTGTAGACCACTGTTGCCATAAGCAACAAACACAAAATTTTGAAAACATATATTAGACACATAAGGATTTCATGTGATGAATTATTCATTACCATAGAAACAAAAAAAGATCACAAAGAGGACTTATCAGCAGCCCCTCGTATATTATCAAGATTTCATTTCTAACATTTCATTACCTTTTCACTTATATCAGGTTTCTTTCCTCCGAACTCTCCGATTCTCTAAGACATTCACTTACTTTTCTCATGAATTATATAGAATAGGAGAACTTTATGAAATGTCCCTTTTAAGAACACAATATTTCCCAACTAATTATCCTTTATTTTAAAACTCAATAAAGGCTAAAATGTCATACTCTTATTAGAAATCAAGTTATTAAAACCTGAGCTGCATTTCAATACACAATGTAAAACGTGCAAATAGTGCAGGAAATTTCCAGCTAATTTGAAGACATTAAATTTCCTGCAAGTACCAATTTAGCTCAGCACTACAGTCATAAAAATAAACTGTTTAGTTAATACAAACCAGATATAGAACTATTACCTAGCACACATGCAAACTGCCATATGGACAGTAATTATTATCTTTAGTGCACAAACAATGCTAAACAGCAGGGACATCAACTTTATAGGGACAGGTTTATATGATCCATAAATATTCAATCAAACAACAATTCACATTTTTCTGTATTTAGAAGATTGTAATTTTATACAGTTGATTCCATTGATAAAAAGGCATCAGGCAAAATGTACAACAGATCATAATGTTTTATGTACTAGGAAACAATATCACAAGTCTGTGGACAGATATTAGGATTGTGCAGTTTTATTTTATGGCGCTCTTTAAAATAAAATGTAAATCAGGTAAGTGACTAATTTAGTCCTGCTGCATCTACAGCTGTCACTGCAGAACAAGACCAGCAAAGAAAGAAATCTCCAAGAGAATATGTGGGATGACTTTAGCCAACATCTGGTTTATCAAGCTCTTTACTCTAGCGCAGTGGTCTCCTAATCTTTCTGACCTTGAGAGCCATATTCAGCTGAGGGTCATGAGCCACATTCACCTCTGAGAGTCACTCCCAAGCCACATTAAGCTCCGAGAGAGTCGCAAGCTGAATTCAGCTCTGAGAGAGATTTGTGAGCCGCATTCAGCTCTGAGAGAGAGTCGGGAGCCACATTCAGCTCTAAGAGAGAGTCGGGAGCCACATTCATCTCTGAGAGAGTGTTGAGAGCTACATTCAGCTCTGAGAGAGAGTCGAGGTCCACATTCATCTCTGAGAGAGAGTGTTGAGAGCTACAATCAGCTCTAGAGAGAGTCGAGGTCCACATTCAGCTCTGAGAGAGGGTCACGAGCCAGATTCTGCTCTGAGACAGGGTCACAAGCCACATTCAGCTCTCAGAGAGGGAAATGAGCCCCATTCAGCTCTCAGAGAGAGTCACAAACCACATTCCGCTTTGAGACAGAGTAAAGAGTCACATTCAGATCAGAGAGAGTGCGAGCCGTATTCAGCTGTGAGAGAATCGTGAGCCACATCCCGCTCTAAGAAAGGGTCGCGAGCAACATTCAGCTCTCAGAGAGTAACGTAAGCCACATTCATCTCTGAGAGAAGGTCACAAACCCCATTCTGCTTTGAGAGTAGAGAGCCACGTTGAGATCAGAGAGAGTCACAAGTCACATTCTGCTTTGAGATAGTTGCGGGCCACATTCAGCTTGAGAGAGATTCATGAGCCACACTCAGATCTGAGAGAGAGTTGTGAGCCGCATTCAGCTCTGAGAGAGGGTCACAAGCCACATTCAGCTCTGAGAGAGTAGAGAGCCACATTCAGCTCTGAGACAGGGTCGCAAGCCACATTCAGCTCTGAGAGAAGATTGCGAGCCACATCCACCTTCCGCTCCTCTAAGAGTAGTGACACCCAGAGCCCCCATTACTGGTAAAATGACATCCAAAGCTTCCACAGAAATCACACCAAGCCAGAATACTAAGATCTAGGGTTTTCCTACAAAACCCCCATTCAAATCTCCTTCTCTGTTTGGGGCTACTCTCAAAATTCACCATCTGGTGACCTGCTCTTCATAGCTGGTTGGTAGACCTGATGCTAATGCAATAAGCTGTTAGACATCTGAGAACCAAACATCACCACATGTGCTCCCAAGCCACAGGTTAGGGACTCCTCTATCATGTTAAAATAGTGGAACCCCAACATTTGGGCTATTAGCAACCTTAAGGCAAAATCATGTATATGTTCGCCTGGGGATGCAGTGTATTAGCACATTCCAGCATATGTGGTCTTAACTGGTTAACGCACAAAAGAGGGCAATGACCGTTTAATGAAATCCTGCTCGCTGGACCAATCATTTTATATTGCTCAGGTTGTTACAGCTGTAAAATTAAATAATTAAAGAGGATTATGTCTTGTTAAGAAAAAAAAAATTAAAATATATATATATATATATATATATATATTTATATATATAAAGAAAAATAATCATTTCTATATTTACCGTAGGTTTGTTATCCCTGTTTTACAAAATGTCACGCCAGTGTTACAGGTATTTGCAATATTGTGGTCAAATGCTAATTCTGACAGCAGCACTGAGTTCAATTATTACGTCACTATCCTCTTTTAGCGACTTATCACTAGATAAATTCTCCTACCCATAGACGGGATAGAGATAGTACTAAAGCACTATTCAGTGAAATTGACCCTAACTGGACCCGTGGCCAAACAGTGGTTTCTGACAATAATTGGGCATTGCCGCTTTCAAGAGAAACTGCTTAGCAAGCTTAATTAATTTTCTGTGGCATGACTAACTGGTTTAACCCCTTCACCCCCGGCCACTAAAACACCCTAATGACCGGGCCATTTTTTGCAATTCTGACCAGTGTCACTTTGACAGGTTATAACTCTGGAACGCTTCAACGGATCCTGGCGATTCTGAGATTGTTTTTTCGTGACATATTGTACTTCATGTCAGTGGTAAATTTAGGCCGATATTTTTTGCGTTTATTTGTGAAAATTTAGGAAATTTGGCGAAAATTTTGAAAATTTCGCAAATTTCAAACTTTGAAAATTTATGCCCATAAATCTGAGAGATATGTCACACAAAATAGTTACTAAATAACATTTCCCACTTGTCTACTTTACATCAGCGCAATTTTCGAAACAAATTTTTTTTCCGTTAGGAAGTTAGAAGGGGTCAAAGGTCATCAGCAAATTCTCATTTTTCCAACAAAATTTACAAACTAATTTTTTTAGGGACCACATCACATTTGAAGTGACTTTGAGAGGCCGAGGTGACAGAAAATACCCAAAAGTGACCCCATTCTAAAAACTACACCCCTCACACTGCTCAAAACCACATCCAATAAGATTATTAACCCTTTAGGTGCTTCACAGGAACCAAAGCAATGTGGAAGGAAAAAATGAAAATTTTACTTTTTAACACAAAAATGTTACTTTAGCCATAAAATTTTCATTTTTACAAGGGAGAAAAGAGAAAGTACACAATACAATTTATTGTGCATGTTCTCCTGAGTACGCTGATACCCCATATGTGGTAAAAATCAATTGTTTGGGCGCACGGCAGAGCTCGGAAGGGAAGGAGCGCCATTTGAATTTTTGAACGCAAAATTAGCTGCACTCATTAGCGGACGCCATGTCAGGTTTGAAGACCCCCTGAGGTGCCTAAACAATGGAGCTCCCCCATAAGTGACCCCATTTTGGAAACTAGAGGCCTCAAATAATTTTTCTAGATGTTTGGTGAGCACTTTGAACACCTGGGGGCTTCACAAAAGTTTATAGCGTTGAGCCGTGAAAAGAAAAAAAATTTTTTTTACCACAAAACGGTTGCTTCAACTAGGTAGCTTTTTTTTTCACAAGGGTAACAGGAAAAAATGCACCATAAAATGTATTGTGCATTTTCTCCTGAGTATGCAGATACCTCATATGTGGTGGAAATCAAATGTTTGGACACACAGCAGTGCTCGGAAGGCAAGGAGCGCCATTTGAAATTTTGAGTGCAAAATTAGCTGCACCTGTTAGCGGACGCCATGTCGGGTTTGAAGACCCCCTGAGGTGCCTAAACAATGGAGCTCCCCCATAAGTGACCCCATTTTGGAAACTAGAGGCCTCAAATAATTTTTCTAGATGTTTGGTGAGCACTTTGAACACCTGGGGGCTTCACAAAAGTTTATAGCGTTGAGCCGTGAAAAGAAAAAAATTTTTTTTTACCACAAAACGGTTGCTTCAACTAGGTAGCTTTTTTTTTCACAAGGGTAACAGGAAAAAATGCACCATAAAATGTATTGTGCATTTTCTCCTGAGTACGCAGATACCTCATATGTGGTGGAAATCAAATGTTTGGACACACAGCAGTGCTCGGAAGGCAAGGAGCGCCATTTGAAATTTTGAGTGCAAAATTAGCTGCACCTGTTAGCGGACGCCATGTCGGGTTTGAAGACCCCCTGAGGTGCCTAAACAATGGAGCTCCCCCACAAGTGACCCCATTTTGGAAACTAGAGGCCTCAAATAATTTTTCTAGATGTTTGGTGAGCACTTTGAACCCCTGGGGGCTTCACAAAAGTTTATAGCGTTGAGCCGTGAAAAGAAAAAAAAATTTTTTTACCACAAAACGGTTGCTTCAACTAGGTAGCTTTTTTTTCACAAGGGTAACAGGAAAAAATGCACCATAAAATGTATTGTGCATTTTCTCCTGAGTACGCAGATACCTCATATGTGGTGGAAAGTAATTGTTTGGGCGCATGGCGGGGCTCAGAAGAGAAGGAGCGCCATTTGACAGCAAAATTGGTTGGAATCATTAGCGGACACCATGTCACGTTTGGAGACCCCCTATGGTGCCTAAACAGTGGAGCTCCCCCACAAGTGACACCATTTTGGAAACTAGAGCCCTCAAATAATTTTTCTAGATGTTTGGTGAGCACTTTGAACACCTGGGGGCTTCACAGAAGTTTATAGCGTTGAGCCGTGAAAAGAAAAATTTTTTTTTTTACCACAAAACGGTTGCTTCAACTAGGTAGCTTTTTTTTCACAAGGCTATCAGGAAAAAATGCACCATAAAATGTATTGTGCATTTTCTCCTGAGTACGCAGATACCTCATATGTGGTGGAAAGTAATTGTTTGGGCGCATGGCGGGGCTCAGAAGAGAAGGAGCGCCATTTGACAGCAAAATTGGTTGGAATCATTAGCGGACGCCATGTCACGTTTGGAGACCCCCTATGGTGCCTAAACAGTGGAGCTCCCCCACAAGTGACACCATTTTGGAAACTAGAGCCCTCAAATAATTTTTCTAGATGTTTGGTGAGCACTTTGAACACCTGGCGGCTTCACAGAAGTTTATATCGTTGAGCCGTGAAAAGAAAAAATTTTTTTTTACCACAAAACGGTTGCTTCAACTAGGTAGCTTTTTTTTTCACAAGGCTATCAGGAAAAAATGCACCATAAAACGTATTGTGCATTTTCTCCTGAGTACGCAGATACCTCATATGTGGTGGAAAGTAATTGTTTGAGCGCATGGCGGGGCTCAGAAGAGAAGGAGCGCCATTTGACTTTTCAAACGCACAGACGCAGTGCACTGATCGGCCGCTGCAGGACGCACGGTCGGATGCGATAAAAAAAAGCGTCGGGGATACGTAAAAAAAAAAGTCACGCCAAAAATTGACCATGGATGCAGATACGTTATGTGCATCCCTGATCAGCGCTTGGCGGGACGCACGGACGGAGGCGATACAAAAAGCGTCGCAAATACGGAAAAAAGTCACGCTAAAAATTGAGCAGGGATGCCGATCCGTTATGTGCATCCCTGATCAGCGCTTGGCGGGACGCACGGACGGATGCGATACAAAAAGCGTCGTGAATACGGAAAAAAGTCACGCCAAAAATTGACCATGGATGCCGATCCGTTATGTGCATCCCTGATCAGCGCTTGGCGGGACGCACGGACGGATGCGATACAAAAAGCGTCGGGGATACGGAAAAAAAAGTCACGCCAAAAATTGACCATGGATGCCGATCCGTTATCTGCATCCCTGATCAGCGCTCGGCGGGACGCACGGACGGATGCGATACAAAAAGCGTCGGGGATACGGAAAAAAAAGTCACGCCAAAAATTGACCATGGATGCCGATCCGTTATCTGCATCCCTGATCAGCGCTCGGCGGGACGCACGGACCGATGCGATACAAAAAGCGTTGTGAATACGGAAAAAAAAGTCACGCCAAAAATTGACCATGGATGCCGATCCGTTATCTGCATCCCTGATCAGCGCTCGGCGGGACGCACGGACGGATGCGATACAAAAAGCGTCGTGAATACGGAAAAAAAAGTCACGCCAAAAATTGACCATGGATGCCGATCCGTTATCTGCATCCCTGATCAGCGCTTGGCGGGACGCACGGACGGATGTGATACAAAAAGCGTCGTGAATACGGAAAAAAGTCACGCCAAAAACTGACCACGGATGCAGATCCGTTATCTGCATCCCTGATCAGCGCTCGGCGGGACGCACGGACGGATGCGATACAAAAAGCGTCGGGGATACGGAAAAAAAAGTCACGCCGAAAATTGAGCAGGGATGCCGATCCGTTATCTGCATCCCTGATCAGCGCTTGGCGGGACGCACGGACGGATGAGGTGTAAAAATGGACAGGGGATACGGAAAAAAAAAAAAGTTATACTCACAGTACCCACAGGACTAGCAGGAGGATCACTGACCAGAAGAGCTGCAGAGGAACAGATGGCAGAGAGATGGACAGCTTTACAGGAGCAGCAGGCAGATCAGCAGAATGCCCAGGAAGGACCCAGCGATGGACGCAGATGTGATCAGGCCGGTGAAGACAGGTAAGAGGACGTCGGGGGAGAGCAGAGGGGGAGAGGGGGGGGTGAGAGCAGAGGGGGGGGGTGAGAGCAGAGGGGGAGGGTGGGAGAGCAGAGGGGGAGGGGGGGAGAGCAGAGGGGGAGGGGGGGAGAGCAGAGGGGGAGACCGGAGAGGGAGCTGCAGAAGCAGAATAGAAATAATGGGGGAGGCAGTCAGATCGCGGGGGGAGCGGATCGGGATGTCGGGGGGGGGGTGGTGGTTGGGGGGAGCAGATCGCGGGGGGGCACGGCAGGGGCTATCACGGCAGCGCGCAGGGGCACCACGGGAGCGCGCACGGGCTGCAAAGTGAGCACAGTACTCACTTTGCAGCAGCAGCGGTGACCTCAGCAGCAGCGGTGGTAGCAGATCGGGATGCCGGGGGGGGCAGATCGGGGCGTAGGGGGGCAGATCGGGGGGGGCACGGGCAGGGGCCTTCACGGGAGCGCGCAGGGGCCTTCACGGGAGCGCGCAGGGAGCGGAATACTTACCATTAGAGCTGCAGCGGCGGAGACATCAGAGGCGGCGGCGGCAGCAGCGGTGGCGTGGTACCAAAAGTACCAGCCACTCCACGCTGCAGACATGTTGGGGGAGGGCTCACAGGCCAGCACAGGCCTGGGGAGGGCGGCCACCTGCAGATCAGACCGCCCCACTGCACACTGATTGGAGCGATTGCGCGTCATAGTACGATCGCTCCAATCAGTGCTGCAGGGGCTGGGGGCGGCATGTTTGAGGTCCACCTATGATATGCTGCTGCAGC
Organism: Anomaloglossus baeobatrachus; assembly: GCF_048569485.1. Taxonomy (NCBI): domain Eukaryota; kingdom Metazoa; phylum Chordata; class Amphibia; order Anura; family Aromobatidae; genus Anomaloglossus; species Anomaloglossus baeobatrachus. Next base: position 453,813,832 of record NC_134358.1, read on the forward strand.
TGCGGCATCTCATAGCTGGATCTCACAGGATCGCACTAATTCGGGCATTATTTTTGCCGAAATTAGTGCGATCGATGTGGTTGGCGGTTCAGATTTGAACAGCCAATCACATCGATCGTCGATAGGGGGTGGCGATGCCGCCCCCCCTGGGGTCAAGCAAAGGTCCCCTGCTGTAAGAAACAGCAGGGGACATCATTTGAAAGCCGTTGCTATGGCCACGGCAATCAAATGAAGTTTAGGCCGTAAAATTACGTCCCTGGTCGTTAAGTCACGTTAAAATAGGACGTAATTTTACGGCCCGCGGTCGTGAAGGGGTTAAATGTCTAAAAATTAAAATTTTGAAAATTGCTAATTTTTCTACTTTTTTGTCAAATTTCAGGTATTTGTATAAATAAATGCAAAACATATCAACCTAAATTTATCACTAATATAAAATGCAAATCTCAGAGTCCTTGGTATATGTAGAAGCATACCAGAGTTATTATCACATAAAGTGACACACATCTAAAAAATGGGTCTTGGTCACAAAGGCCAAAACTGGCTGCACCCTTAACGCTTTACAGACATATCATGTACATCATATGATGGTAATCCTGTGAATGTCAGTCTGTGGCTAGCATTCATAGGTGACTGTGATTTTTGCTATATACAGTAGTACTGTGGTATTGTTGTACATAGCACAAATCATCAGATGATCGTAGGTTCAAGTCACCAAAGGAGACTAACAAATACAATGAAAGGTAAAAATAATGTAAAAAAAAAATATAAAAGTTCAAATCAACCCAACCCCAAATTAGCCTGATAGGTAAATGGTGTAACTAGAAAAAAAAATGCCAGAATGGCGTTTTTTCAGCCACCGCAAAAAATGCAATAAGAGGCAAACAAAACATTAGGTGTACTCCAATTTAGTATAAAAAAAAATGTCAGATTAGGATGCAAAAAAACAAGGTCTCCTCACAGCTTCATTACCACAAAATTTAAATCATTACATGTCTCGGAAAATGGCAACACATGCAAAAAAAAAAAAATTCCCCCAAATTTCAGAATTTTTCTTCAACATTTAAATAAAAAAAAATAAAAAAAAAAGCTATGCATGTTTGTTATCGCTGTGATTGTACTGGACTGGTAAAATCATATTTTCAAGTCACATTTACCATATGATGAAACCTGTAAATAAAAATGTAAAAAAACACCTTATTTGCTGTTTCGCTGTACTTCCAATTTTTCCTTCTTTTCAATGTAATACATGATAAAAATGGATGATGTCATTCAAAAGTACAAGCCGTCACATGGCTATGTTCATGGAAAAATAAAAATGTTTTCGCTTTTGGAAGAAGAGGAGAAAAAAACAAAAGCGCAAAAAAGGAAAACTGCCTCATTGGGAAATGGTTAAAGTAGATTTTTCAGCATTGTTTTTCTATGTGATCTGTGAGAACCATAATGTAGGAACAGTGTGCTCCTTTCATGGGTCAACGCTGAAGCTATGACACTTTGATACAATGTAAAGTAGTCAGTGTTCAGCTTGTATAACAGTGTAAATATTATGCCCTCTAAATAACTCAACACAGCCATTAATGTCTAAACTGCTGGCAGCAAGTCAGTACATCCCCAAGTGAAAATGGCCAAATTATGCCCAAAATGTCAATATTTTGTGTGGCCACCATTATTTTCAAGAACTGCCTTAACTCTCTGGGCATGGAGTTCACTAGAGCTTCACAGGAACCACTGGATCCTCTTCCATCCTCCATGACGACATCATGGAGCTGATTGATATTAGAGACCTTGCTCTTCTCCACCTTCTTGGAGTTGTGTTTGGGGTCGTTATCATGTTGGAATACTGCCCTGTGGCCCAATTTCTGAAGCGAGGGGATCATGCTCTGCTTCAGTATGTCACAAGACATTATACCTACAAAAAGACCTTCATATTCAGTAATATAAATATTCAAAGACCATAATGGTTCAAAATGCAATATATATTTTCTTTATTATTTGTAGAAAAATTTAATCTAGGATTTCAAAGAGGACCGGAAAAGACACACATTGTGCATATAAAAACTGTAAAAACCGCAGGGGGGTGTGTTTACAAGATGTATGGTCTGAGCGTCACATAATTATACAGATACACACATGAGCAACCTAATTACATATGAAAAATTGCATGATTGCAATGGAATAATTATTATCACATGATTAAACCATTACAGTTGGTATAGATAAAAAACCTCAATTCATAGAAGAATAGTTCACTTTTATGCCGTGACCCCAAATACCTATAGTGCCCAAGTGTAAGGCTGGAACACAATTAGATCAATACATATGAGTCGGTAATGACATATACAGAAGCAATTGCTTGCGTCAGTATGGCATTAAACAGTGGGTGCCAACAGCAGGTTTAGTCACAAGTAAATCTTATATGACAATGGATCACGATTACAATTGATCAGATTCAATGGTCTGGTTATAACAAAGTAGATGGAGAATTGCAAACATAGCAATAATATTAGTGCTGTCACGCTCCCCGGGTCCTCGGCTCCCCTTCCCGGGTCCTCACCCCCGCTCCCCGGCTCACCTGCCACGCTCCCCGCTCTCCAGCCTCCGGTGTCCGTCCTTCCTAGGCCCCCTGGTCCCCGATCCCGGCGCCCGACGGCTTCCCAGGACCTGGCCGGCTCCCCTGCGTCCTCCTCTCAGCCTCCTTCCCTGGCTTCTGGCACCCGGGCGGCGCACATGCGCATTAGGGCGCGAGCGCGGTCACTGACCCTTTCTTAAAGGGCCAGCGTCCATTAACAGGAAATGAGGCTAATCAGGTACAGGGTATAAAGGGGTTTATTGTCCAAGGGGGCGGGGCCTGATCTTCGTGTTTTCCAAGCTAGGAGTCAGGTCTCCTTGTGTCTTCGTGCCATACTCACGTATCTCTCTTCTAGAGCTGATCCTGCCTCGCCATCCGATTCTGCTGAATCCCGAACCCCGCACGCTGTCCGTCTGCCATCTGACAGTCCGTACCATCTCGGATCCCTGCGGTGACCTGTCATCTCGCTCCACAAGGTTCCGGACCCTGCCTGACATCATCTCGGCTTCCGAACCTGAGCTACGTCACCCGGACTACCATCTGTGACTCCGTGGTCCCAGGGACTTCTCCGTTACCTTCACGTGCACGGACTGTTCTGCTATCCATAGTGCTTCAGCTACCGGACTCCTACCACCATCTTAGAGTTCGGCCCAGTGGATCCACCTCCTGGGTCTGCCCGACCGCCTGGCCCTGACAGTAAGATCAGGCCATGGATCCCGCTGCAGCACTAGCGGCCTTGCAAGAGGAACTCCAACGCCAGCGTGAAGTCCAGACCCGCATGCTGAACTTTATGACTTCCGTGGACACCCGCCTGAATACGTTACAAGCGGCAGTTACGCCTTCAGCATCCCGGGCCTCCACTAGTCAATCCACGGCTCCCGCACCCGTGGCCGCCTCTTCGGATGCTTCCCGACTCCGTTTGGCTTCACCACCTCGTTATGCCGGAGATCCCAAGACCTGCAGGGGCTTCATAAACCAATGTTCCCTTCATTTCACGCAGCTGCCACATTTGTTCACCTCCGACCAAGCCAAGGTCGCCTTCATAATGTCCCACCTAGAGGGCGAGGCACTGGCGTGGATGAACCCCTTGTGGGAGAAGGAGGACCCTATGACCAAGGATCTTCAAGAGTTCCTGCAGGCCTTCCGCAGCACCTTTGACGAGCCGGGACGCGCCTCTGCGTCTGCTTCATCCCTTCTCCGCTTACGTCAAGGAACACTGACGGTGGGCCAATACGCCATCCGTTTCCGCACGTTGGCTTCAGAACTCGGGTGGAATAATGAGGCCCTAACAGCCGCCTTCTGGGAAGGTCTCTCGAGTCGCATCAAAGATGAGTTGGCGGGTCGTGACGTGCCCTCCACCCTAGATGCCCTGATTGCCCTAGCAACTCGAGTGGACATTCGTTTTCAGGAGCGCTCCAAGGAGCTGTCTCGTGAGAGACGTCCGGTACGGCATTCTTCTCCTCCACAGAAACCCTCCACACCTCAGTCATCATCAGCTGGGATTCCCGTCCACGAGCCCATGCAGATCGACCGAGTACGGCAGTCTGAACAACGTCGAGCAGAGCGACTCGCCAAGGGTCTCTGCTTTTACTGCGGAGAGGGCACTCACCTCCTACACTCCTGTCCGGAAAGGCCGGGAAACTCCAAAGCCTAGGGTTGGTAGGAGAGGCCACCCTAGGTGCTGGGACTCTCTCAGACCCGGTTACGTGGACTGTGCAAGTAACAACGGGAGAGACGCGTTTCACGGCTGAGGCATACCTCGATTCCGGGGCAGCAGGCAATTTCATCCAGCAAGCCACGGTGGACAAGTACCAGCTGCCTGTTACTCCACTTGACAAACCCCTCGTGATAGCCTCTGTGGATGGGAGACCCCTCTCTGATACCATCTCCTGGGTCACCAGGCCGGTCAAACTGCGTATCGGTGCCCTTCACACCGAGAACATCGCTCTCTACGTCCTCCCACACATGTCCCATCAAATCCTGCTGGGACTTCCCTGGTTGCGGACACACGAACCATCAGTCAGCTGGGGCACTGGCGAAATCACCCGATGGGGCTCTGCCTGTCATGAGAAATGTCTGAAGTCCATACAACCCATCCGACGACCTCCGGTTCCAGAGAACCTACCGGAACTGCCCTCGGCCTATTGGTCCTTCGCAGACGTTTTTGACAAAAAGGAGTCTGAAGTACTTCCGCCACACCGTCCCTACGATTGCGCCATCGACCTGCTCCCCGGAACAACACCACCTCGAGGACGGATATATCCGTTGTCTCCAGCCGAAACCAGAGCCATGTCTACCTACATCACAGAGAGCCTGGCAAGGGGATTCATCCGGAGATCCTCCTCTCCTGCGGGAGCAGGCTTCTTCTTCGTTAAGAAGAGAGAGGGTGACCTACGCCCATGCATTGACTACCGGGGTTTGAATCAGATCACCGTCAAAAACAAGTACCCTCTGCCGCTCATCCCCGAATTGTTCGACCGGCTCAGAGGAGCCCGTGTGTTCACCAAACTGGATCTTCGGGGTGCCTACAACCTAGTTCGTATTCGCTCTGGGGACGAATGGAAGACTGCGTTTAATACTCGCGATGGGCACTATGAATACTGCGTGATGCCCTTCGGCCTGTGTAACGCTCCTGCCGTCTTCCAAGAATTGGTGAACGACATTTTCCGGGACCTCCTCTACGTCTGTGTAGTAGTTTATCTGGATGACATCCTTGTCTTCTCTCTGGACCTCCAGACCCACAGAGAGAACGTACAGCTGGTTCTACAAAGACTGAGAGAGAATCGTCTCTACGCCAAATATGAGAAGTGTGTCTTTGAGCAGTCTTCTCTCCCCTTTCTGGGGTACATCATCTCTGATACTGGACTGCAGATGGATCCCAAGAAGGTCTCCGCCATTCTCAACTGGCCTCCTCCTTCTGGACTGAAGGCAATCCAACGCTTCCTGGGATTCGCCAACTACTACCGCCAGTTTATCCCTCACTTCTCTGCCCTGACTGCTCCTCTCTCCGCTTTGACCAAAAAGGAGGCTAATCCAAAGGACTGGTCACCTGCGGCCGACGCCGCGTTTTGCTCTCTGAAGCGAGCATTTGCCTCCTCTCCTGTACTCCACCGACCGGAATTAAACCGACAGTTCACCTTGGAGGTGGATGCCTCCTCCTCGGGAGCCGGAGCAGTGCTCATGCAGAAGTCCTCCTCCGGTAAGATGGTGACCTGCGGTTTCTTCTCCAAGAGCTTCTCAGCGCCTGAACGTAATTACACCATCGGTGACCGAGAACTATTGGCGGTCAAACTGGCTCTGGAGGAGTGGCGCTACCTCCTGGAAGGAGCAGTGTACCCCGTGATTATCTACACGGACCATAAGAACCTGGAATACCTGCGGTCCGCTCAGCGACTGAACCCACGGCAAGCCAGGTGGTCCTTATTCTTTGCCAGATTTGATTTCCAGCTCCATTTCAGACCCGCGGACAAGAATGTACGCGCTGATGCCTTGTCTAGGTCTCTCATGCCCATGGAGCAGGAGGAAGAGACTACCCAACCTATCATCTCTCCTAGCAAGATTATTCCGGTGGCTCCTGTCACCCTGGCCCAGATACCGCCCGGGAAGACCTATGTCTCTGAGACTGACAGGCAAAAAGTGTTACACTGGGGTCATGCCTCAAAAACAGCCGGTCATGCAGGCCAGAAGAGAACATGGGGTGCGATTGTACGTCACTACTGGTGGCCATCCCTTCGCACGGACGTCGCTGCTTTTGTCTCTGCCTGTTCCTCATGTGCCAGGAACAAGACGCCCAAACACCTGCCCTATGGCCGTCTTCTGTCTCTGCCGATACCCTCAGTTCCGTGGCAACACATAGCGATGGACTTTATTACGGACTTGCCATTATCCTCCGGGCACACAGTCATATGGGTCGTGGTGGATCGGTTCTCCAAAATGGCTCACTTCGTCCCTATGGCCGGACTGCCCTCTGCTCAGGAACTCGCGGAAGCCTATATACATCACATCTTCCGCTTGCATGGCTTTCCATCACACATCGTATCCGACAGAGGAACTCAGTTCACCTCCCGCTTCTGGAGGGCTCTCTGCAAACATCTGGGTGTGACTCTGGACTTTTCTTCTGCCTACCATCCTCAGTCTAATGGCCAAGTGGAGAGGGTCAATCAAATCTTGACCTCCTTCTTACGTCACTATGTCAACGCCCATCACGACGACTGGTCCACGCTTCTGCCTTGGGCTGAATTCTCCCATAACCACCACATCAGTGAGTCGTCCTCCAAATCTCCCTTCCATGTCGTTTACGGACTTCAGCCCTCCGTCCCATTGCCTATATCCCCTTCTTCGGATGTCCCTGCTGCTGATACTGTAGCCCGTGACTTCGCTACCATTTGGGACTCTGTCAAGGCGTCCCTTGGGCGCGCTTCCCAGCGGATGAAGAAACACGCTGACAAGAGGCGTCTGGACCCTCCGTGTTTCTCTCCTGGTGACCTGGTCTGGCTTGCTTCCCAGTACATCCGATTGAAGATACCTTCCTACAAGCTGGGTCCTCGCTACATCGGGCCGTTTAAGGTCCTCACCAAAATCAACGAGGTCTCCTACAAGTTACAGCTCCCGGCCACGATGAGGATACCCAACTCATTCCACGTCTCCCTGCTCAAGCCGGTGGTCCTTGGTCCATTCTCCGCTGCTGCCAGTCCGGCTCCTCCACCTATTGCCGATGACGACATCTATGCGGTAAGGGATGTCGTGGCCATGAAGACCGTTCGAGGTCGGCAGTTCTTCCTGGTGGACTGGGAAGGGTATGGTCCTGAGGATAGGTCCTGGGAGCCCAGGGAGAACGTGGGCACTCCTCTGATCCGTGCCTTCATGTCCCGGTTGCGGGGAGGGGGGCGTGGGGGGGGGGGGTACTGTCACGCTCCCCGGGTCCTCGGCTCCCCTTCCCGGGTCCTCACCCCCGCTCCCCGGCTCACCTGCCACGCTCCCCGCTCTCCAGCCTCCGGTGTCCGTCCTTCCTAGGCCCCCTGGTCCCCGATCCCGGCGCCCGACGGCTTCCCAGGACCTGGCCGGCTCCCCTGCGTCCTCCTCTCAGCCTCCTTCCCTGGCTTCTGGCACCCGGGCGGCGCGCATGCGCATTAGGTCGCGAGCGCGGTCACTGACCCTTTCTTAAAGGGCCAGCGTCCATTAACAGGAAATGAGGCTAATCAGGTACAGGGTATAAAGGGGTTTATTGTCCAAGGGGGCGGGGCCTGATCTTCGTGTTTTCCAAGCTAGGAGTCAGGTCTCCTTGTGTCTTCGTGCCATACTCACGTATCTCTCTTCTAGAGCTGATCCTGCCTCGCCATCCGGTTCTGCTGAATCCCGAACCCCGCACGCTGTCCGTCTGCCATCTGACAGTCCGTACCATCTCGGATCCCTGCGGTGACCTGTCATCTCGCTCCACAAGGTTCCGGACCCTGCCTGACATCATCTCGGCTTCCGAACCTGAGCTACGTCACCCGGACTACCATCTGTGACTCCGTGGTCCCAGGGACTTCTCCGTTACCTTCACGTGCACGGACTGTTCTGCTATCCATAGTGCTTCAGCTACCGGACTCCTACCACCATCTTAGAGTTCGGCCCAGTGGATCCACCTCCTGGGTCTGCCCGACCGCCTGGCCCTGACAAGTGCCCATGTATGGTGCCCAGGACAAATAAGGGTACAATGACCTACCCAGGAACCGCTGCAGGCCCAGTACACACACACCACCCTGCACCTCGACGCGTTTCGCTACCGCTTTGTCCAGAGGTGCCTGTCACAGGACATGTTGGCATTCAAGGTTCCCTCAGTGAACTGTAGCTCTCGTCACCTGGTTGCTGCCACACATGCTGACACCAAATCTGAACCAAATAAGTTTATCATGGTCTCATCAGAACACAGGAAATTTATTCCAGTAGTCTGTGACGACAGCCATGTAAAGTAATTTGATGCAGTATGCAAAATATGGTCTGACCAAGTAGAGGCTGACCCCCACCATTTTAACCTCTACAGCAATGAGCGCAGCATTCATATCTATTTTGAAAAGACAACCTCTACATATGATGCTAAGCACGTGCACTCAACTCTTTGGTCAACCATGGTGAGGCCTGTAATGAGTGGAACAGGACCTGTATTGTTAAACCGCTGTATGGTCTTGACCATAATTCTGCAGCTCATTTTCAGGGTGTCGGCAATCTTCTTATAGCCTAAGCCATCTTTTTCTAGAGGATCAATTATTTTTTCATATCTTCAGAGAATTCTTTGTTGAACTCCCAGTGACCAGTATGAGAAAGTGTGTGAGCGAAAACACCACATTTAACACTCCTGCTCCCTATTCACACCTAAGACCTTGTAACACTAATGAGGCACATCACACTGGGGAGGGAAAATGGCTAATTGGGCACAATTTGGCCATTTTCACTTAGGGGTGAACTTACTTTTGTTGCCAGCGGTAGACATTAATGGCTGTGTGTTGAGTCACTTAGAGGGTACACCAAATTTACACTGTTATACGCTGACTACTTTACATTGTATCAAAGTGTCATATCTTCAGTGTTGTCCCATGAAAAGATATAATAAAATATTTACAACAAATGTGAGGGGTGTACTCACTTTTGTCATATTCTGTATATTAATGATCTGACATAACCTACCCTCACGGGAAAACCCCTTTAAATGACAAGTTCTGGTTAGCAGTGTTATTTTCTCGAATTTTCGACAGCATGAATAAAGTATGTAAAATCCTACATTTGTATTTATTATGGAATTTTTTTAGACACAGTTTTACACACCAAAGGAAACTGCATCTGTGTCGAGAAAGGATTTCTTTCACAATCTGCTTTCAGTGGAGAGGTGAAAGGAATTCCCATACAAATTAATGAGAATTACGTCCATCTCTCCACTGACAGCAGCAGGCATAATGGCCCCATTCTCATGACAGATTATTAGTGGGACCTATATCTACTATATATTATTTTAATATACTGTGGATATGGCATAGATGTACACAATGACAATATCTTTAAATAATAGAATTCCCATTAATTCTAAATACCTTGCTACATTGAAGACATAAGCTTATGCTGTCCCTTTATTGTAAGGGGAATCATTTTTTTTTAATAATAAGTGAATTTTAAGACATTTTTCTTCTGGTGTGCCATTATATAAAGTCATTATCATATATTTTTACATGGCATTATTTAATTGATAGTGATGAGCGAGCACTACCATGTTTGGGTACTCGTAACGAGCATTTTGGCATTTTGACTTTCGTAGGGGCTTGACTCATTTATCAAGAATAATGGAGGTCAATGTGGAACAGGAGAATTTTTCAAAAAGATTTTAAGGAAAAATGCTCGAGTTCCCCAAAGACTTCCTTTATACTCAATATGAGCTCCCTTGGAAACAGGTGGCATGCTGAAACGTGCGTCGGGAGCTTTGGCACCTCAGAACAAACAGGTATTGTGTCTATTATATCTTGAGGTATATGATCGATCTGAGTTTATTTATCCGACTGATTGTACTATATGACATGGTATTAAACAGCTGTATTACCACTTATTGCTTCCAGCAGCCAGTCAATCATAGTCCAATACAAACTATATGTTATTGAACTATATAGCTCCCTTACAGAGATCTATAATTCCTAATTGGTAGGTGTTATCAGATCTAGATTATGTCCTGGAACAAGGACCCTGACGTACGTTTCACGATCTTAAGAAGTTTAGATCATTTCATCAGGGGGAAAGGTGGAACTCCATATAGAAGCGCCGTGCTTTTTAAACAAGGCGCTAGACTGCCCTCGCCACTCCGCCGCCAGCGGCATTGCGGATGCACCAATCGTGACCGGGTCTCCGAAACGTCATCAGCGATCAACGCACACAAATAGATAAGCGCCACCGCCAGCATCAACCGAAACCCGCGCATGCGCAAAGGCGATAATGATGCTGAGGACGCCGGACCAGTACACCCAGAAGTGCAGCCGCGCAGTAAGGAAGAAGGAGGGGCCAGAGCGGTCAGGTGAGACATAAGGATATACAAATAATGTGATCACGAGGAAAGGGAAGAGAAACCGTCATCAAATGGTGTAGAATTAACAAAATCTTCAGCGGTCCGCTTCACAATAAATCCCAGGCAAGGATCACAGTGGATGAGTAAGTTATATATCCATAAATCAGCCAGTGCCATGTAGATCAAGTTTCAAAAGTGCCAAAAGATTATATTTATCTAAAATTTAAAAGGGAACATAAGAGTTCAATTAAAAACAAGGCACAAAGAAACAGGGAGACAAGAAGAAAAAGGCGCTCATGGTAGAAAGGGTGCAAAACTAAGATGTTCGTTTAACCCCTTAGGGGACAATGTTCCCAACATATAAATCCAATGTGTTTCACGTTGGGCAAGAATTTTACATACATTCCCACCTCTCGCACGTCGGGTCACAATCATGGACGGCACGAAAATGGCAAGGAAGTGTCTTTAAAGTAGATATATCAACCACTGTCCGGGCCGCAGCAATGTCTCTCACATGCTCCCTCACACGTTTAAGCAGTTCTCTACTGGTGAGACCAACATATATCATGCGGCACCCACACATGGCATAATATACCACATTGCTGGTCCCGCACGATATATAATGTCGGATGTCATAACTGCGCTGACCATCAGTAGATGTGAAGGAGGAAGTGTGAAGGACATTGCTGCAGGCCAGACAATGGCCGCAAGGGAAACAACCCCTAAGGGGGCTTCCAAGGTCCAGAAAGGTATTAGGCTGATGTGGAACATAGTGGCTCCGGACAAATATGTCACGCATGTTTCGTGACCTGTGGGGTGTCATAAGGGGGTTATTAGGCAACAAGTCTCGTAAAATAGAATCAGATTGGAGAAGCCCAAAGGCCTGCTCAAAATAGATCGCATAGTGGACTATTCATGGTTATAGGTGGAGATAAACCAAATTTGTCCAGGGTCTGAGGAATTGCCGGTCTTACCCGCAACACCATAAAGCAAGGTGGAACGAGGGGTATGCTTCACCCGTAGATAAGCTCTCTTAATGCTCCTATTACTATAGCCCCGCTTTTGAAACCAAATTTTCTAATCTGACGCTTGCTCCTCGAACTTCAAGTCCGAGGAACATATGCATTTCATGCGCAAATTTGACACATCGGGATGGCCCGAATAGTAGATTGATCATGGGATGACATTGGATCATTCAGAGATCCTCAATGAACTTCTGGAGTGAGTTTGCTGCACTGAAAGTAAAGGGGCCGAATAATATTGCACGCCCCAATTTTCAGTTTATTATTTTTTTACAAAAGTTTAAAATAAGCAATAAATTTCGTTCAACTTCCCAATTGTGTCCCACTTGCTGTTGATTCTTCACCATAAAATTTAATTTTTTTTATCTTTATGTTTGAAGCCTGAAATGTAGGAAAAGGTTGAAAAATTCAAGGGGGCCGAATACTTTTGCAAGGCACTGTATATATATTGTGAGGCTGTGACATGGGTAATATTTGAAGGTCGCTATGTGTCTCCCAGAATGTGTCTGGAAACCCTCTGAGTTTGCTATAGCTATTACTGGGAAAGAGAGACGGATTCCTTCCCCAGTCCAGGTTTTGTAGCAATCCTCATGTCCAGCATTTGGTTTAAATCTTGCAGGGAACACAATGGTGGGTCTCAGTTGAGAGCCAGGCTTGTTGAAGAAAACACATGCTGTGTGAGCTGGGCTGGCTCTGTGTGGAGTGAACACAGGCCAAGAGTGTGAGCCTGGGAGAACCTAAACAGATCCCTGCAGCTAACGGGGTCCTAAGGTAACAAGACTTTTAGGATTTGTCTGTATGCACCGGCTGTGATCCGGAAGAGACTTTATTTGACTGTGGAAAACTGGCAACAATAAACTGTTGGTGCAAACACGCTGCTGCCTCACTGCCTCCCGTTTTTGCCCAAGCAACGCTGCTGCCTCACATTGTGGTGGAGAATGCGGGCATTGCAGCCTGGTTGCTAGGGGCAACAACCCAGTTTCCACATGTTCATGATCAAGCCTGCAAAGCTACAATTTAACCCAGCAGCCACCATGGAGGATCTTGTAAAGCAGCGGGCCCAGTCTAGTGCTCAATTGCAGCAGGCTTTTGCACAAACCGGTGCTCAGCAGCAACAAACTAATGCCCAGCTGCAGCGGGCGTTAGTTCAGCAACAGGAGACAAACAGCTTGTTGACTCAGCAGCGTTGCTTGGGCAAAAATGGGAGGCACATTTTACAATACAAACTAGATACATTATTACATAGATCTCTTAGACCTTATGGGAAGCCGTATTACATTAAAAATTCATGTCAGAATGGTAGTATAATACTTTATGAAAGTTTAACTCAACCTCCATCTGCTTTATCTGATTGACAGCTCCTCAGTGTTCCTCCTCCTGCTGAGATCTCACACTGCTCAGTACAAGCTGCAGCTGAATTCCATGCCTAAATATAATTGGAACTATCAGCGCTTTCATTCTGCTGTGGATTTTCAAGTTAAAATACCAGGTAAAAAGAGAAACAGGAGGATGAGGAGGAAGAAGAAAAAAAAGTGTGATCTATAGATGGGCTTTTCTGGTTTGACATTTGAAACATAACAGGCTGGACACTGAATTTCAGTGTGAGCACCATATACTTGTTCTCATGCTGCATCGCCATAAAGACAGGCTACCAACTGGATCTCTACTAGAAGATTCTGTACCGTCTGTCGACTTTAATAATTATACTTTTTAACATCCACTCCACCATTATCACATTTCCTTTGTAGGGCACCACCCCTGACGCAGGCATCTGCCGAAACTGACGTCCGTCGGGTGGGGGGCTCCGGTGAGTGTACTGAGGTGGTCCATGGTGTACTGTGTGTATATTATTGTTATGGGCATTATGATTTGATCGGCCGCCTGGATGGTGGAGGGCCTCTGTGGATTCTCTTCAGACAGTGATATGTGGATTATACCCTATGGTAGGGGAATCAATATGGAGATTGTAAACATTGTCTGATTAGTGTCCCCAGACACTCTCCGTCATTACCATTATCTTTATTATTATTGTGCATTGGTGGACACCACCGGTTGTATGCCCCTCTGTGTATGCTTATCCCCATACCTTGCACTTACTAATTAATAAATACATATTTTCAATTGCATTGGATGTCTGATCGCTTCCTCCTTTTGTTGTGTTGCGTCTGTCGACTTTGTCTAGTTTAAAGAAAATGCAAGGTGAATTTCATAAAGTGAGGACAATACAAATTGTATGAATGTGATGAATGTGTGGTTATGAAAACAGAGGTCAGAAATCCAGTAAATACCTAAACACACTTGCCTTCTTGTGAAAAAGAAACATTGAAAGGGTAAAAAAATGAGAGTGGAATAAATTAGCTGACTTAAACAGAATCGTCATAAATCATTTTAAGGTGGTTCCTATTGTTTGTGTAACTTTCACAATCCAGTTTGCCGGCAGTAGAAAGGGTTCACTCGATGATTAAGAGCCTCCTGCTGGATGAGCGAGAGCCGAAAAGAAGAAATCACATTTCTGGTAAAGCAAGAGTGCATGGATTTTTAGGCAAAACTAGATTAAAAGAGGAGGAGAGGTGACTTTGCTATAACCTAGAGTCATTAATAATATCGAGTTATAAATCAACGTTTCAGACAGAACAAAGACGAGCGCAGCAAATAAACAAGGGGATACGCAGGGTATTGTAGCAAAGGAGGACAAAACTTTGGAAAGTAACAATAGGGATGGCACTGCCAATAAAGTGCACTTGATTTATGGTGGCATTTGTTTCACAGAGTCACGTAAAGTGACACAGTTCACACATGATGTCCGAATGTGCAAACATGGCACACGTGACTGTACTAGTAACCAGGCCCTCTTAGCATCTGCCAATGCCACCGAGCATTAGATATAATTTTCCACTTACAGCAATGACATAAATAACATTAAAAGCAATAAATAATGCTATTTAGAGCAGACACTTTGGTACAGTTTTTGGCGCATCTCCAACAATAACGTTCCTTCTTCATCAGGGTCTAGAGTACAGGCATAAATTTGGCAGAGGAAACGCATGAAAAATCCGGGGCACTGAATTTTAATGGCTATGCATAAAAATGCTAAGCAAGTACAGGTGTTAAACAGATTTAAAATTTTACCTTCACTAAAACATATTTACTACAGCTCCCAAATGGTTGTCCATATACCAAATTCCCAATAAAGTGTTTCTAAACCAGCATGTGACAGGTCTGGCTATAAATGCCAGCCATAGTGTAAAGAGCAGTAATTCAAACCACTTCATCTTTCAGAACATATGAGCTTATAATATTCCTATTGTAATATTATCTGAGAAGCAATAAAAATATGTATATTCCCATGTAGATTTATGGCCGTATAAAGCAGCAGGAATCGTTCCATCCTATCAAAATTCAAAGCGTCTCACGTACCTGCATCATGTATATCACCACCGAGTAAGAGGAATGGAGTCAGTGGGATGAATGGGGAGCGTTACCTCCGATCTGATGATGTAATGAAATGGTAGGCGCTGATTTATGCCCCTCCGATACGGTTCACAGGAGCTTACATTCGCTCTCCGTCCACCGCTTCCCTCTAACATCACTCCTTTCTTATTTTGATTTTATAATATTATAAACTCTTCACTTGCAGTAATCAGGTAGATTTACTCCGCCGAGCAAGTCATAATTCTACTTTATTGCCGCTTTTGTTGGGAATTGTTTTATTGTGCCGAGTTCAGAGGATAATTCACAAAAAATTCCAATACAGAGGCGATGAAACATTAATGTAGCTCCTCTAAGCTGCATACCAAGCGCTCAGCTGTTGAGGTGACTACTGTGTGGCCATAGAGTATGCTTTAGTATCTATAAAAAGCATAACAATAGTTATAGTGCCTACACTCATACATAGAAAACGCATATTTCCAAATAAATGGGGCAAAAAATGAAACACAAGAAAGAAAAGGCCTGTAAATACAGCTGTAAATCTACCGCGAGAATCTTACTGTTGCCCCCACACAATATTGGAATATATTGCTATACTGCACCTGCTCACAGTTTCCTTCCGGATTCAGCTCCACATACCCTTCATTCACCAGGAATGAAGCGATATTGGAAGGAGCATAAATTACAGTAACAGAAACACAATGCTAACAAGATGCTGAAAATGTGATTTAGGGTTCTCCAACACTGGCATATGACAAAAAAAAGCGCATTGCACCTGGGCCAATGATAGTCAATGTCACAGCCAATTCTATATTTTGAGACTAGTGACAGGATCAGGACTAGAGCCTCTCATTGCCATCTGAGACTCTACATATTAAACGTGTTTTCTTTCTCTGAGTGTGGCAAGGGTTAATGTCAGTTTTCCTTGCCAGCAGCTTCTGAGTTCTGGTCAGGTGTTTCCAATTTGGGACCACTCCCAGTACTTTAATATTCCCTCTGTTTCCAGAGAGGGTGCCGGTTATTTTCCTTGCCATTTGGATTCTGGGCCTGGAGGTGGAAGGAGCTGCTAGAGTCCTTGCTGTTGGTAGTGGTGTACTCTGCAGTACTGGTGCCTGACTGCAGCCTAGTTGTGGGAGTTAAGGCCCCATCACATACAGAGATAAATCTTTGGCAGATCTGTGGTTGTAGTGAAATCATGGACATATTGTTCCATTTGTACATAGCCACAAACCTGGCACTGATTGTCCACAATTTCACTGCAACCACAGATCTGCCGCAGATTTATCTCTGTGTGTGAGAGAGCCTTTAGTTTGTTATTGCTTCCCCCTTGTTTTTTTACCTTTCAATGGTGTGTTTTAGTGAAGTGGTGGGACTAGTGATCCTTACCTACCCACTCACTAGCCAGGGTTTACTGCAGGGTCCCTAAGGGCTTCAGGTTCCTGCTCATTGACAGGTGAGGAACCTGTATAGGGGCTGGCTAGGAGTGCCTCAGGCTTCACTAGTTTTTTTTCATGACAGGTATCTTTTAAAGCACCACTCCAGTAAGGTTTTATTTTTAGTGCTGGAGAGGTGATTTAACCTCTTCACAACTCTCGACGTACGGGACACTTCCGATTCAGTAAAAGGCATAAAATATATTATTAAAGACAATTCTTTAACTGCTGTTGATTTGCTCACTCTGCCTCCCAAAGATTGTAATACGGTGCAGCTCACATTTATCCTGCGCTCTGTGTTAAATGCTTAAAACGGGGACTACATGTAAATCTCTGAAAAACATGATTCTGATAAAATTCCCAATGGAAAATTCACTGTAAAGAGGCAGAGGGAGTTACTATGAACTCCCCTATGGCCTGTGCTTCGGCAGGATCCATCTTTTTACACATCTTTGTATGCATGTACAAAAACACGGTTAACAACAGTTTTGTGCACCTTTGAAAAGATGAACGTACTGCTGAACAGAGGACAAACAGAGTCTGGATTAACCCTGCTGCCTCATAGTGAATCAGTAGGGGGTTTTACCTGAATCACCTAATGCAGATATATACTCTAATGTAACTGCTCAACATAGAGCACAGGATGAATGTGAACTGAAAATTTTCTGTACCCCAAATTACCAACAAATAGTATTCAATTCAACCCACAACAACACAAGTCTCCACTCAGCTCCATCATCTATTAACGGAAATATGGACGTTTCCACGTTACTGGTAACACAAAGGCTCTGGAAACATGCTATGGCTACCGTCCCCTCAAAAAAGGTATCCAGCAAAATCCAAATGCCTCCTCACTTCTGAGCCTCACAATGTGCCTAAACCACAGTTAGTCTCCACATGTTTGGCATTATTGTAGTGAGGAAAGCCTGCTTAATTTATGGGGTGCAGGTTTCCAGAAGCACAAGCTGTGCACAATGTACATGCACAATAATGTACTGGGCATGACAAGGGCTTATTTGCTATGTTTAATAATGCACCATTCACTGCGTTTGATACCACGGGTGTTTTGCAGAGACAAAATCGTCACTATACTCGTAGATAAACTTCCAGAGGGATGCAAATTGCATTGTGGTCACCTGAAGGAGTTTCTGCATTTCTGGCACTTAGAGGCTCTGCAAATGTCAAACTATTTTAGATATAAATATGATTTTTTTTTTCACTGCCCAATAGTATACATTTTTGTGACACACCTGTGATATGAATTTGCTCACTGCAGCCCAGTTTGAAAATTAGGGTCACTTGTGGGGAATTTCTACTGTTGTGGCACCTCAGGGGCTCTGCCAATGTGACATGGCACCTCCAAAGCATCCATCTAAATCTGAATTCTAATACTTTGCACTGTGCCTCAAAAGTAGTTTTTAACCACATATGGGGGGGTATTGGCGAACTCAGGAGATAACATTCTCCTGTTACCCTGCTGAAAATGGACATTTGAGGTTAAAGCAACATTTTTGTGCAAATTTCTGTGAAGCACCTGTGGGCTCAACAAACTTACCACACATCTAGATAAATTCAATGAGATGCTCTAGTTTCAAAATAGGGTTACTTATAGGGGAATACTACTGTTTAGGCACAACAGGGGCTCTCCAAATGTAACATGGCGTTCGCTAACAATTCTAACCGATTTTCGGTTGAAAAAGTCAAATAGCATTCCTTCCCTTTCGAACCCAGCCATGCACCCAAACAGTAGTTTTTAACCAGACATGGGGTATCAGTGTACTCAGGAGAAATTGCCCAACAAATTGTATGATGCAATTTTTCCTGTTACCCTTGTGAAAATGAAAGATTTGGGGTTAAAGCAATATTTTTGTGGTAAAAATGTATTTTTTCATTTTCATGGCTTAACTTTACAAAATTCTGTTAGGCACCTGGGGATTCAAGGTGCTCACCAAACATTTAGATAAATACCTTGAGGGGTCTAGTTTCCAAAATGGGGTCACTTGTGGGGGTTTCCATTGTCTAGGCACATCAGAGTCTCTGCAAACACAACATGGTGGGGCCTATCGACTGCAGGATTGATATAACGTATATAAACCTAAGAAATTACGGCACGGGAGAGTTTGGAAATTCAAAATGTGAGCAATGGCTATTATGGTATTTTCTAACATTCTCTACCCTAACTTTTAAAACATTCCAAAATCCCCTTTAAATTTACACAGCTAGAGAAGAAATGTCCTCCTTTAGTAGGTTAAATCCTGTTAGCTTTAGTGCTGAGCCCATTTCAATATTATAAAAAAACGACAAAACTATGCTTCTACAGTTTTCATTAGCGCAGACACAGCAAAATTACAAAACAGATAATAGGAAACCTGCCCTAAATACAATGGCCCGAGGAAGCAATTGACAAAAGTAATGCTGATGTTTATAAGCGCCAATTCCTGAACTTATAATTCAGTGAAGCAGCGACTATCATTTCTGCATGTAATGTCATAGAAGCTATGCTTACAGATTTACAAAATGCTCTGCATTTGAGAACAAAGCGCATATAATCTGAGAGAACCCCCCAAGGCTCATATGAAAATAGTGTCTATTTCAGAGACAATAAAACCATTCGAGTGCATCACATCACCACCTTGTTTTTGCCGCAGCAATTTAGGTTATGAAAAGAGTTATAGAGGATGCATATTTTACCAGCATCTCTTTTTTCCCTACTGTGCTCACTAACTCCTTCACCATCCAACTGAGTCTTAATGGCCTTGACTTGTATGCGATATACTAACTACACTGGAAGAGCAACGACAACTCATAACTATAGCGGATCACAAGCAAATCCACCGCGTTCTAGCAACATTTCCAGATGATGCTTCGTACTGACTGATGCCCTATAAAGCATCTGTATCGGTGCACACAATGAGCATGCTTTACGGAGTGGCCGTAATGATTTCTAGGGCCGGTGTATTTCATTTTTGTGATTCAACAACGCTTTACACAATAGATAAGCCTACAAGTAATACTAATATGAAAACATGGATTTAATGTGCCGTGTGTTATATTCATCATGGTGCATAATGAATGTGATTGAACATGATTTACGTATACACATGTATTTTTTTAGTGCTAGATTTGTCAGTTTTCAGGATTTTATATCTGGGAGCAGTAATGTATATTCCCACCGCCAACTCTGTAATTGGGAGTCTAATTGAGGCGGTCATGGAGATCCCCAATTAGGCAGCACTGTGCTGTCAATGGTAGCGGCATTACTATCATTCTTGTTTTTATGCTAAAAAATAAAAGGAGCAATAATGTAATCTACTATAAAGAGTCGGGTTACTTACAAATCGCTGCAAGCTAATTTCAGGTATGATCAGTAATGACAAGGGAAGCTGTTAACACCTTCAGGGTACTATTTTTGACCTTAAGGAGGACCAATAAGTCTGTATACAGCAAAAAAATACACTTAAATATTAACCTTTAATTTGTCTCTTTAAAAAGAGGATTCATCTTACCTCTGTAAAATCAGTATCTGTCACAGAAAATGCCGTGCTAAGATACCCACTTTTCTCAGAGGGATCCAAGCATTCTGCCGCAGAAAATATATATAAAAGTGACCACCAAGCCACAGATTAAGTGCAGATCTCTTCACTGACAACACACCAGGGAAAAGAATTGACTACCCCCACCAATGTGTTGTTTCATACATATATGCAACAGTCCTTGATTAGGGGACAAAGCAAACAAGTACCCAACCTGTTGATCAGGTAATAATCATTACCTTTCTGACCAATAGGCATCAGTGGTTCAAAAAAACATGTCAATGCTCCCAAACACCAAGATTCACTGGAACAATAATACATGTAAATAAATGGAACGATCTCACCACTGCTGGTGCATTCAATTTCCACAATCATCCAACGGACAGTCTCTAATCCTTATAGGCGTTTCCACAGTTCCTTTACACTAAGATCTGGGATCCCTCAGGATTATAAGTTACTGTCCTTCCCAAGTTCTCCTTCTCCCGACGCGTTTCATATGTCCCATAATCATCAGGGGAGGCTTGAAAGCGGAGAAATAGGTTCCAGTTATGAAACCTTACAGGGGTTTACTAAAAGTAAAACAAAAATTATAGGGAATAAACGGAGGATGCAAACGTAATTGAACTCCTCTAACAGCAAACTTTTCCAAGTAAAGGTGTATAAGAGCGGTCGACTTACCCAGTGGTGACAGAATACAATTTGCTACCAGGATCTTGTAAATTTTTCCCCTCCCCTCTCCCCACCCCCCCCCAGCCCCCCGCCCCTTCCCTCCCTGCCCTTACCATTTGTGTACTCTGTGAGATTAGTACTTTCTATTGAGATCTAGCTTTTTTAATAATCCCTGGGTTTTTATTAATCAGCACATATTATCTGGTAGCAAAGTAGTAGTAGTAGTATGAAACGCGTCGGAAGAAGGAAAACTTGGGAAGGACAGTAACTTATAATCCAGAGGGATCCCAGATCTTAGTGTAAAGGAACTGTGGAAACGCCTATAAGGATTAGAGACTGTCCGTTGGATGATTGTGGAAATTGAATGCACCAGCAGTGGTGAGATCGTTCCATTTATTTACATGTATTATTATTCCAGTGAATCTTGGTGTTTGGGAGCATTGACATGTTTTTTTGAACCACTGATGCCTATTGGTCAGAAAGGTAATGATTATTACCTGATCAACAGGTTGGGTACTTGTTTGCTTTGTCCCCTAATCAAGGACTGTTGCATATATGTATGAAACAACACATTGGTGGGGGTAGTCAATTCTTTTCCCTGGTGTGTTGTCAGTGAAGAGATCTGCACTTAATCTGTGGCTTGGTGGTCACTTTTATATATATTTTCTGCGGCAGAATGCTTGGATCCCTCTGAGAAAAGTGGGTATCTTAGCACGGCATTTTCTGTGACAGATACTGATTTTACAGAGGTAAGATGAATCCTCTTTTTAAAGAGACAAATTAAAGGTTAATTTGTAAGTGTATTTTTTTGCTGTATACAGACTTAATGATCCATTAATACCATACCAGTAGCTATATTGATTGGTTGAATTGATATGGCTTGTTTTTTGACCGCAGGTATTGATACTAATAGCTGGATTTCAGAAGCCAAGGAGGTCTTCTCAGAGAGAAGTTTTGTTCAAAAAAAGTATACCCCAACTCTTAATGGTGCTTTCAGTGATTTGACTAAAATTTATAAGGAGCGAACTATTTCCTGGTGGGAGGTGCAGTCGCTCGAGAACTATCTTAGGGACAGAATAGTCCCTAGGTATTTGAGGATTTCACTGACACCGGGTTTCAGATATAAGAACTCTGACCTGGCTCTAAAGTGGGAGAAGGAGGTTACCGATTGCTCACTTAGACTGATGACATTGCTGCTGGAAGAGGAAAGGAAAAATTTGGCGGGTCTCGAAGTTGGATTGAAGGAACAAATCGAGATAACAAAGAAATTTTCAAACGATAAGGAGTTTGCAGCAAAGGAGGTGACTCTGCAAAACACTATCGAAAAATTCCAATATCATCTTAAGGAAAAAAAACATAAGTTTTATGTACGAGACCTACAGGAATTCAGAGATAACAAAGCCTATACCTTCTTCTCCAGCAGACCCATCAGACAGAGTGAGCCGGAAAGTACCTCCACTGACACAGAAGCTTCCGATTTAGAAGGTAGAGGTACGGCCTTTCGAGGGAAAGGGAAGAATAAAGGAAGGGGGAGGGGTAATGGTCGTTTTTTAGAGCAAACGAATTATTTCCTAAGAAACAGACAACGGCAACACAACACCCCCCTACAGGTAGGTCAGCCCAAATAATTAATTTATCAAAACATACCCTCACAGACACAGAGATGTCAGTTTTAAGTAAAGGCTTGGGTTTTGTACCGACTACTGATTTTGATCCATTTGAAGGGGTGAAGGATCTAAATCTTTTCACTAGGAAGCTAAAATGGAAAAAATTCTTTGTAAGAGAGAATAGAAAACAGAGCACTGAGTTGGGTATACCAGAAGATATCCTTGGGGACGTAAGACTTCTTTACAGTATTGGAGAAACTGATCCTAACATGGATGGCTTGGGACCATTTACACAATTGAAGGTAAAAAGTGACAAAATGCCACCACCAATGGGTGACGTAGGTTCCATAGATATTTTTTGTAACTTGGTCACCAGGGATCTCGAAAAAATTTGTGGGGGTCGCTCGGTTGATTTCAATCTTACAAAGACTGAAATGGCGAGCTTGGTATCTCTTGAGCACTCTTCTGACCTAATAATAAAGAAATCTGACAAAGGTGGTAACATTGTTTTAATGGATGTGGATAACTATAAGGATATGTGCTTGAATATTCTGGGTGACAGCGATGGTTATGGTAGACTTGCGGTTAATCCCACAAAATTGTTCCATCGTGAGCTGAAAGACATTCTATTGAAAGCAAAGGATAAGAACCTGATAGACAAAGGCGAGTTTGATTTTTTACTCCCTAGATTCCCAGTGACTGCCACCTTCTATTGTCTCCCTAAGATACATAAGGGGATTAATCCGCTTAAAGGGAGACCAATAGTATCAGGGGTGGGGAGTCTCACTCAGAATCTAGGTGTTTATATTGATGAACTTTTGAAGCCCTTTGTCGTGTCGCTCAATTCACACCTTAGAGACACATCAGATCTGCTGAAAAAACTTGATGGTATTACCATTGAGAGAGATGTAATACTAGCTAGTATTGATGTTGAATCTTTGTATTCTTCAATTAGACACGAAGTAGGGTTAAAAGCTGTCGCACACTTCCTGAATAGCAGAGGTAGGCAATTTAGTGAACATAATGCCTTCCTACTGGAGATCTTGGAGTTTTGCCTCACACATAACGTCTTTACCACCAGCTCAGGGGCACCGCGATGGGCAGCCCTTGTGCGCCATCGTACGCTAATTTGCTCCTGGGCTGGTGGGAGGAGGCGTTGGTGTTCGGTGACGAGTCCACTCTGCCCATAGACAAGATTCTGCTATGGTGCAGATTTATTGACGACATTTTCATCTTATGGAGGGGCTCAGAGGTAGAATTGGCTCAAATGGTACAAGAACTTAATAGTAATAATTTGGGTTTGTTCTTTACATTTGAGGTGAACACCTCGAGGTTACCCTTTTTGGATGTCCTTATTGAAAAAACTAGTGAGGGAAATATTATCACCAGTACCCATCGGAAAGAGACGGCGACTAACTCACTGTTGCGGTGGGAGAGTGGTCATCCGATAGCATTGAAAAAGGGCATCCCTAAGGGCCAGTTCTCTAGAATCCAGAGAAACTGTTCAGATACAGAGAAGTGTGCATCTCAGTTTGATGACCTTGAAGACAGATTTAGAGAAAGAGGTTATCCCAATAAAATCATCAAGAAAGCACGGGATGAGATCAGCAAAATTGATAGACCAAAGTTACTATTCCCCCCTCTTGTAAAGAGGAATGCGGATGAAATAATACGTTTTGTCACAACCTTCAACAATGGTTCAAAAGCCATGAGAGAAATACTGGAGAGGCATTGGTCCATCTTGAAAATGGACTCTGATATTGGTAAACTCATTCCTGACAAACCCCAAATCACGTTCAGGAAAGCGAGATCACTACTTGATAGGCTGGTGCACAGCCACTTTGTTGAAGGTGGTGGTGCGGGGTGTGAGTGGTTGAAAAGCAACCTGAAAGGATGCTTTCGGTGTAGTGGCTGCCTGGCGTGCAGTGTTATAAAAGTAGGGAAAAAGTTCCTGAGCATTAACACTGGTAAAGAATTTGATATCCGATGCTTTGTCAACTGCAGAACAAAGGGGGTCATATATAAAGCCACATGTGTTTGTGGGAAGGAATATATAGGCAAGACCAGGAGGGAATTCAGACGGAGGATAGGTGAGCATTTGAGGGACATAAGACTGAGAAACGACACCCCGCTGGCCAACCATGTTAATACTGTTCATGGAGGGGCCGGGGGTCATGTGACCTTTCAGGGAATAGATATTGTTCCCCCACTTAAACGAAGTGGTGATTGGGATAAAAAAATCCTTCAAAAAGAATCAAGATGGATATTTAGGTTAAAAACGGTCTATCCCCTTGGCCTTAATGAGACCCTTTCCTTTGCACCGTTTCTTTAGGTGTAGGATTAGTGGTAGTTAGGAGGGAGAGCCATCGCACGAGCGGGGGCGCCATACACCGCATCTTTAGGGTGCCAACCTCCGCGGTCAGGTAGGGTAAGTTGTTTTCGAGAAAGAATAGTTGGTGGTGGAGTTGGTAGATTGACTGTTCTTTCCTGCCTCTCTTTAGTTTAATTAGGGGTCTCAACGTCAGCCTCTGAGTTCCTTCCTGGTCGTTAGCCTCTTTTCCTCTAGTATTTGTAACAGTTCTCCTAGTGGTTGTTGTTTTTTGTTTGTGTCCCCAAGGATCTTGTAAATGTTTCCCCTCCCCTCTCCCCCCCCGCCCCCCCCACCCCCCTTCCCTCCCTGCCCTTACCATTTGTGTACTCTGTGAGATTAGTACTTTCTATTGAGATCTAGCTTTTTTAATAATCCCTGGGTTTTTATTAATCAGCACATATTTTCTGGTAGCAACTTCGCCCCTACTTTTCTATTTTCCGCTTATTAATAGGGCGGTTCTTGTTACATGGATGGCAGCGTTCATTTGTATAATGGACATTACGCATGCGCAGTGGAGTGCTGGCTAAGCGTTGTTGCTATTCTATGAGTGGGGCGGACCTTGGGGATGCATGAGCGTGCCATCGTGGCGTCTCGGCTCTGTTTGCATATTGGAGGCGGACACTGTGGACGCTTGTGCGCTCGGCTTAGACGTTCAGGTAAGGAAACGTCATTAGAGCGCCAGGAGAGTGATCGTCACTTCCGGAGGGACCTTGCGTTCCATTGCTGCGTCCCACGGTTTAACATAGAGACCGGGAGCGCATGTGCGGATGTGAGGTCACACGCTGGCATAGGAGCGGTGACTATTTAAACATGGCGATTATAGAGTAGCGGTGTGCAGCCTGGATGATGTATGCTGTCACCACTGGGTAAGTCGACCGCTCTTATACACCTTTACTTGGAAACGTTTGCTGTTAGAGGAGTTCAATTACGTTTGCATCCTCCGTTTATTCCCTATAATTTTTGTTTTACTTTTAGTAAACCCCTGTAAGGTTTCATAACTGGAACCTATTTCTCCGCTTTCAAGCCTCCCCTGATGATTATGGGACATATGAAACGCGTCGGGAGAAGGAGAACTTGGGAAGGACAGTAACTTATAATCCAGAGGGATCCCAGATCTTAGTGTAAAGGAACTGTGGAAACACCTATAAGGATTAGAGGCTGTCCGTTGGATGATTGTGGAAATTGAATGCACCAGCAGTGGTGAGATCGTTCCATTTATTTACATGTATTATTGTTCCAGTGAATCTTGGTGTTTGGGAGCATTGACATGTTTTTTTGAACCACTGATGCCTATTGGTCAGAAAGGTAATGATTATTACCTGATCAACAGGTTGGGTACTTGTTTGCTTTGTCCCCTAATCAAGGACTGTTGCATATATGTATGAAACAACACATTGGTGGGGGTAGTCAATTCTTTTCCCTGGTGTGTTGTCAGTGAAGAGATCTGCACTTAATCTGTGGCTTGGTGGTCACTTTTATATATATTTTCTGCGGCAGAATGCTTGGATCCCTCTGAGAAAAGTGGGTATCTTAGCACGGCATTTTCTGTGACAGATACTGATTTTAAAGAGGTAAGATGAATCCTCTTTTTAAAGAGACAAATTAAAGGTTAATTTTTAAGTGCATTTTTTTGCTGTATACAGACTTAATGATCCATTAATACCATACCAGTAGCTATATTGATTACTTAAGGAGGACCAAGTCAAATGTGCCTGTTTTTGCTCTTATTTTATTCTTGTTGTTCCCTTGAGTATTCTATTGTTTTTTTTTCTTTTCAAATCCACCAAATGGGTCCAGAGATACAAGCCTTTTTATTCCATGCCAATTTTTATGGTCTTTCCAAAGGGTTTCCTGGGGGCATGTTTTTAGGCTGCTCCTCATTATTAATGTATGAGCCATACCCTCTTAGTATAGACCCAAAAAAATAGCAGCAGGAAGAAAATAACTGGCAGCTTTTGACAAGGTGACCGTTCCTCTTAAAAATATACACAGTACTATATATATATATATATATATATATATATATATATATATATACATATACATATATATGCATATACATATATATATATATATATATACACACATATACATTTACATATATATATATATATATAATATATATATATATACAGTATATATATTTATATTTTTTGCAATATGATCTAACAGCCATATCTGTTTAGACGTTTCTAATCTCTCTGCTCTTGTTACAAGTCTCATTAAATGATAAGACAATTGACTTATAGGATACGGCACTGGAAAAGTAGTTTTCGTGTGGCAAATCTTGCAAAGGGGTAAAACATTGACTTATATGATTGCTACCTTCACTGAGATGTACTAGTGTTGCATTTTTTGTTTTTGTTTTGGGAAAAGCTTAATTTGCATACAGAATGTTATTATAATTTATTTAAATTAGTTAAGATTGGTGCAAATTTACTAGTGAAGTAAGAGGAATTCTTCTGCCTTTGTGTGCTATACCACTTGCCCCTACCCCTACATTATTTGATTTTATATGAAGGTCAATATCTTCAAATTGATGAAGCATTTAGTCTGGTATGATAACAGAATAAAAAAAAGAGATTTGACTTTTGGGACCCCAACACTGATTTAGCACTGCATCCCTTCCCAGGTTTGCTTCTATAGTGGTAACCTGGTCAGTGGTGCTGCGGACAGTTGGAGCAGGTCCGGATACCAAGCTCGCCTGGGCCAGTCCGGTGCAATGAGGATGACTCGACAGCCCTCCATTCTGATCTTGTGCAGGACTCTGGGCAAGAGAGCTAGAGGGGGAAACACGTAGGACAGACGAAACTGGGACCAGTCTTGAACCAGAGCGTCCGTGGCGAAGGCCTGAGGATCGTGGGAGCGAGCCACGTAAACTGGAACCTTGCCAGGGATGTGGACTGCAGATATGGTGGGCTTGGAGTCCTCCGCCCATTGAAGAATGCGTTGGACCTCCAACATTGCCAGGCGGCTGCGTGTCCCGCCTTGGTGATTGATGTAGGCAACCGCTGTCGCGTTGTCTGACTGGACTCGAATGTGCCTGCCCGCCAACAGGTGGTGAAAGGCTAGGAGAGCTAGAAGCACAGCTCTGGTTTCCAGCACATTGATTGAAAGGGCTGACTCGGACGGAGTCCAAGTGCCCTGTGCTCTGTGGTGGAGATGTACCGCTCCCCTGCCGATAGGCTGGCATCCGTGGTGAGAATCACCCAGGACGGAGTCAGGAAGGAGCGCCCTTGGGACAGGGAGAGGGGTCGAAGCCACCACTGAAGAGAGCTCCTGGTCCGTGGCGACAGAGCCACTAACCTCTGTAAGGAGGAAGGCCGCTTGTCCCAACAGTGGAGAATGTCCATCTGCAGAGGACGCAGATGGAACTGGGTAAAGGAAACCGCCTCCATGGAGGCCACCATTTGACCCAGCACCTGCATCAGACGCCTGAGGGTATAACGGCGGGGCCTCAGGAGAGAGCGCACCGCCAACGGGAGTGACAGCTGTTTGTCTAAGGGCAACTTCACAAGTGCCGGAAAAGTCTCGAACTGCATCCCTAGGTACGTGAGACTCTGGGTCGGAGTCAGAGTGGATTTGGGAAGATAGACAATCCACCCGAATTGGGCAAGGGTGGCGAGAGTGAGCGAAACACTCCGCTGACAATCTGCGCTGGATGTACCCTTGACCAGAAGGTCGTCCAGATAAGGAAGCACTGCTAACCCCTGGAGGTGCAGGACCGCAATCACTGCAGCCATGACCTTAGTGAATACCCGAGGGGCCATGGCTAACCCGAAGGGGAGAGCCACGAATTGGAAATGATCCTCTCCTATCGCAAAACGTAACCAACGCTGATGTGACACTGCGATTGGCACATGTAGATAGGCATCTCTGATGTCGATGGACGCCAGGAACTCCCCTTGGGTCATAGAGGCAATGACTGATCGCAGAGACTCCATGCGAAAATGCCGCACCCGGACATGCTTGTTGAGAAGCTTGAGATCCAGGATGGGCCGGAAGGTACCGTCCTTTTTTGGAACTAGGAAGAGATTTGAGTAAAAACCTCTGAACCGTTCCTGAGCGGGAACTGGGACAATCACTCCGTTTGCCTGCAAGGACGCCACGGCCTGCGAGAAGGCGGCGGCCTTGGAGCAGGGGGGAGTTGAGAGAAAAAATCTGTTTGGAGGGCTGGAAGAGAATTCTATCCTGTAGCCGTGAGATATGTCTCTCACCCACTGATCAGAGACTTGCTTTAACCAAGCGTCGCCAAAGTAGGAGAGCCTGCCACCGACTAAGGACGTGGCTGGAGCGGGCCGAGAGTCATGAGGAAGCTGCTTTAGTGGCAGAACCTCCTGCGGTCTTCTGCGGACGCGCTTTTGGGCGCCAGTTGGATTTCTGATCCTTGGCTGAGTTAGCGGACGAGGCGGAAGGCTTAGAGGATGACCAATTGGAGGAACGAAAGGAACGAAACCTCGATTGATTCCTACCCTGGGCGGGTTTCCTGGTCTTGGTTTGTGGCATGGAAGTACTCTTCCCGTCAGTAGCTTCTTTAATGATTTCATCCAGCTGTTCGCCAAACAGCCGTGAACCAGCAAAAGGGAGCCCAGCAAGAAACGTCTTGGAAGAAGCATCTGCCTTCCACTCTCGAAGCCACAAAATCCTGCGGATAACAAGAGAATTAGCTGAAGCCATCGCAGTGCGGTGAGCAGCCTCTAGCATGGCAGACATGGCATAGGATGAAAAAGGTGAAGCCTGAGCAGTTAAGGTAACCATCTCATGCATAGATTCCTTGGTGAGGGAATGCATCTCCTCTAGAGAAGCAGAGATGGCTTTGAGAGCCCACACTGCTGCAAAAGTCGGGGAAAACGCGGCCCCCGTAGCTTCATACACAGATTTGGCCAGAAGGTCAATCTGATGGTCAGTGGAATCCTTAAGTGAGGTGCCGTCAGCCACCGACACAACGGTCCGGGCTGATAGCCTAGACACCGGAGGGTCTACCTTTGGGGAGTGAGACCACTCCTTGACCGCCTCAGGTGGAAATGGAAACCGGTCATCAGAACCACGCTTTGGAAAGCGTTTGTCAGGGCAGGCCCTGGGTTTGGTCACAGCGGTCTGAAAACTGGAGTGGTTAAAGAACACACTCTTCACTCTCTTAGGCGAGGTAAACTGATGTTTTTCTGCCAAATAGAGTTGCTCCCCTGACACTGGCGGATCTAGATCCAGCACAGAATTAATAGAAGCAATCAAATCACTAAGATCTGAGTCACCCTCAGAGAAATCGATGGGATACATAGCCTCCGAGCCCCCAGTGAGGGCATCCTCCTCATCTTGAGAGTCAGCTCTTGAGACAGAGCCGTGGGATGGGGAGGGGGAGGAAACCCTGCGCCTTCTCTTAGAAGGACGATGGACGGAGGTTAGAGGATAGGAGTCCTCTGTCATGAGTATTAGAGGCACCCTGTGAGGGGGGCTGATGCATATTCATCAAAGTCCTAGACAAAAGCCCCATGGACTCAGCAAATGACTGGGATATGGACCTAGAAAAGGACTCTACCCAGGCCAGGGGTTCAATCACAGGTGCAGCAGCAGCATGAGAGACCACTGGGGGTGAGACTCCAGGCTGTGGCACCGCCAAGTTAGAGCAGACATCACAATGTGGATAGGTGCTCGGCTCAGGCAGCAGGAACTTACATGCAGTGCATGCAGAATAAAGCTTTGGAGCCTTACTCCTTGTGTGAGACATGCTGCTGGAGTGGGGGCTTTGCAGAGAATGAACCCCAGGGAGAATATACAGAGGTCCACAACCGGAGACCAGCTGTGGCTTACCAGACCGCTGAGCGCGGTGTTGTGTGCCCTCCAGATCCCGAAGCCCGGTCCCCCAGTCGCAGCACGTCAGCAGAGATGCAGAATGCAGGATGTCCCAGAGCAGAGTGAACTCTGCCTGAGAAGAGGGCGTTCCTATAAAAGAGCGGGAACTGGAGGGCTATAGAGACCTGCAGGGAAGGAGGGACGCCCCAGCAGTGGGGAGTGTCCCTCCCCTATGTAGAACAGCCGCCGGGAGGAGCCGAACCTGTCCCTCTGCATGAGTGATATGCGAGGGCAGGAAAATTAAACTAGGTAAACTAGGCCTCCGGCGAAGCCGGGGCCTAAATTTAAGCGGCGAGGCCGACAAGCAGGAAACCATCGGCGCGGTTCTCAGGCAAAAGCTAGAGAACCCGCCGGAAAAGTTAAAACAATCACATACAGCATACTCTCCCCTTACAATAAAGAACCGAGACCCCCAACATAAACGTCTCAGGTACTTAGCTGCTGAGACGCAGGGCCATGTCCCTGGGGATGAGTGCTTCGGTCCAACAGAATCCTCAAGGGGCTGTGGACGGAGACCGGACTCCTGCCAGGCATGGAGACCGTGCTGGCTCCCACTTCAAGCCAGAGCCCAGAAGGGATGGTGAAGGAGCGCGGCATGTAAGGCTGCAGCCTTGTAAATCAACCTTAACAACACCGCCGACACAGTGGGGTGAGAAGGGACATGCCGGGAGTCCAGATATGGACCCGCTTTTCTTCAAACTCTTTCCAAAAGTCAAACAAATCAGATGAGAATGCATGTGTGGATGTATGCCTCCTGACACAAAGCAATAAACTGGCTAGGACTGGCTACCAGGGGGTGTATAAGCTCAGAGGGAGGAGCTACACTTTTAAGTGTAGTACTTTGTGTGTCCTCCGGAGGCAGAAGCTAAACACCCATGGTCTGGGTCTCCCAAAGGAACGATAAAGAAAGGGGGAGTCTGCCAACCACACGTGTGGGACCGGTCTCATCTGAGTTTAAAGGGAACCTGTCACCAGATTTGGGACCTATAAGCTGCGGCCACCACCACTGGGCTCTTACATACAGCATTCTAACATGCTGTATATAAGAGCTCGGGCCGCTATGTAGAACGTAAAAATCACTTTATAATACTCACCTAAACGGTCGCTGTGGTGGAGTTGAGTCACATTGGCGTCTCCGTTCTCTGGTGCCGGTGCTGAGGGCAGATCAAAGTGCGCCTGTACAGGATCTCAATGCTGGCTTGTATGCATGATGTAGGACGCGTCATGCACACAGGCTTCAGAAGAAGGACAAAGATGGCCGAAAGAGGAGGCGCCGGAGAACGGAGACGCCCATATGACCCAACTCCACTGCAGCAACTGTTTAGGTGAGTTTTATAAAAAAAAATTTACGTTCTACACCGCGGGCTTGGCTCTTATATACAGCATGTTAGAATGCTGTATATAAGAGACCACTGGTGGTGGCTGCAGCTTATAGGCCCCAAATCTGGTGACAGGTTCCCTTTAAGTAAAATAAATATATCTAATATAAAGTGCTATAAAGGGTGGAATAGACTGCCCCCTACCGGGATGCTTTTCCCTGCTTTGGTGCTGAACATGAGACTGAGACTGGTTGTTTGGGATACAGTATTCCTAGTGGTATTATCAAGCGTTTATCACAATCAAACAGTCTGAGGACTGATAAGGGGCAAAGACACTCTTCACTTCCTGTAAGGCCTCTTTCACACGTCAGTGAAAAACACACACATTTTTCACGGACATGTTGAAGGTACGTATGGCCCTCCGTGTGCCTTGATTTTGGCACATGTTTGTTCTCCGTGTGCTATCCGAGATGGCACACGGAGAGCAGGAACTTTTTACTCATCTGTCCCCACCGCTGCTGTCCGTGGTGCTGATGTCTCCAGCGCTGCGGTCACACTTGCTTCCAGCTCCTCGGTGCAGTGAATATGCAATGAGCATAATGAGTGGGCCCGGAACTAGTGACAGCAACACTGAAGACAGCATCGCTGGAGACAGGGGAGTACAGAAATGTATTTTATTTCAAAGACACGTGTTTTCAATGGTACGTATCACATGGATCACATCAGTGTGTGGTTCATGTGACATCAGTGCTGCTGGAGAAAAACGGACTTGTCTCTGTGCGGAACACATGGACACAGATGGAAACACGGTATTTGTTAAAACACTGATGTGTGCACAGACCCATTGATTTTAATGGGTCTGCGTATATCAGTGATTCTGGTACGTATAAAAACAGCGAAATACGTACTGAAATCACGGACATGTGAAGGAGGTCTAAAGGGGGCTTTACACGCTACGATATCGTTAATGTTTGGTCGCCGGGGTCAAGTTGTTAGTGACGCACATCCGGCGTCATTAACGATATCGCATCGTGTAATACTTACCAGCGACCTTAGGCGACCTCAAAAATGGTGAAAATCGTTCACCATGGAGAGGTCGTCCCAAAGTCAAAAATCGGTAAGGGTTGTTTAGCGTTGTGGTTCATCGCTCATGCGGCAGCACACATCGCTATGTGTGACACCGCATGAGCGAGGAACGTCTCCTTACCTGCCGCCGGCCGCAATGAGGAACGAAGGAGGTGGGAGGGATGTTACGTCCTGCTCATCTCCGCCCCTCCGCTTTGATTGGCCAGACGCTTAGTGACGTTTCGGTGACGTCGCTGTGATGCCGAACGTCCCTCCCTCTTGAAGGAGGGATTGTTCGGCAGTCACAGTGACGCCGCCGACCAGGCAAGTATGTGTGACGCTGCGTAGCGATAATGTTCGCTACGGCAGCGATCACAAACAATCGCATGCGCGACGGGGGCGGGTACTTACACGGTCGCTATCGCTAGAAATTGCTAGCGATATCGCTACCGTGTAGAGCCCCCTTAAGGCACACTTTTCACAGCTCTAACTTCAATATTCAGACTTTTTGGCAATATATTTAATCCAAAACACTCAAAATAGAAAAAAATCTAAAAAAAATGCATAAAAATTATTTCTGAAATTGGGTCTTTATTTTAAAATAAATTTCCCGTCAGTTGCCGCAAAAGCCATATTATATTCTGTGCTTGCTTAGGCTCATTCAGTCGTCACATAAATCTATCTGTGATTTCCCATTATTATCTATGTGGCTGTTCACATACAGGTTTTTTTGCAGACCGGGTGTCCACAGAAAAAAAAACAAAACACACAGACAGGTCAGTATTTGATACACGCTGAGCACCATAAATACCCATACAAATGTACTGATCTTTGAAAATCACAGCACACGGATGGCAATGTACAGCTCACGTGCTGCCCATGATTACCATTATAATGCTTGGGAGAAAATGTTTCATTTTTTTTTATTACTGATAAAAGGGAATCTGTCACCAGGTTTTTGCTCCCCCATCTGAGAGCAGCATAATGTAAAGACAGAGACACTGATTCCATTGCTGTGTCACTTACTGAGCTGTTTGTTGTCGTTTTGATAAAATCTTTTATTAATCTTTTCTCTGCTGCAGATCTAGCGGTTATACAGAGCTCATGAATATGCTGGACTACCTACAGCACGACAAGTAGTCCTGTAATGATAATCTACTGCTGATTGAACGCTGATTTTATCAAAACTACACTAAGCAGCCCAGTAAGTGACATATCGCTGGAATCAGGGTCTCTGCCCCCTACATTCTGATGCTCTCAGATTAGGTGCCAAAAACCTGGTGACTGATTCTCTTTTAACACTAATCGTAGTCCATGGGTCCCATTTTTTATTAAATCTGATCCAAGAGTTATTAATCAGAGCATGCTTCTCTTCGTAGAACCTAGAAGGATATTTTTTCTATTATATTGTAAATATTTGGAATTGTATTGGATTTCCAATGTGCCGCCAGTTTGACTTTGGTAACTAGAATGATATGTATTATGATGGCCCTGTATTGTATATTTATCGTATCCGAAGCTATCGATAAGAGAGCTGATTGTGGGGTTTATATTTTATTATTTGTTCGCCTCTTTAATTGTATATGTTTATATTAGTTGTGTTTGATATAGCATGATGTGATGCTATACAATGTGTTTTATTTTGTTTCAACTGTTTTATTTACAAAATTTGAAAACCTAATTAAAATTATTGAAACATAAACACTAAGGCCTAAGCCACACTGCATGAAAATCGGTGCGAGTGGAGTGCGATAAAAAAATTGCATTCCACTCGGACCAATATTAGCCTGTGTCAGCGCACATGAGCGATTATTTTGTCAGGCTTAATCGGACCGAGAAAACAATCGCAGCATGCTGCGACTGTAATGTGATCCTGTTTTCTCTCGCACCCATTCAAGTCTATATGGCGAGAGAAAAATCGCACTGCACTCGCGGTACACCAGTGTAACGCGAGTGCAGGGCGAGAATGGCAATAGCCGGCTACGGAGGAGAGAGGGAGATACAGTTGGGTCCAGAAATATTTGGACAGTGACACAATTTTCGCGAGTTGGGCTCTGCATGCCACCACATTGGATTTGAAATGAAACCTCTACAACAGAATTCAAGTGCAGATTGTAACGTTTAATTTGAAGGTTTGAACAAAAATATCTGATAGAAATTGTAGGAATTGTACACATTTCTTTACAAACACTCCACATTTTAGGAGGTCAAAAGTAATTGGACAAATAAACCAAACCCAAACAAAATATTTTTATTTTCAATATTTTGTTGCGAATCCTTTGGAGGCAATCACTGCCTTAATTCTGGAACCCATGGACATCACCAAACGCTGGGTTTCCTCCTTCTTAATGCTTTGCCAGGCCTTTACAGCCGCAGCCTTCAGGTCTTGCTTGTGTGTGGGTCTTTCCGTCTTAAGTCTGGATTTGAGCAAGTAAAATGCATGCTCAATTGGGTTAAGATCTGGTGATTGACTTGGCCATTGCAGAATGTTCCACTTTTTTGCACTCATGAACTCCTGGGTAGCTTTGGCTGTATGCTTGGGGTCATTGTCCATCTGTACTATGAAGCGCCGTCCGATCAACTTTGCGGCATTTGGCTGAATCTGGGCTGAAAGTATACCCCGGTACACTTCAGAATTCATCCGGCTACTCTTGTCTGCTGTTATGTCATCAATAAACACAAGTAACCCAGTGCCATTGAAAGCCATGCATGCCCATGCCATCACGTTGCCTCCACCATGTTTTACAGAGGATGTGGTGTGCCTTGGATCATGTGCCGTTCGCTTTCTTCTCCAAACTTTTTTCTTCCCATCATTCTGGTACAGGTTGATCTTTGTCTCATCTGTCCATAGAATACTTTTCCAGAACTGAGCTGGCTTCATGAGGTGTTTTTCAGCAAATTTAACTCTGGCCTGTCTATTTTTGGAATTGATGAATGGTTTGCATCTAGATGTGAACCCTTTGTATTTACTTTCATGGAGTCTTCTCTTTACTGTTGACTTAGAGACAGATACACCTACTTCACTGAGAGTGTTCTGGACTTCAGTTGATGTTGTGAATGGGTTCTTCTTCACCAAAGAAAGTATGCGGCGATCATCCACCACTGTTGTCATCCGTGGACGCCCAGGCCTTTTTGAGTTCCCAAGCTGACCAGTCAATTCCTTTTTTCTCAGAATGTATCCGACTGTTGATTTTGCTACTCCAAGCATGTCTGCTATCTCTATGATGGATTTTTTCTTTTTTTTCAGCGTCAGGATGTTCTGCTTCACCTCAATTGAGAGTTCCTTAGACCGCATGTTGTCTGGTCACAGCAACAGCTTCCAAATGCAAAACCACACACCTGTAATCAACCCCAGACCTTTTAACTACTTCATTGATTACAGGTTAACGAGGGAGACGCCTTCAGAGTTAATTGCAGCCCTTAGAGTCCCTTGTCCAATTACTTTTGGTCCCTTGAAAAAGAGGAGGCTATGCATTACAGAGGTATGATTCCTAAACCCTTTCTCCGATTTGGATGTGAAAACTCTCATATTGCAGCTGGGAGTGTGCACTTTCAGCCCATATTATATATATAATTGTATTTCTGAACATGTTTTTGTAAACAGCTAAAATAACAAAACTTGTGTCACTGTCCAAATATTTCTGGACCTAACTGTAAATCCCTCCCTCCCCTCCTCAGAGCCGGCCCGCCACTCCTCAGTGCCGGCCCTCCCCAGCAGCTGAGGTCCGCTCGCACGATCGGACCTCAGTCGCAGGGACACTCGCATGACACTCGGCTATGCTGTACTGACAGCGTGGAGACAAGTATCATGCGAGGGGATCGCAGTAATCCCCGTGTGGCCCCGGCCTTGGATCCAAAGCACGGATGACGCTGACTCTTTCTTGTGTATGTGAAAAATCACGGATGTTTGAATGAGGGCTTAAGGCTGCTTTACACGCAGTGATAGCACCCGCCCCCGTCGTACGTGCGTCACAGGCAAATCGCTGCCCGTGGCGAACAATATCGCTAATATGCGTCACACGAACTTACCTTCCAAACAACATCGCTGTGGGCGGCGAACAACCTCTTTATTAAGGGGGCGGTTCGTGCAGCGTCACAGCGACGTCACACAGCAGGCCACCACCAATAGGAGCGGAGGGGAGGAGAGCAGTCGCATGAACGTCACTCCCACCTCGTTGCCGGAGGACGCAGGTACGGTGTTGTTCGTCGTTCCTGGGGTGTCACACGTAGTGATGTGTGCTGCCTTAGGAACGACGAACAACCTGCGTCCCAAACGAGCAACGATATTTGGAAAATGAACGACGTGTCAACAATCAACGATTTGGTGAGTATTTGGGATCGTTAGCGGTCGCTCGTAAGTGTCACACGCAACAACATTGCTAACGAGGCCGGATGTGCGTCATGAATTCCGTGACCCTAGCGATATCTCGTTAGCGATGTCGTTGCGTGTAAAGCGGCCTTTAGAGTTACCTAGTGCTATAGTACAGTATAGTATAAAGTACCTGTTCGGGCTCCTCCGCATATGCATCTCTTTATGAGGAAACTAGATTGTACGCTGCAATGAAAAGCGTCTTGTGTAACATAAAAATTGCCCTGTAATACGGTGTATTAAAAAAACATTAATAGTATAATAATATTAATAACAACCAATCCATATTTCAGACATAACAAAATACAAATTGTAAATGTGGACTCAAATAAAGAAGCTATAAGGGGAAGTAAGATGAAAGAAAAAGAATCCTCATGTTCAAGAAAAAAACCTGTCAGGCATGACAAAGTAAGAGCAAAATCCGATTGAACTATAAAGGAAAAGTTACATGCTAACAATGAGATGGATTATTTTCCATCTTTCAGCTGAGTATCGAACCACTAGAATGCACGGCAAATATGACCCCATTAGACCAATCTGTGACGGCCGATTTGCATCAGTTTCTCAAGTGAAATGATGTGTGGAGCATTACTCTTCACAGCGTACAGAAACGAAACAAAATCATGTAAAAAAACACAGATATCATTTTAATGTGAACATTACGGCAAAGTTTAAGTTTAAAGGGAACCTGTCACCGGATGTTTATAATACTCACCTAACGATCGGTGCAGAGTAGACTGGTCGGATGGAAGTCTCCATTCTCCGGGTCCGCACCTCCTCTTTCGTCCATCTTTGTCCTCCTTCTGATGCTAGCGCAGCTGACATTCTACGTCATACAAACAAGCCGACATTGAGATCCTGCACAGGAGCATTTTGATCTGCCCTCAGCAGGGCAGATCAAAGTATTGTAGTGCTCCTGTGCGGGACCTCAATGTCGGCTAGTGTAGATGACTTAGATCGCATCATCCACAGTATCTTCAGAAGAAAGAGGACAAAGATGGCCGAAAGAAGAGGCGCGGACCTGGAGAACGGAGACGCCCATCCGACCAGTCTGTTCCGCACTAACCTTTAGGTGAGTATTATAAACATCCGGTGACAGATTCCCTTTAATAGAAATGCTTGGGTGGATTAATGGACTGTAATAAGTACATATATGGGGTCATCCTCCGCGACATAGATTTCACCAAAATGCTGGGTACAAAAGTGCAGCCACCATGATGGTAACCTGACCACCCCCAATGTAGTCAATAGGGTTGATCAGGAGCTACTGGTGTCCATAATTCACCCAACTGATGCCAAAAGTGTGTTTTACCCATTTTGTAGGGTAGAATAAATGGCACATCATTTCAATACCCATAGCAAACAGTATTGAAGGACAATTATCATGGGGGCTGACTTATGCCTATACAGTGCTATATGTCAGTCTTAATGAAATGAGCACCCAGTTTAATTACGAGGTATACACCTACTTCTCATTTTTCGGAGCATATTTAATTGCCAAGCACCCCCACTAAAAATGTTCACCAGGCAGAGGCTTGCATATGTTTCTATCATAATTTACTCCACTTTTCTGGCGTAAATTATGATGCATTTGTCGGCTGTGCTTGACCACTCCAATTCCGGCTCTACCTACTTTTCCAAAAATGGTCTGAGCTGGTTGGGACTGGCATAAAAATGCCCAAAGTCAACTTTTGTTTCACAACTTTGAGTTGTGATATATATATATAGAAAAGAAAACGGGTTTTCTTTTTTCTATATATATTATATGTCATTTCGGGGCCGCTGCTAAACCACTAAACACTCACAAGCTTGAGAAAGGGGTTATGACTGGCACAACCTCACCTAGTGAGTGTATTCCTTTTCATCATTTCTACCCTCATACCGGGTGAGACCCTATTTGTGCTTTCTTTCCCTCCTACAGTGTAACTTTGAGTTGTGAACATTTTTCGAGACATTTGAAACAGTTTTATACCAGAACTGAGAAAACTGCTTGATGAATCGGCCCCTGTGTGAACAGAGCCTAGCTTTCAGCTACCTGACAACTACAGTATCATTACAGTGAACAGGAAACAAAGGCTAAAGTGCTGCTCACGTACCTTAATCTGTTACCAACATGTTATTCTTTTTTTGATCCTGCAGATAACATTTTCCACATTTGTTGCTTAATAACAAATCCACCTCTTGTCCTGGATGAATGAAAATCTGTGTAAACAAAAAAGTAACAAAAATAAGTCAAATATGAAAGAAAAATGTTTATACCCTTAAATTTAATGAGTTACTGAGGACTAACAATAAACAACACTTATACAAACTTTAAAAGGGCAGTCCATGAAAGAGGTTGAACTTCTAATTTTACAGAAGCAGAATAGGGGCTCACCTTTTAAATCCCCCATTGCTTCCGTCCTACCATTCCAGTGGTCTCCACTGCACTACATATACCCATCTTGCAGTGATAACATGTGGTCCATGCACGTGACCATACCAGAAGATCACTGGTCTTGGTGATCTCTAGAGATTGGCAAATAGCTTCCCAGTCTTCAGTCCAAGTCAAGGTTTTCTGACCTTAGACAGGAGCTGTGCAAATTTCCTATGCTTATACTGTAGGTTCCCCCTATACGGTGTTTGATTCGCCAGCCTGGAATCATCTTTGCAATGTACAGCTGACATCTCGCCATCCTAGCTAATCATAAAAGTAGTCTGGCATTTTGGAGGGTAAAGAAATTCCAGCAGCTCCTATCCACAACAAAAGAGCTATAGTATATAACGGTGAAATATAGTGCTCCTTGATGATGTAAGTGCTTTGTTAGGATATCAGCACACCAATATCAAAGGCAAAGAATCTGGCATCCATAAGTAAGGGTGATAGAACATTCTTTAATTGTTTTAGCCCAAAGGCAGTGTAGGGTGTAACGTTTTGGTCAATTGTTCTTTTAAACAATTTTTTTATCTCTACTGGCTAACACGGTACAAAGATATATTTTACTTGGTCAATTGTGTGTTTGATAAAAGTCATGTTGACCGAAACATTACACCTATACACTACCTTTGCACCAAAACAATTAAAGAATTGTCAATTATACTTGCCTATGAGTGCAAGAGTCTTTGCCTTTGACACAACCAGAGAGTAACTACCAGGACTGTGGATCAGGGTTCAGAGAAGCGATCCGCTCATCTTTAGGGGTCTCATGAAGTAGTAGTGACATATCCCTATCATGGGTTGTCATTGCTGCAGTATGATGTAAAGACAGTCGGAGATAAACAAAGAGGGGTAGGTAATTGGTGACTTGAGTAGCTTCTTTACTTTATTTACCCCACAGACAACCCCTTTAGGTTACAAGTACCATAACTGAAGTATTAAGTGGAGGGCTTTAGTATAAAGCTCATTGAGAGACGAGACGTCCTCTGTATACCTACACACTTCACGTAGCTTTCTGCTGCACTGTCTTTGAACTTACTTATCATGCGCTAACAGAGACTGGACTGCGTGCGGTTAATACTATTTATTTGTCACATTCTGTAAAGGCTTTTAAAGTTCTGTGACCGAAATCTCCTGTGACCAAGCCAGCCTGTTGTTTGAAGGTGACAGCATGTTTTTCCTTGACACAATATATACAGCATCAAATTGAAAAGCAACTGGATTGTAACAATTCCCCGATGCAGCTGTCAAAGTGACAAACATATTAAATCTAAAACCTGTTTGCTGTACTTTAAATAAATATAGATACATGCCTAACCGGCTAGTCTCGGCAAATGAAAACTTTTAACCCCTTCTAACGTCTGTACATATGTGCACCTCTGTAGCTCAATGTAAAGGGGTTTCTTAAATACATACAGTACTAATAGGCCTACACAATTCTGCAGATAAGATTGGCTAAGTAAGATCTAAGAGGGAGACCAGACACTCGGAAGCTTTTCCTTGTGCACTAGGACTGTACCCCATTTGGTGGGGTTCTGTCAAACACTATGAGTATGCATTTTAGCGACCCCAGTTTGGCAGCGGGGAGCCGGCTGTCATTCAGGATGTAGTCAGCTGCCACACCCGTCTACAGAGCAGAACGTAAAAGAAGCCTCCATTCTGTTAACTAAGCCACTGTATCGTAACAATGGCAGTCTGTGGCCGCTTTGTGCTGGCGAAGAACGGCGCCAGGCAGAACAGGCAGGTATTTAGCAAATGCCTGCTTTTTAGTGCTTAGACACATTTTTTTTTGTTAAAGGCCCGAGTATACCCTTTAAAAGAATTAAAGGGAGTCTGTCAACACAAAATAACTGTTCAAACCAAGCACAGGCACTCAGTACACCCTTAGAAAAGTCAAATAGTTCCATGCCCCATTCAGCTACTCCTTCCACTAGTCAGGGCAGAGATAGATGGAAGACAAGTAGATGGGAAGGTTCACTGAACTGTTCAGGCACGCCAAGGGATCACTGGACACCTGTGCTTGGTTTGCACAGTCACTTTGTACTAACAGACTCCCTTCAAAAATAGAATATTTCAGTCCCCACAATGACTTATTGCTAGAACCAATTTACATTTGCCCCAGAACTAATGGTACATTAAAAATTTGTACAACTTTCTTTCTTTTTATTTCATACACATATACATCAATTATGTCCCAAATATATTATTGAGCTTTTTGTTTTACACTCTACTACTTTTCTGGGCTAAAACACCAAAATATCAAGACTACACCAAACTGCAGTGTGTGATGGAATTTTCCAAGGGTATGCTCAGACATTGCGTCTTCACCATACAACAATGCGGCATTTTCCTGTCCCAGCAAAAGGAATGAGATTTCTAAAACTTTCTAAAATGTTGCTTATTTTTTCCTTGCAGACTTGAAACAGTTTAATCTCTGCAGCATGTCAATCGTTGGAAATGCAAGTTTTTATGCAGCGTTTTTTTCTACCAAGTGACAAGTTTTTGAAATCATGCAGCAAATACTTAAGGTGTGCATACTCCAAAACACTGTTTTGGGAACATGCAGAAAGTTTAGGTTAAGGGCTCATGCGCAGCGTA
The DNA here is from genome assembly GCF_048569485.1 of Anomaloglossus baeobatrachus. Taxonomy (NCBI): domain Eukaryota; kingdom Metazoa; phylum Chordata; class Amphibia; order Anura; family Aromobatidae; genus Anomaloglossus; species Anomaloglossus baeobatrachus. The sequence goes on from NC_134358.1 coordinate 453,856,102, forward strand.
ACTGCATGCGTCCTGCGTCCACTACACAATCTATGTAGATTGTGCATGAGACGTGCGCACGTTGCTTTTATGAACGCAGCGATTTGGATGCCAACATTTTGACCCAAATCCGTGCGTTCATAAAATCAGCATGTCAATTATTCCGTGCGCTATGGATGCAGCTCCCACTCTGTCTATGGCCTCTTTCACACGTTCGTGAAAATCACGCACGTTTTTCACGGACGTGTCAAAGGTGCGTACTGCCCTGTGTGAGCCGTGTTTATGGCACACGTGTGTTCTCCGTGTGTTATTCGTGATAACACACGTATAACGGGAACTTTCTGCTCACCTGTCCCTGGCGTCGTTGTCCGTGGTGCTGATCTTCGGTCTCCGGTCCTGCCGACTCCCCGCTGCCGCAGCTTCCGGCCGCAGCGAAGTGAATATGCAATGAGTATAATGAATGGCGGTCAGAAGCAAGTGACAGCAGTGGCAGAGACAGGAGGGCTGGAGAAGGTGAGTAAAGGTTTTTTGTTTTTTTTTCTCAGACACGTGTGTTTTCTCCGGTGTGTGTCACATGGAACACCTCGGTGTGGTCCATTTGTGTTCCGTGTGACACCCGTAATGCCGGACAAAAAACGGACATGTTGACGTGTGGAGCACACGGACACACGTATGCTCCACACGTACACGCGGTCCATGGCAGAACACGCACGTGAGCGCAGACAAATTGATTTTAATGGGTCTACGTGTGCCCATGTCTCCGGTACGTGAAGAAAAGGACCAAACACGTGCCGGAGACAAGGACGTGTCAAAGAGGCCTATGGTGGGGGCAGCAGCCATAGCGCATGAACCAGCTTTTTTCTACAAAACAACTGCATTCATTATGCAGTGCTTCTGCAGCGATTTGAAGTGGACATGTGCAGTCAAATCGCTGCAGAATATTCTGCAGTTACATGCGCATGAGCCCTTACACAGGTAAATGGCTTCTCATTTACTTTCAGGTTATTGTTTACCAGCCTGTAGTCAGGATTACTTTTAATGCAGCTTGTATTCTGCTGATAGATCTGACAACCTTAAATGTTTGCACTGGAACACGTGCTGCTATCTGATCAAATATCAGTAAACTACATTTTGTGTGTATAAAAATTATTGACTTCATTAATTTCTTTATTGTCCAGTAAGAAGCGATTACTAGTCAAGCACACAGATAAAATCTAATCTCCAGTCTAACCAACAAACCAATATACTGACCTGAACATGTGTATGTTTATTCTGCTTATTTCACAGTTATTACAAGATCCATGTTTAGTGTCTATTGAAATATAAATGAACAACTCAAAAGAAACTCCCTTACAAACCTACCTCTCACCCCTTACATTCGGCAGGTGACCCGCTCTTTAAACATCTGCTTTTCATTTCAATGGGATTAAAAAGTGTCCTGAAGAATATCACTAACACATACACTCAAGAGAACTAAAGACCTGAAATAATAAAGGCAGAAATAATGACTTTCCTCCACCCACTCAGATAAAGTAAACTTACAGAGTAATCTGGTTTAAGAATATAATTTTTGAACATAAAATAAAACTTCAGTTATTTTTCATGGAAATTACAAGCAAAATGGAACACTATATAGACTAAATTGATTGCTCTGTTCTGGATATAATGTAAAATATATATTATTAGCTGCAATAAATACCTATTAAATTTCCCTGCTATCAGTGACAATGTTAGGGTATTTGCGCACACAGTCTGGATGGCAGTCTAGTTGGTTTCCCCCTCGGCCTTACCCAATCTTTTGCTTGTTAACTGCCCTTCGCTATGGAAAGACCTGAGTAGGTTCTCACCACACCATAGAAAAAAAAATGGGCCTACCACAACTGCATCCCCTCTCTCCATGGGTTCAATGTCAGGTACATGGTCTACCATTCTGGTATGTACACCCTGATTAAAATACATAACACGTCACAATATGTATCTACTGCTGAATAAAAATCTTAGGGGCCTATAAGCGAAGACTGTTTGTTATCCTGTACTTCAGTTTATCAATTAGGCCACACAATAAGTGACATTTAACTTCAAAACATTTGTCTACACTTACCAGATAAAGCAAAAAATATACTGTATATCTCACAATAGCTAGTACCTTCTGCAGTTTTCCCTTTCATCTTCCTTGAGTGTTGGTGCCATTAAAACTGTTCCAGAAAATAAATTACTTCTCCAAGAGAATTATTGCAATTACACATGTTTTTTTACACGTTTATTTCCTTCTTGTCTATTGGAACAACGGAAAAAAAAACTGAGAAAAAAAGGCAAATTGGGCAACATTTTACACAAAACCCCCAAAATTTGCTGAACAAAATTGTTGGCACCTTTCCAGAATTGTGATTAAACAACATTGTTTCAAGCGTTTGATGCTCGTTCAAACTTACCTCTGGAAAATATGAAAACATATGGAACAAGTGGCTGGACTTCCCAGGATTAGCATCATTTGAAGTACTGAAACATAGGCTGTTGGGGTCATAAGATCTATAGGAGAGCTAAAGGGAGTGTTACACGCAGCGATATCACTAGTGATATCGCTGGTTAAAGCACCCGCCCCCATCGTTTGTGCGTCACGGGCAAATTGCTGCCCGTGGCGCACAATATCGTTAGGAGCCGTCACACGGACTTACCTGCCCTGCGACGTCAATGTTGCCGGCGAACCGTCTCATTTCTAAGGGGGCGGTTCATGGTGCGTCACAGCGGCATCACTAAGTGGTCGCCCAACAGAAGCGGAGGGGCAGAGATGAGCGGGACATAACATCCCGCCCACCTCCTTCCTTCCGCATTGCCGGGGGCCGCAGGTAAGCTGTACTTCGTTGCTCCCGAGGTGTCACACAGAGCGATGTGTGCTGCCTCGGGAACGACGAACAACCTGCGTGCTCAACAATCAACGATTTTTGGAAAAGGAATGACGTGTCAACGATGGACGATAAGGTGAGTATTTTCCATCGTTAATGGTCATTCCTTGCTGTCACATGCAACGACGTCACTAACGATGCCGGATGTGCGTCACAGAATACATGACCCCGGCGATATATCGTTAGATACGTCGTTGCGTGTAACAGGGCCTTAAAGGACATTGATATTTAAAAAGAATGGTTCATTATGAAGGAAAGGAGAGTCGGGAGGTGCAAGTAGGTGAGACTGTTAAGCGGGGAGGGTGGGGGGGTATGGGGTTGGGATGTTTGTGTGAGGTAACTTCTTGCACAATGTTTTTCTATTTTTGTAATGTACATGTTTAAAATGCAATAAAAAAATTATCCGATTAAAACATAGGTCTGGAAAGTAATAGGTGTGGACAGTATGAAAATCACTCCTGAAACCAGATAAAAAAAAAGGGAGAAGTTAACTCAATCTTTGCATTGTGTGTCTATGTGTGCCACACTAAGCGTGGAGAACAGAATGAGGAGACTAGAACTGTCTGAGGACTTGAGAACCAAAACTATTGAAAAATATCTTAATGTTGCTTTGTCCATATTGCGCAACATAATCAAGAAGTTTACAACCCATGGTACTGTAGCTAATCTCCCTGGAAAAGGTAGACAGAGAAAAATTGGTGAAAGGTTGCAATGCAGGATAGTCCGGATGGTGGACAAGCAGTCCCAATCAAGTTCCAAAGAAATTCAAGTTGTCCTGCAGGCTCAAGTTGCATCAGTGTCAGGACAAACTATCTGTTGATATTTAAATGAAATGAAAGACTGTGGCAGGAGACCCAGAAGAACCTCCCTGCTGATACAGAGACAAAAAAAAGGTAAACTGCAGTATGCCAAACTGTATGTGAGTAAAGGCCCAGTCACACTAAACAACTTACCAGCGATCCCAACAACGATACAACCTGATAGGGATCGCTGGTAAATTGCTAGGAGGTCGCTGGTGAGATGTCACACTAAGCGACGCTCCAGCGATCCCACCAGCAACCTGATCTGGCAGGGATCGCTGTAGCGTCGCTACACGTGGAAGCATGCTGCGCTTGGTAACTAAGGTAAATATCGGGTAACCAACCCGATATTTACCTTGGTTACCAGCGCACACCGCTTAGCGCTGGCTCCCTGCACACCTAGCCACAGTACACATCGGGTTAATTACCGTATACTCCAGCTACGTGTGCAGAGAGCAGGGAGCCGGCACTGGCAGTGTGAGAGTGGCGGACGCTGGTAACGAAGGTAAATATTGGGTAACCAAGGGAAGGCCTTCTTGATTACTCGATGTTTACCGTGGTTACCAGCGTCCGCAGAAGCCGGCTCCCTGCTGCCTGCACATTTAGTTTTTGCTCTGTCGCTGTCACACACAGCGATGTGTGCTTCACAGCGGGAGAGCAACAACTAAAAAATGGTCCAGGACATTCAGCAACAACCAACGACCTCACAGCAGGGGCCTTGTTGTTGCTGGAGGTCACACTCAGCAACATCGCTAGCAAGTTGTGCCTCAGCAGCGATGTTGCTAGTGATGTTGCTTAGTGTGACGGAACCTTAAGCCAAAATCCTTCTGGGAAGGTACCTTGTGGACAGATGAGACCAAGATAGAGCTTTTTGGTAAAGCACATCATTCTACTGTTTACCAAAAATGGAATGAGGCCTACAAAGAAAAGTACACAGTATCTACAATCAAATATGGTGGAGGTTCAAAGATATTTTGGGGTTGTTTAGCTGCCTCTGGTACTGGGTACCTTCACTGTGTTCAAGGCATCATAAAGTCTGAAGATTACCAAAGGATTTTGGGTAGCAATGTAGTGCCCAGTGTAAGAAAGCTGGGTTTATGTTTTAGGCCATAGGTTTTCCAGCAGGACAATGACCCCCAACATATTTCAAGAAGCACCCAGAAATCAATGGAAACAAATCGCTGGATAGTTCTGAAGTGGTCAGCAATGAATCCGGATCTAAATCCCATTGAACACCTGTGGAAAGATCTTTAAATTGTTGTTGGGAGAAGGCACCTTCAGATATGAGACATGGAGCAGTTTGCGAAAGATGAGTGGTCCAAAATTACAGTTGAGAGGTGCAAGAAGTTTGTTGATGGTTATATGAAGCGATTGATTAAAATATTATTCCAAAGTGTGTGCAACCAAATATTAAGTTGAGGGTGCCAACAATTTTGTTCTGGTCATTTGTGAAATTTTGTGCAAAATAATGTCCAATTTACCTTTTTTCTCGGCTTTTTTTGTGCTGTTCCAATACACACAAAGGAATTAAACAAGTATAACAAAACATGTGTAATTGCAATAGTTTTCTGAGAGAAATACTTCATTTTCTGGATACTTTTCAAGGGTGGCAACACTTTCGGCCATGACTATACAGTTCAAAAGTCAAACTTCTTTTAAATAGGCACAGGAGGTTTGGCACCCTGGAATAGTGCTCCTATTGGTCCATCCAGCCTTTCATCGCTGCATACGCATTTTGTGTTCTAAATGTTCCTATCTTTACCATGGTGACATGCACAGCAGTTCACCGAGGACACCTCCAGCGTTTGAAGACATATAGTCCGGAGAAAGCATTGAGACAATGTATAAGAGTTTGCCTAGAGATCTTTTATTGAAGCCTAATTATTAAAAGATGCAGAGCCCGTTTCAAGTGTAGCTGCCTGTAGTATCAGTATCACATTGCCAATGTAATACAAATCACTCAGACATGTACTGAAATTAGCTAATCTTTAATAAGTGTAAGTATTGCCCTGTCGAGGCCTGACCCTGAGTGACTGCCGAGTAATTCATTTATATTAATATACGACATCTGGTTTTCATATGATAATCGGGTTTAGCTGGCGCTTTTGTAAGAAACACCAGGTGTCACACTTTCCAGGTCTAGAAACTTGCTTAAGTAATGGTGTGATTAGAGTATAACTATCAGCGCGCACTTCAATTGTTTTTATTTTTCCCCATCCTCAAACGTTTCTTGGCAAGCAAAGGCCACTTCATCCATTTGCCCTGCATCTGACTCCACTGTGGTACCCTTTAAAAGAAACAACAGCAAAATCCCCTTTGAAACTTTATTCATACTGGCTGGAAAAAAAAAATTAAGGGAGATTCTTTGTAACTATGCTTTAATCTAGCTGGAATGCCACAAATGACTTCCACATGTGCTCCCCGAAAACAGTCAATCACGGCTATTTATACCGACATGATACAATCCAAACAATCTGAGCCGGGACGCTTTGTCTTTCTTATAATATAGCTTTACATGTCAGTCTTGTTGAATTTGTGGAGGTGTTGAGACGGTCATGCGGGATTTAGTAACACAGGGATTTTATGCAGCGATAAATTGAAGCATTTACTTTTAATACTGCACATATTTTACTAAAAAAAAATGCAACATGTAATGACAGATGGAAATGTCTTCTCTACTTTGAGCAGAAATAGTGTTTCAATGACAGCCTGGATTCATATAATAATAGCACAACATATTAGCTAAAATAAATACTGATAGGAAAGTAAGTATTATTCTTATTATTCTTTGCTGCCGCCGCAACTTCGTGGCCAGTGAGGCTTAGGCTCCAATCAACACATCCCCTACTTTGATAACTATAACTAAGCCATACGTATTTGGAAGTTCTCCACTCAGTCACAGGCTAAACGTAAGTACTGTAGATGCAGAAACTGTTTGGTACGCATGCTTGCCCCCCGCACCTCCTTTTCTGCATCAGACAACTTTACACCAAAGTAACGACACTTTACCTTCTGGAGTGAGTAAACAATGGAAATCCATTCCCAAAACTGAAATACAAACCTCCTCTAGTCAACCCAAATTTACTCAAGGTACTTGTAGTACAAAGTCGAGCTTTCAACAGTTTGAGCATGTTAAACTGGCCACATCATAGAATAGTGGCTGCAGAGCTGAGTAAAACGTAGCTATCATTTTGTAATTTCACCTCTCCGTTGAGAGATATTATGTCACAATGTTTCTTCAGGATAGCGAGGGATAGGACGCTCCTATACTGTCCCTTATGCTAGGGGACTCTAGGCTATCCCTCACCTTCAGATTACTCCTAATGGTGGAGATACCAGAGTCCCAAGCCTTACAATCCTCCTGAGAAATACTACTTTAATACCTCTTTCCCCCACGGAGGGACGGGGCAGGAGGGAGATGGTAAACAGATAAGGACAAACAAGGGAAATCCAAAACTCTGACCCACTGCCCACACACAGAAATAAGCAAAGAGAGACTCTGGAGAAAAACAAGAGCTGGAGGGTACTAACAAAATGGCAACAAGGGTTAACTCCACAACCGCACACAGCAACAGGTATCACACCAGACAGTCTGGATAAAAAAAAAAGAGGCTTGTCCAGTGCTTTGGAGCAAGATTGTTCAGCAGGTAAAGGTTCCAATTTTTATTGCCATATGGTATTCATTAAAAAAGCATTACAGCAAGGTCAGGCAAAACTCCACGGGTGGAGAAATATGACAACGACAACGCGTTTCAGCTACTAAGTGTAGCCTTAGTCAAGTACTGTTCGTTGAACTGTGAGTCCTTCTTATAGTGTCTGGAAAGTCCTTGAGTTTGGCAGGTGTAATTCGCCATTAATTAGTTGATATTAACCATTTACATCCATCAGAACTAAATGTTAAGTTACTACAAAGCTGGATATCCAAACTGTTATAAGTCCAAACATTGTATGCAGAATTTACAAAAATATGTACATCCTGAATCGGAAAAGAGGCAGTGAAAGAATGCTATCAAACGTATATAACTTAAACAGACAGTCTGTATCATCACAACTACCCAGACCAACTAAGATAAACTATAGCTGGCATAGGTGGAAGGATCCACCCAGCATATAGGAGGAGAGCAGATGTGATTGGCTCCTGCACAACATATGATCAAAGGAGACTAACAAACAGACTAGCAGATATTAATTCTTGCTAGCCTGCCTATGAATTACCACTCTGCAGGTTGACACCTTAGTCTGCCTGATCACACATACCAGAGGAGTTATCAGGTAGAGTGTCAGAATCTGTAGTCTGAACAGAACCCGATGACGACATGACAGCAGGCAAAGTTTGTGAAAATCTTCACGTGACATATTAGCTTGTAAAGTATAGGATATAATTTATAAGTCTAAGGAGGCGCTACCACAGATTTTGGCAAAAAGAAAACAACCATAGAGAAGCTTAGAGTCGGCAAGGGAAAAAAAAACAAGTCTCCAGAAAAAAATCTTATTGGACTTATTATAGATTTCACAAGATGAGACAAGAAATTATAAAACAAGGACATTTTATTTTCATTCCATGATTTAGCCAGTTTGTCATACTAAAACTGATGAAGGGTCTTCTTTACTTCATCTTATGCCTAATTTAGACATCTGTTTATTAAGGTCCGAGTACGGACAACAATGTACTGAATAGCCAAAGGACTTTCCTGACTCAAACTTGTAAGGCGCATAGGCATGCATTGTGAACACAATAATTGGGCAATTTGTTTTTTTATGATTAATTTTGTTATTGAACAACTACAGAGCTGTCGGTCAATCCAAAGGGTTAAAAAAAACCTATATATTTCATAAAGTAATAGTGAGGTTTTGTTTGTCTTAGGAGAACATCTATGTGTGTGTAATTATTGGGCAACTACTATTATGCAGATTTATTATGCAAATAAAAGAAAAACATATAGAAAATTTACCTAAGTTATAGTGTGAATAATAACCAAACAACTCAAAATGTACAAAAAACATTTGACATTTCAAAAAAAAAAAAAAAAATATTATTGACCTATAGCCACCCTTTTCTTCCCTAACAGTCATAAGCATTCCATCCATGGAGTCTGTCAGATTATTTATGTGTTGATGTCACAAAATGGGCCGGGGGCTCACTCGAACATCCCTCAGCTAGGTCGTGATCCTGTCAATCTGTGACAAAACCACACCTCGCAGCCCTACCCTGACGTCCCTAATATGACGGGACCATGTGAGATGACCTCGTCACTTCCGCCAACACATGACTTTTTTTGTGCCCCCAAGGAGTACGCAAGATCTGCTTGGCACAATGCAGCAGTGACACCTCCTGTTCCCACGAGCACAGGGAGGCATGGGGAGTGGAACGGTCGGCTGCACAACCTCAGGCACGGCACCCAACTTACCCACAACATTGACAGGAACTCTCCACTAGCCCCAGTGAAACATAATTCTGCAGGTCCAGTACAGTGCGTTAGACTGCCACCAGTTCCTTGTGAGATACAGGCCTGGTCCGTAAACAGGACTATATCGAGCTAGAAACCAGCCCAGGTAGTGTGTAAAACTAAGCCGACCTCACAGACATGAGATTCAGATATCGAGATAAAAGAACAGCCCAAGATTACATTTTGCATTTAATCACCTTAAGGGCACACTAGATAATACACTATATACAAGATGGAACTTATAGAATATATATGTCAGAAGTACAGGTACAGATAAGATGTGGTTAAAAACAGATATACAGATGGATGAGTTACCTTGTTCCTTTGTGATTAAACCTGATGCTGGCTTGCACAGGGGGGCGTTGTGGAGCCACGAGTTTTACTGGGACTTCTCACACGTCTATCACAAGTGACCACCCAGAGAAGAACACCCACAAAATGTCCACACTGAGGTTAATAGATATGACCATTATTTTTCCCCTCAGGATTTTATCTACCCATAAATAGGAAATACGGGAGGTCTGTGGGCTTCCTACAGCCAGTTATTAATTATCAGTTGCTACACACATCTCACAATTTAGCGGAAAAGTGTGTGACGTGCGACTTGCTGTCAAGCATCTGAAAATATTCCTATCTTATTTATGGGAGCAATGTGCTCCCTAATATTGTAACTTTTTCATTGGTTCTATCCAGTCTGGAGTTTTGATGGAAGTTTAGTTGTAAAACTCGTAAGAACCTGACATGCCTGCCCACCCTTCCTGCTGGTCAGCAGGGGGCTTACTTCTGCTCAGGAACTGTCCTAATTGGGTTTATCACCTCCCCATTTGGTCCTTGAGGTGGGGCAGGATGATTCTTCTGGCTGCAGGGCAGGGGGTGTGCACATGGAATGGGACAGCTGGGTGACATGTATGAATGTCATAATCCTCATAATATTTCTCAGAATATCCCTCATCATAATCCTCACAGTTGACAATCAGCTTTTTGGACAGCACCAACTACAAACTCCCAGACACTGTTCAGGGATTGCTTTTCTTCACTGTAAATGCCCAACGTAAGTATCTTTTGCACTAAAGTGTATTTTGTGGAGATTTTTCAGGTTGTTTTTACAATGACTTTGTTCACCGACGGTTTTTTTTTTTAATTGAATGAATTAGTGAGCGACTTCCATGTGAAAACCACATGAAGAATGATCTGGTTACTTTTTTTTTAACCACTTCGAATCTTTGGAAATCTGGAGCAGTTTACAGAAACATAATAGACTGAACTTATGCACAGCAAGTTGTTTTTACATTGCAATATGTTCATAATTTTAATGTTTATTTAGTGCTTTTTTTAGGCAGGACAGAGTTTGCTCCTTGACTGTTGTGTCACTAGGAGCCGTATGATGTGGATCCACCTACGATAAACGACATACAATCCATGAAATGGATGAGACTGTTCCATACTTCATCTTCTTACAGATCTCTTGGGACATTTATATGGATTGAAATGTTATAGAATCTGTTTTGACCACTGTCATTATAATGTTTTAAAATCCTTTCACCTACATTGGATTGAATTTTCTTTATAGATTGACCCCTGGTAGCGTATTCTACCCTCATTGGGTGATATAGTGTTTTACCGTAATTGGGTGAATTACTGTTGTGTGTTTTATATATTTAACCGTCACTCCATTCTTTCTTTATGGGGTTGCCAGAAAAAGCCGAGCAAAGTGCTCGGCATCCACATACGGAATGAGAGTAGAAGTAGTGGAGCATGCACACTGCAGCTCCATTCATAGGGTGCAGTCAGAGGGCCATATAACACGGATGATGATCGCATCACAATGCTCAGACTGGCCAGTGGCTCTCCTGACCCAAGCGTGTCACGTGTATGCAGCTGTCATGGTGCAGTCAGGAAAGCCACTGGAGAGTCCGAGCATTGCGATGCAACTGTTGCCTGTGTTATACGGCTGTGTGACTGCACCCTATTGGGGATAAGTTGCCTGTCCTGCCGAATAGTGCAGGTCCTACAGGTCAGACTCCCATGGATCAACAAGTTGTCAAGATACCTTGTTTTTTGCAGACAATCACTATAAAATATGATAATAGTAATATGCATGCAATTTTGGATAATTTATATAATACATAATCTCCATACAGATGTGGAAGTCTATGGGGGTCATGTGTAACTTAAGTGACACTATGATTGGACTAATATTTTAAGAACATAAGTAGAACATTCAGCTTTTATCTAGAAAAAAGCATTGTAACAAAAAAGACAGCTTTTTTTCCAAATCTCCCAGGAAAATTAAACTAAAGAACATGTTGGAGTAGAATGCTATAGGGCAGTTATTGGCTAGTATATCAAACATATATAAGGCTATACTTCAAATGCAGGGTGTCCTACGACTCACATCTCGGGATACACAGCCTCCGGTTGAAATTTAAATATAATTTTGTGTGCCAGCTTTCTTTGGTGTCTCTTATAAGAAAAATAAATCAATAAAGACATTCTTAAAGAGACTCAATCGAAGGCTGATTGACTGTAGACGCAGAGTCCCAAAGCAGCACTAGATCATGGATGGATGAGAAAAAGCTGTTAGCAAAAGCAGACACAAATGAGTGATGAAAGACCTAACGAAAAGACGAGGCTAAGAATAAGCACTCGCTGCGCTCTGTGGACTAGCCATACAGAAAACATTCACTGATCCTTTACTCTGAAAGAGAATTTTCCTTAAAGGGAATCTGTTACCACATTTGACCTATTCAAACTATTAATATTAATACTATTAATATTAGCATACGGGTTATAGAGTGCTCAAAATGTCATACCTCAATGCTTCATATCAGATGCCTTGCTGTGGATAAATCATCTTTTATCACTTTATGTAAATGGACCTCTTCCAGGCTATTGGGAGAACACAGTCTGGAAGACTCCTTGACTTTGATGCAGGCTCACACGCCGAGCCCGCATCTTTCCCTGCACATGTCAGCTGATCCGATCAGTCTATATGTGCTTCTAACAGCTATGGGTGGATCGCAGATCAAGCCAGCTGCTGTTAAGTAGTTAAATCTCGCTGTCAATCTTTGACAGTGGGATTTAACACCTGCCGGTGGGGATTGTGTCATTTCCAGCTTCCCCATGACATGATTGCGGGACACTGATGGTTTACCATTAGTGATGGGCGAACCCCCCGATGTTCGTGTTCGGGAGCCTCATCCAAACGTTTTGTAAAGATTGAGTTTGGGTTCTGAGATAACGCAAACTTGTGTCCGAACTCGGACTTTACAGTTATGGGATGGGGCGGGGAGGATATAAAATAAAGCATATAGTTAATAATAAACATTGTCATTATACTAACAGGTCCCGCGACGCGTCCTGCAGATTCTGTCTTCTAGCCGCTTCTGCTTCCATGTCCGATCATTGCTGTGCCCTCCCGGTTAGCACCACTAGCTAAAGGACCTTCCATGACGTCATAGCCATGTGACCAGTCAGGTGTGAATGCTGTATTACCTCGTTGGTTACAGACTGGTCACATGGCTATGACGTCACGGAAGGTCCTGTTAACTGAACTTTGACTGTCACTGTGCGAGTGTCACATTGGCATCACCCGATACGGCCACGCACTTTTCTGACAGGATCGGTCGGCTGCATGTACCATGCAGCTGAGGCGCTCCTGTCCGGAGAGCATTAGGCCGTACCTGCAGATACCGATGCGAGACGCAAATGGAATCATACCCTCACTGTCAGCCTGCTTTTTACTCTGTACAGAGTGATGTAGCAAAGCTGACAATAATCTCTCTGCTTCTCTTTCTGTAGAGCCACTTGTCTTTACAGAATAATGAAGCAGAGTTTACATGGCTCTCCCTGTAGACTTCGTCGGACTAATGCGGGCGTCACACGAGACGATATATCTGGCGATATGTCGGCGGGGTGACGTCGTAAGTGACGTACATCCGGCATCGTTTGATATATCGTAGCGTGTGACAGCTACGAGCGACGGTGAACGAGCAAAAACACTCACCTTATCGTTGCTCGTTGACATGTCGCTCATTTTCAAAAAGTCGTTTCTTCTTCTCTGCGCCGGTTGTTCATCGTACCCGGGGCAGCACACATCATTCCGTGTGAATCCCCGGGAACGATGAACACAGCTTCCCTGCGTCCCGCCGGCTATGCGGAAGGAAGGAGGTGGGCGGGATATTTACGTCCCGCTCATCTCCGCCCCTCCGCTTCTATTCGCCGGCCGCTGTGTGACGTCGCTGTGATGCCGAACGTCTCACCCCCTTCAGGAAGTGGATGTTCGCCGCCCACAGCGACATCGCTCAGCAGATAAGCAGATAAGTGCGTGTGACTGGGGTTTAACGATTTTGTGCGCCACGTGCGATTGCACGATAGATCGTCTCGTGTGACGCCTGCATAAGAAGTTTTTTATAATAAAGATGGAGTCTCATTTTTTTTGTTTTATTTCTAATACAAAAAAAATTCTCCGTGTTGTTGTTTTTTTTTTTTTACTGTTTACTAGAAATTTATGGTGGCCATGTCTAATTTGGCGTAACACCATGAATTTCGGGCTTAGTACCATCTGAGAATACAAAGCTGGATTTAACCCCTTTATTACCCAGTGTGCCCTTGATATTTTTTTTTATAATTATTTAAAAAAATAATTAAAATAAAAAAGGCGTGGGTTCCCGCCGTATTTGGATCGCCAGTCAGGTAAAACCAGGCAGCTGGGGGCTGGGATTCTCCACAGCCTGCCCTGGAAATGGCGCATTGTTTCTTAGCGCCATTTGCAGGCGCTTTACCCGGCTCATCCAGTGGCCTAGTGGTGGTCATGGCAGGTCCTGTAAGTCAGTGCTAGTTACTGGGCGGCACATCAATGATCGGACGCGGAAGCAGAAGTGGCCAGGTCACGGAATCTGCAGGACGCATCGCGGGACCTGTAAGTATAATCATAATGTTTTTTAATAATGTGCTTTTTTTAACAGCCCCTGGACCGAACTGGACCCGAACTGTAACAAGAACTTCCCAGAAAGCTCGTGCTCGTATGCATGAACACCATGTGTTCGGTACGAACCCCGAACTTTACAGTTCGGGTCTGCCCATCCCAATTTATCATGACAGCTGGGGCCCATCTAATGACCTCTGTGTCTGTCATGCTGCTCTTCCAGTGATCGCGGGCTGTAAGCCAGAATTCATATAAGATCGTAATTTTTGCTGTACAGAGCAGTACTGATGCCGTGTTCTGTACAGCACAAGTGATCAGATAATCACCGCTCCATGTCCCCTAAGGAGACTAGTAATTACAATAAAAAGTGGAAAAAAAGTTTTTAAAAGTATGAAGAGAAAAAAATACAAAAGTTCAAATTACCCCCCTTTTGCCCCATTGAAAATAAAACAATTAAAATACCCATATTTGGTATTGATGTGTTCAGAAATGTATGATCTATCAAAATATAAAATAAATGAATCCGACTGATAAATAGCGTAACAAGAAAAAATTAAGAACGCCAGAATTGCAATAAAATACAATAATAGGCGATCAAAAGAGTGCATCTACCCAAAATTGGTATCAGTAAAAACATCAGCTCAGGGTGCAAAAAATAAACCGTCACTTAGCCCAAGATCCCAAAAAAAGAGTATCCGCCCCATAGCCTGCAAGAGTTCATTTATATAAAGTGATAAAAGATGATTTATCCATAGCAAGGCATCTGATATGAGGCAGACAGGTAGGCCGTTTTTCAGCAGCCTATAATCTGTATGCCCATATTAATAGGTTAGCGCCGCTCACATCAGTGTTTTTTTTGCCGCAGGGCCGGATCCGGTAGAAATGTGTTTTAGCTCAAAACACCACCAATGGAGTCGTGGTGGGATGCGGTCACACGTGATTGCGTGCGTCACACGCGGCTGCATGTAACCACATCTTGCCGCGATTCCATAGGAGGAGAATTGAGCTGGAGCGCATCTGGAATGAATTCGGCAGTGCAGCAAAATACCGCTGATGTGAGCGGCGCCTTAGATAGGTCAAATGTGGTGATAGATTCCCTTTTTGGAACGATATAGTAAAACATAGAGAAGATTTTTTTTTCCAGACATTCTGAGCACTTGTTCACTCTACTGAATTTTATATATTAAGGTTCTATTTTTATTAATCAAACTGGCTACTTATGAAGATTTTTTGGGGCTTCGTCCCATCCAGTCCCCGTAGAATACATATCACAACAATTTACTTTTTTCTACAGATGACTTCCCTGCTTTTTCATTGTTCAATGACCTCTGAACAAATCTACAATAGGCCACAAGTTGAAGGTTGAGGAATAGGGAACTGACCACATACACATGGATATGGCAGCCGAGAAGCCGAGTAGAAATCAGAACCTCTTACACACAGATACTGTCTTGTCTTGGAGTAAACAATACACTGGCAGCATATTATCTGTAGCAGAATACATAAACTGCAGTAATTGCCTTGAGACATGATGATTGAGGAGCAAAGCGCTCATAGAAGTGAAGGATTTCAGCATAACAGAGTACTCGTGTATAGTCACGACAGATTTTTTTCCCACATTACCAGCAGTAAAACGTGTTTATACTTTCAACAATTACTTTTAAATTAAATTCACTTTGATCCAGATTAGGCACTGTTCAAAAAAGCATTGTGGCTTTGGTTCTAAGGGGTACTTTGCACGCTGCGACATCGCAAGCCGATGCTGCGATGTCGAGCGCGATAGTCCCCGCCCCCGTCGCAGCAGCGATATCTTGTGATAGCTGCCATAGCGAACATTATCGCTACGGCAGCTTCACATGCACTCACCTGCCCTGCGACGTCGCTCTGGCCGGTGATCCGCCTCCTTCCTAAGGGGGCGGGTCTTGTGGCGTCACAGCGACGTCACACGGCAGGCGGCCAATAGCAGCGGAGGGGCGGAGATGAGCAGGATGTAAACATCCCGCCCACCTCTTTCCTTCCTCATTGTAGCCGGGACGAAGGTAGGAGATGTTCCTCGCTCCTGCGGCTTCATACACAGCGATGTGTGCTGCTGCAGCTATGAGGAACAACATCGTACCTGTCGCTGCACCGGCATTATGGAAATGTTGGACCCTACACGATGATACGATAACGACGCTTTTGCGCTCGTTAATCGTATCAAAAAGGATTTGCACACTACGATGCAACGGATGTGCGTCACTTTCGATTTAACCCCACTGACATCGCACCTGCAATGTCGTAGTGTGCAAAGACCCCCTTAGTGGCCACAAAAGAAAAAAAGCCCACATATCTTAAACTGCTCCTGAATAATGCTAATCACCTCATACACTTCTCCCCAATTTCGCACACCGCAGTACTGCGGGGGATGTTACATGTCCACTGACACCAATCAGTGTCTGCAGTGGCCACGTAATAACCCCCCATTAGAAGAAAAAGTGAAGAGTCGCACGAGACAGCAGCAATATCAAGCACCAGCAGCGGTCTGACAGGTGACTAAATGTTTTTTGGGCAGCAGAATTAAGGAACAGCGGGGGTTTGGCAGGAGACTTTTTTTTTTCTTTTTTAAGATAACCGTGAGATTATATTTAAAATAAAAAACAATGGTGTACAACCCCTTAAATGATTCAATTCCAGCTTTGAAGAAATTGTGCTGCTGGCCAAGTTACTATTGATGTTACAAAGTTGCAGAAATCTGATAGATTACATTTTTTACAATGGAATTTTCTTTTTAAAGTTCAATTTTACCTTTTTTGTTTTATATTTTGCTCAAATTTAACTAAAATCCAAATTATTTTGCAATGTACAGTATCTTTATTAAATATGACAACCCCTTTGTTACTGACTATATGCCCTCCAACCTTGCACCAAGGTCTCGGATGCATCTGTGTCTCTGCCATTCTTCTTATTATGATGCCAACATCCATCAGCTGCTGGTCACATATGTGGAGGGAATGCTATGTACGGTATATGTTGATCTACAGCTAAAATTTTAACATGCAGCTGTAGACTGCCAGAGTGTGATTAGAGAGGCATAAAGAATAAAGTATAAAAAACAAGTCATTTTAAAACTTTGTAAAGCAGTACCTAAAATTCTTAGGCGTATGTGCACACAGCGTTTCTAAAACACTGACGGATCTGCTGTATTTTTTAGGAGAACCGGCATGAGGAAACAAAATCTTTTCAGATATCTTTCCGCCGCCTTTACTGCCAGTGTCTTTTACTCTGTACATTTAAGCATGGAGAACGGACAGCTTTGACGAGAAAAAATTGACTATTCACTTCTTTTTAAAAAAAATACAGGGTTCCCAAACCAAGAAGAGGTTAAAATATGTGACATAAGACAGAACATGTGCAGAGCAATGTCGTTTTGACATTGCTGTGCATTATATTCATTTTTTGAGACACTTTTGTAGGCTGATTCTGGGCGGTAACTGCCTAAAAAAGATGCCATGTGCAGATACTCTAAAAGGTTTTTGTCAAAGGGACCTGTCTGACTGTCACAAATTTGTCACTAGATGGATGGAGGAGTTGGAGGTTGATATCCCAGAGAACGAGTGGAATAGGGTGTTTGTGTGGTCTCACAAGTTATCTTTGGCCTGTGTTGTGCAGGAAAAGAACTATAAAATACTCACCCGGTGGTATTGCTGCTCAACTACATTACATGCCATTTTCCCCTTGGTGTCTGACATGTGTTGGAGATGTGGTACAGAAAAAGGATCGATGTTACATGTCTGGTGGAGTTGTGCTAAATTGCAACCATTTTGGGACTCAGTATTTTCTGTTTACCAATAAATAAGTGGGAATAGTGTGGAGAGATCCCCTAAGGTGGCCCTCCTCTCTATGCTCCTGTATTGCAAATATAAAAATGGCTATTTTTGAGTTTATACATTATGTTATACTATAACATATTGTTTAACCATACAGACAAAGTGTACATGGTTACAAAATCTTGTGTATCCTTAAGGGTTTCTGTGCGTTTGTTTTGAATATACAGACAGACAATATACCATTGTAAGAGAATCCTTATGATTTACTTTAGTTCAACAATCTGATGTTTTATGGGTTTGCTATATACACAGACAGACAATATATTCATTTACCTAGCTCAAATACCTGATGTGTATTCTTGGGAGATTTGAATGCTGTGGGTTTATTACCCCATTGTCTGATGTGTGGTGTATCTTTTATTCATCTATGCCCAATGACTGGCCATCAAAGGGCATGGATCAATAAGACTACAACACATTAACTTTAAGGCTTGTAATATTGTTCAAGCCTCTATTTAAGATCAGATGAAGTATAGCACAGACAGAAGCTCGTGTTTCCTGTACCGAGACGTCCGGTCAGTGTTGGGATTTCCAGGAGTCCTCTGTCCTTGGTGTGCTTCTCTGATTCTTAATGTTCCAGGCAGATGATGTTCAAAACTCCTTGGTGATGTAAGTATTTAACTGTACTTAACCTTTGTATGTTGATTATACAAAAGTGTACGCAATATCATACTTTTCCTTTAAGTTTGTATTTCATATTAACCTTTATAATAAAATTACTTATTTGCCTTCTTTAAAGCCGTATCTGAACCTTAGTGATAAAATATAGCAAAACATTTGGCGCTGCGAGCAGGTTATACGCAGAAGGCTTTGAGTATTTTTGTTAGTGTGATATTGCGTAAAATATGCCTCTTTTTAAGAAAAAAGTGGTTGTGAGTGAATGCATTGAGATTCCAGGTTGGGAACAGAGTCCCTATGATATTTTGGCAACCAAGTGGTCGCATAGTGTTGGTTTGAGTGAACCATGGGACAAATGTTTGAAAAATGCTGAACCTGTAGATGTGGTTGAATGCTTGCAAAAAGTAAAAGTGGAAAAAGGTAAAGAATTGGGTGCTGTTGGTAGGCGTGGATGGATCCTGTTGTCTGCATATAGAAAACAGCATGAGAAAAAGATACGTATGTTAACAAAAGTTCAGGAATTAGAGAGACAGTTGTGTGAGGTCCAGACTGCATTGGTCACAGCACAGTGTCAGAATAAGTTGTCAGTGGACAAATGTGATGGATATCAGCATGATGCAGAGAAGAGTGCTGTATGTATAGAGCAGTATAAATACAGAAAGAAGAGAGGGAAGGAGAATAGAAAGGAAGTAGCTTTGGCCATAGCCAACGCCAGGACAGAGGGGAACTCAGATGAAGGGAATGGTGAGGTACAGAACTCAACTGATTCTGAAAACATCACCGATCCAGAACAGGAGGATGAACATTTCAGTGGGGAGAAGGAAAGTGATCCTCCTCTTAACCAAATAAGAGTTCATCCTATATATCAGAGACGAGTTGTAGAAACAGCTACAGGTAAACAGAACAGGAATATGGTAGAGAATTGCAGTCAGCTTCATGATCGTTTTTCACAAAGGTCAAATGAACCTTTGATAGCTTGGGCAGTCAGATTGTGGGAGACGGGGGCTCATGTAGTGCATCTGGATGGTGTGGATGGCCCAAAGTTTGTTCAACTCAGCCATGAACCTGTAGTGAAGGAAGCATTTTGTTCCTTGATAGTTCAGCAACCACATGTGGTGTGTAGTATGTTGGATGTTGTGGCTATGGCATTGAAGCATAAATACCCATCTGAGGCGGACTGGCCGTCCAATGAAAAACCATGGTTTACATTGAAAGATTGTGCTCGGAGATTGAAGGAGGAGGCTATGAAAAATGCTATTTCAGCAAGTACATATGACAATTACATGCAAGTTGTTGTAAGTGTATCTATTAGAAATTGTATCATTAGAAATGCCCCTCCAGCTTATAAACATGTCATGATGGCATTAATGGTAAATCAAACTGGGAAACCCATCTCCAATACATTGAAGGCGATCCGACAGTTAGGGCGTCTGGGAGAATGGGGTCCCAAACAGAGAGGTCAGCTTAATTTTGAAGAACAGTGTAACAACGTCAAAAGTAGTACAAATCGTAGATCCCGTGTTACCAGGAGAGATAGGTTTATGGTCCTGATAAAGGATGGTGCTCCCTGGGATAAAATAGACGGGATTAGTACTGACGAGATGTGGAAATTGTATCAAAAGAGAAAATTGTATCAAAGGAGAGGACTCAATAAAAAGTCAGGGGTTTCACATAATAAAAAGGTTGCAGCAAAAGATTCTGAATCTCCACAGCGCAGGCGAAGCAGGACACGGGGAGAAAGAGGGCCCACTTTCTCATCGTGACCAGCACAGCCGACAGCACCGGGGGTGGAGGATCTTTATGCTGAAGTCAGATGTTTAGTGCAGGAAATCAAAGCCCAGCAGAAGAGGTTGTCATCATCTTCCACCAAGATGTCTTCATCTGAAATGGAAGATAGATGGGGGGAAAAAGATAAGGGTAATATTGAGACCACAGAGGAGATTGAAAAAGATAAGGGTAATGTTGAGACCACAGAGGAGATTGCCACCAATACAGAATGTACAGAGATATGTAAAGAGATAAGTATTACAAAAGCCATTCCTGCTCATAAACAATACAGAGCCATCCAAATGTTCACAAAAGAGAGACTAGAAACCAGGAGGATCCCTGTGTTCAGTCTATTGGAAGGGCAATTATTTTTGCTATTGTTTGGTTGGTCATATATTTGCATACCCATGCTGCTAATTAATACAGCACAATATACCAATATGGTTGGGTAAATAGTGAACTTTTTAGGCTGTCAAGTTAGATGTGAATCTTTTAGCATATGGATAATGGACTGGATAAAATTGTATTTTGTGTATTATTTGAGCTTGTATTCTAATCATGTTTGTGCTTTCTTTTTAGACTGGAGACCAAAGTTTTACATGTTATTAGAGCAATCAGGCTAAAACAATGAAACAAGTAATCATCCCATTGTGATGAATGGGTATTGTATTTACCTAATGGTTGTTGTTTGTTTTATGTGTATGTTCAATCAGGACCACAATAGGCTTGTAAATGCCATCTCAGTATGATGGTCTCATAGTCCAAAGGTCAGATTTGGCCTTCAACTGATTTCAGTTAATAAGAGAAGTGATAGATCAGGATTATTAAGTAAGGTAATTCTAATGAATAGTGGAGACAGTGACATGATAATACAGACGTGAGATAGAATAGCTCAGTTGATGGTGCTGTCTATTTCTAAAATGTAGATAGTCAGAGGGAGGGCTCCTTCAGTTCTGCAGAGAAGATAAATGATTTGGATCTTCACATCCTATCAATGATTGTGCAAAAATTTGGGTGAAACCATTGAGTGACAAAGGTATTCCAGAACCTGCTAAAGTCATTGCTCGAGGAGCAGACAATGTGCTGACAGTTATGAAACAAGAAAAGTGGGAATACATCCCAACTGACACATGAGTAATATGTGTATTTTTGTCCCTTCAGATCAAAATCTGGGAATGTTGCATCGTTGGCGCTACCATGGGCATGGATCTAATTCCGTCAGAAGCCAAGCAACCTTCAGACCGAAAACAGAGACCAACCATGGAAAATGTGGCCTTATTGAAAACCAAACAGAATAAGACCTAGAAGAAGAAGATGTGACCCAAAACTTCACCTCCAATCTATATTGTGCCTATATATATGGTCTGTGTGATTTCATAAGTGGGATTTTCTAAGTGGGCAATCAGAAATATTCCAGAAATGTAATTCATAATATATCCTCCTGAATGCTGCCACCTCTTTTGACCTGACAATTCATCTGTTTCATCCACAGGTATGTGATACTGTTCCAACCACTGCCATTCCCATTGAAGTCTATCCTTTCCTGTATGTTATTTCTATTGGTATGTGATACTGTTCCAACCACTGCCATTCCCATTGAAGTCTATCCTTTCCTGTATGTTATTTCTATTGGTATGTGATACTGTTCCAACCACTGCCATTCCCATTGAAGTCTATCCTTTCCTGTATGTTATTTCTATTGGTATGTGATACTGTTCCAACCACTGCCATTCCCATTGAAGTCTATCCTTTCCTGTATGTTATTTCTATTGGTATGTGATACTGTTCCAACCACTGCCATTGCCATCTGAATTTCATATTCTTGTAACTCTTTGTTCTTGGTTCACACCTGTCTATTTCTTCTGCATCTTAAGTAGTTCGTTTTCTAGCTGTGAAGTAGTCCAAATGTTTCTCTTAGTTTGTACTTACTAATTCACCCCTGGTGTGTTTCTCAGAGCTCTCTTCCTCTATCCCCCTCCCTTCTGCTCACACCTGAGTCATTTTCTAGGCCTCTAGAGTTGTATAAATTTGTTGGCACAGGTCTGTTCTGACCATGGTCTGTGTGATTTCATAAGTGGGATTTTCTAAGTGGGCAATCAGAAATATTCCAGAAATGTAATTCATAATATATCCTCCTGAATGCTGCCACCTCTTTTGACCTGACAATTCATCTGTTTCATCCACAGGTATGTGATACTGTTCCAACCACTGCCATTCCCATTGAAGTCTATCCTTTCCTGTATGTTATTTCTATTGGTATGTGATACTGTTCCAACCACTGCCATTCCCATTGAAGTCTATCCTTTCCTGTATGTTATTTCTATTGGTATGTGATACTGTTCCAACCACTGCCATTCCCATTGAAGTCTATCCTTTCCTGTATGTTATTTCTATTGGTATGTGATACTGTTCCAACCACTGCCATTCCCATTGAAGTCTATCCTTTCCTGTATGTTATTTCTATTGGTATGTGATACTGTTCCAACCACTGCCATTGCCATCTGAATTTCATATTCTTGTAACTCTTTGTTCTTGGTTCACACCTGTCTATTTCTTCTGCATCTTAAGTAGTTCGTTTTCTAGCTGTGAAGTAGTCCAAATGTTTCTCTTAGTTTGTACTTACTAATTCACCCCTGGTGTGTTTCTCAGAGCTCTCTTCCTCTATCCCCCTCCCTTCTGCTCACACCTGAGTCATTTTCTAGGCCTCTAGAGTTGTATAAATTTGTTGGCACAGGTCTGTTCTGACCATGGTCTGTGTGATTTCATAAGTGGGATTTTCTAAGTGGGCAATCAGAAATATTCCAGAAATGTCCCAGAAGTGACCAGAAGGTGAGCGTTACCTCCTTAACTGTTTGTCACTTGCATTTTTCCCCTACACTTTTTCATATTCCCATATGTAAACCTTAAACTCACCATGTTCACCTATGCCCTCACAGTTTTTGCTCCACTCCTCCTCACTCTCCTTCGCTATCCCCCAACGTCAGCACTCGCTAAACAAATATTCATCTCCCCTTCCCTTTTACCTCCCCACCTGTCCTCATCTGCTGACCTGCTCCTAAATCTCAGGTCTCTCTTAATAACACGCAGACCATGCCGTCCACTCTCCTTCTCCCACCTGCTCTCTCTTTCTCTACTTCTCCTCACTGCTGGTGACATATCTCCCAATCCTGGACCTCCCCAGATGGGACACTCCTCTCTACCACCCCCCTATCGCTCCACCCTTACTAGTAACTACCGCAACCTCTCCAATGTAAAACCCATCCCCCTCTCACCCACTCCACCGCCCACTCTCTCTGGAGCGCTGTGGAATGCCCGTTCGGTCTGTAACAAACTGCACATCATTCACGACCTCTTTACCTCTAGCAATCTATCCTTTCTGGGCATCACTGAAACATGGCTGACACCATCCAACACTGCCTCCCCTGCTGCGCTGTGCTACGGTGGCCTTCACTTCTCCCATACTCCTCGCCCTGGCAATAGACAAGGTGGAGGAGTGGGCCTCCTTCTTTCTAACAACTGCAGCTTTAATCCAATCCCACCCTTACCCTCCCTTGTCCTGCCTTCCTTTGAAGTGCACTCTGTCCGCATCTATTCTCCTTCCAACCTCCAAGTGGCCATCATATACAGACCCCCAGGCCCTACCACTTCCTTTATCGACCAGTTCTCTGCCTGGCTTCTACACTTTCTCTCTGCTGACATTCCCACTATTATCATGGGTGACTTCAACATCCCCACTGACACCCGCCAGTCAGCAGCCTCCAAACTACTCTCCCTTGCTTCATCTTTTGGTCTATCTCAGTGGTCCACCTCTGCCACCCATAAAGATGGACACACATTAGACCTTATCTTCACCCGTCTCTGCTCTCTATCTAACCTCACTACCTCCCCTCTCCCCTTATCTGACCACCATCTATTGACCTTCTCTGCCCTGTCCTCCTCACCTGCCCCTCCTGTCCAGCACGTATCACACCCTCGCAGAAACCTCGCACACGTCAACATACATACCCTTTCTGACTCTATCCTACCACTGTCCTCCATATCTTCAGTGCACGACACAAACAGTGCCACCACTTTCTACAACGCCACTCTCACATCAGCTATTGATTCAGTTGCTCCTCTTGTGCATGGCAGAGCGAGACAAATCAATAGACAACCCTGGCACAACAGCCTCACTAAAAAACTGCGGCAAGTGTCTAGGGCTGCAGAGCGGCGCTGGAAGAAAACGCACTCCCAGGAAGACTTCACCACATTCAAAAATGCAATTCACACATTTCGCTTGGCCCTTACCTCGGCTAAACAGGAATACTTCAGAAACCTCATATCCTCTTTAACACACAACCCCAAACAGCTCTTCAATACTTTCAACTCCCTCCTTCGCCCACCACTGCCCCCTCCAACCTCCCTCATTTCCGCAGAAGAATTTGCCACATATTTCAAAGAAAAGATCGACCAAACCAGACAAGTCTTTTCTGCTCAACCACCACAACCCCTTCATATAACAGACCACTGCTCCTCCCCCATAAACTTCCTCTCCACTATCACCGAAGAAGAGCTTGCACATCTTCTCTCAAAAGCGCACCTCACCACCTGCGCACGTGATCCCATCCCAACCCACCTCCTCCCCAACCTCACCACTATCCTAATTCCAGCCTTAACCCATCTCTTCAACCTATCTTTAACAACTGGTACCTTCCCTTCTGCCTTTAAACATGCAACAGTCACACCCATCCTAAAGAAACCTTCCCTCGACCCAACCTCTGCTGCCAGCTATCGCCCCATATCGCTACTCCCATTCGCCTCAAAACTCCTGGAACAGCACGTCCATGCTGAACTTTCCTCCCACCTCTCCTCTAACTCTCACTTTGACAACCTACAGTCCGGCTTCCGTCCACATCATTCCACTGAAACTGCCCTGACAAAAATCACAAATGACTTACTTACTGCCAAAGCCAACAACCACTTCTCTGTACTCCTACTTCTAGACCTATCCTCAGCTTTTGACACTGTTGACCACTCCCTCCTACTACAGATCCTCTCTTCCCTTGGTGTCAGAGACCTCGCCCTCTCTTGGATCTCTTCATACCTCTCCAACCGCACTTTTACTGTCTCCCACTCCCACACAACCTCTTCATCCCGTCCTCTCTCTGTTGGTGTCCCTCAAGGCTCTGTCCTGGGACCATTACTTTTTTCTATCTATACATTTGGCCTGGGACAACTCATAAAGTCCCATGGCTTCCAGTACCACCTATATGCCGATGACACTCAGATCTACCTCTCTGGTCCAGATGTCACTTCTCTGCTGTCCAGAATCCCAGAGTGCCTATCTGCTATATCTTCCTTCTTCTCCTCTCGCTTCCTAAAGCTCAATGTGGCCAAAACTGAGCTGATCATCTTTCCTCCATCTCCCCTACACTCTCTACCTGATCTATCTATTACAATAAATAACATCACGCTCTCCCCAGCACCCAAAGTTCGGTGCCTCGGAGTGACCTTTGACTCTGCCTTGTCCTTCATACCACACATTCAATCCCTCACCACCTCCTGTCGTCTTCAACTCAAAAATATTTCCAGAATCCGTCCCTTCATCAATTCTCAATCTACAAAAATGCTAGTGCATGCTCTCATAATCTCCCGCCTCGACTACTGCAACATCCTCCTATGCGGTCTCCCTGCTAACACGCTCGCCCCTCTCCAGTCCATCCTTAATGCTGCTGCCCGACTGATCCACCTCTCGCCTCACTACCACCCCGCTTCTCCTCTCTGCATGTCCCTTCACTGGCTCCCAATCTTCCATCGTATCCAATTCAAACTACTAATACTGACTTACAAAGCCATCCACAAATTGTCTCCTCCATATATCTCTGAACTAATCTCTCGCTACACTCCAAAACGTAATCTCCGGTCCTCCCAAGATCTCCTTCTATCCTCCTCTCTCATTCGCTCCTCATGCAACCGTCTCCAAGACTTCTCCCGAACATCCCCAGTCTTCTGGAACTCACTGCCTCAACACGTCAGATTATCTACTACACTTGCAAACTTCAAACGGAACCTAAAGACTCATCTGTTCAGAAATGCCTATAACCTTGAATGACCTCACTGCCCCACCACCGTGCGGAGCTGCCGCCCCACCACCGTGCGGAGCTGCCGCCCCACCACCGTGCGGAGCTGCCGCCCCACCACCGTGCGGAGCTGCCGCCCCACCACCGTGCGGAGCTGCCGCCCCACCACCGTGCGGAGCTGCCGCCCCACCTACACCCCACCTACTGTCTCCTCCCCATAATCCTATAGAATGTAAGCCCGCAAGGGCAGGGCCCTCTTCCCTCTGTACTAGTCTGTCTACTGTAACTTGTACATGTATTTTGTATGTAACCCCCTTCTCATGTACAGCACCATGGAATCAATGGTGCTCTATAAATAAATAATAATAATAATAATAATAATATGAACTGCACTGGGGAACATTCTCTAACAGAAGAGATGATTGCCCTAAAGACTCAAAGTGTTACATGAGCTGATCTATCAGAGGACTTGTCAAAGCAAAATAGGCAGATGTCAACAATTAAAAATACAGAATCAGACAGGCTATAAAGAGATTGCTATTATTTGTGGCTCTCATACAAATAAAAAATGCAAACGTATGAGGGCAGAAAATAATATGAGATTAACAATATAATGACCGTTTCATCATATACACAAAATGTAAAATTGTTAACGAAATCATAGATACAAGGATTATCTATAATAATTGTAGGAACACTCACAGTAGCGGCATATGCAGCTAAAGCAATAGGCCGATTCTCTTGTTTGGTAGCTATATTTATAAATACCACAAGTAGAGATAGAGTTATACTAGATTAATTACATTACACAAGATAATGGTAGATGTTGGGAATGGGTACTTTCTTAGTTACCTGATTTTTGGATATATGCATTATATATTAGGAGTAATTTTTGCTATTGTGCATGCATTGCTTTGTGTTATTGTATCATCCACTAAAACTATGCCGTTAGGGTATGGTACCTGGTATAAATAATGTTTGGCTCAAAATAGCCAAGGGTGGAATGTATTGCAAATATAAAAATGGCTATTTTTGAGTTTATACATTATGTTATACTATAACTTATTGTTTAACCATACAGACAAAGTGTACATGGTTACCAAATCTTGTGTATCCTTAAGGGTTTCTGTGTGTTTGTCTTGAATATACAGACAGACAATATACCATTGTAAGAGAATCCTTATGATTTACTTCAGTTCAACAATCTGATGTTTTATGGGTTTGCTATATACACAGACAGACAATATATCCATTTACCTAGCTCAAATACCTGATGTGTATTCTTCGGAGATTTGAATGCTGTGGGTTTATTATCCCATTGTCTGATGTGTGGTGTATCTTTTATTCATCTATGCCCAATGACTGGCCATCAAAGGGCATAGATCAATAAGACAACACATTAACTTTAAGGCTTGTAATATTGTTCAAGCCTCTATTTAAGATCAGATAAAGTATAGCACAGACAGAAGCTCGTGTTTCCTGTAACAAGACGTCCGGTCAGTGTTGGGATTTCCAGGAGTCCTCTGTCCTTGGTGTGCTTCTCTGATTCTTAATGTTCCAGGCAGATGATGTTCAAAACTCCTTGGTGATGTAAGTATTTAACTGTACTTAACCTTTGTATGTTGATTATACAAAAGTGTACGCAATATCATACTTTTCCTTTAAGTTTGTATTTCATATTAACCTTTATAATAAAATTACTTATTTGCCTTCTTTAAAGCCGTATCTGAACCTTAGTGATAAAATATAGCAAAACAGCTCCCTGGGTTGATCAAATCGCAAAAAGGAGATCTGCTGCGTTTCTGCCTAACGTCAGCTCGTATGGTCATCCCCAGATATTGGAAGCAGACTAGATGTCCCACACTGGCGGACTGGCTGGGGGACATGGCTGGTCTTAAGAGAATGGAGGATCTAACGGCAGAGTTGAATGGGTCCACTCAAAAATGTATCAGGGTATGGGTTTTGTGGATCATGTTCTTGGAATCCTCAGAATTCAGAGAGATTGTTGGGATCTCTTGAGTGGGCGGACTGGCTTCCCCCTCCTTCTCCTTCCCCCCTCCAAGCCCCCCTCCTCTCTTTCTACTCTTCTTTCCCCTATTACTTCTCTCTTCTATTTACTTTTGTGTCTCAGTTACTTCTTTAGAGATTTGCACTTTCTGTAGTTTTGTTGTGTGAGAGTTGCTACTTGCATACTAATAGCTGGTGAGGGACCTCGGGGAGATGTCTCTCTTGGGACCGGATTGCTGTTGACCAGCCCTAAGACCTATGTTGTTTAAGTATCGGATGTGTGGTGCCAACTCTGCCAGTTTGTATGTTATGTTTCTTCTGTGTTAAAAAATTAATAAAAATAGATTTGACACAAAGGTTTTTGGAGTTCTGAAAAAATAATTAACTATTAAAATTTGAGTACTGTATATGGCACAGTAAAATCTTTAATCACCTGCTAAATCTGCTCCAATAATGCTGCTTCAGTGGCCACAGTTGGTGTTTTTCCCCATGATACAGTGATGAAACCCTCATCTACTCATGTGCCGCAGCAGCCAACCATTTAGTTTATTATCATTGTGCCAAAAACACCAGTGACTGGACACAGAGGTCATTCGAATAATAGGCAGGAAGTCATCACTGTAAACCGAGACGGCCAGCGGAGCACCTGAGCAGTGGTGGATTTATAACGTGATTATAGGTTCTTCTGTGATTTTATGCCATTTCCTATATGTTCTTCAGACTTCGAAAGTGTAGAAAATTACTAGCAGAAAAACCCTCTTGGCACCTCTAGTTATCTTTTTTGCTTCTATCTTAGGGGAAACTTTATTTATAACACTAGCTGTACTACCCGGCTTCCCCGGGTTAGTAACTGCTGTTAACAAAATAGAATGTATTAACAAAAATGTATTCTGCACAAAAAAAACACAAAACAAATAGATAGAAATGTAATTATTAAAAGGCAAAAACTAAGCTAATAGAAGCATTTCACAACATATATTTCAACACCACAGATATTAGACACAGATTTAACTAAATTGGCCAAGCAATGTGCTCCGTCTGTCTCTTTCCAGATCTGTCTCTTTCTCCGTCTGTCTCTTTCCAGGTCTGTCTCTTTCCAGGTCTGCCTCTTTCCTCATCTGCCTGTCTCTGTCTCTTTCTTTGTCTGTCTCTATCTCTTTGTTTCTTTCCCCATCTGTCTCTTTCCAGGTCTTTCTCTTTCCCAGGTCTGTCTTTTTCCCCGTCTGTCTCCCCGTCTCTTTGTGTCTTTTCCTGTCTGTCTCTTTCCTTGTCTGCCTGCCTTTGTCTCTCTCTATTTCTCTGTCTCTTTCACCGTCTGTCTCTATCAAGGTCTGTGTCTTTCCCCATCTATCTTTGTCTGTCTCTCTGGCTGTCTCCTCCTTCCCTGTCTGCCTGTCTCTGTCCCTGTCTGCATGTCTGTCTGTCTCTTTCCCCATCTGTCTTTTTCCAGGTCTGTCTCTATCCAGGTCTATCTCTGTCTGTCTCTTTCCCCGTCTATCGCTGTCTGTCTTTTTCACCGTCTGTCTCTGTCTGTCTCTCTCACCGTTTGTCTCTGTCTGTCTCTTTCCCTGTCTGTCTCTATCTCTCTCTCTCTTTCCCTGTCTGTCTGTCTCTCTCTCTCTGTCTGTCTCTCTGTCTCTCTCTATCCGTTATCCGTCTCCCCACCGACATCTTATTACCTCACATATAAGCTTCTTATACTATGACGGTCTTTTGTTCCTATAGCAACCACTCACAGCTCCTACTAATAACCTGTACTTCCAGGCTCCATTTACATTAATGAAGGCATGTTTTTTGGAGAGTAACTGTAAAGCGCGGGGTTAAATTTTCCTGTCAAAACATAGTCTACAACGTTCCCTGGGTCACATGAAGTGACTGTACAAAATGTTGTGATTGTAAACGTGACGGTGCGGATACACTTTTCGGTTCACTTTTTCCCTATTATGTAGATAGGGGCAAAATTGATTGGTAAATTGGAACGCACGGGGTTAAAATTTCGCCTCACAACATAGCCTATGAGGCTCTCGGGGTCCAGACGTGTGAGTGTGCAAAGTTTTGTGACTGTAGCTGCGACGGTGCAGATGCCAATCCCGGACATACACACATACACACACACATACATACATACACACATTCAGCTTTATATATTAGATTAATGGAAAACCTCTTTAACCAATGAAAGATAAAAACCCCCAAATTATATTCCCTAGATCAAATTCTCTGCTGTTATATGTGTGTATGTGTAGATATTACTGTTCTTGCTAATTAGATTACAACACATAGTCTAGTTGCTGTGGCAAAAAAACTAAACAGCTGTGAGGTCTGAATAAAGGAGGAAGGTATCTCTGCCATACTAAATATAGGGGATGATTGAATTATCCGCAAGGGGAACCTAATGGGAAAGCGTAGATTTGTGCCTACAGGAATGGCCAGAGGATATGGATACCCAATGCCCATTGGTGCAGTGCTGCCTGCTTATTAGCCTGCAAAGGATTGACAGAGAAGTAGCGATGTCATAAATCTGGCTGTGCTCATTAGTGACCTGAAGTCATTATCTCCTAATGGCTGATCACTGACCTGTATAATGTAACTTGCTGTCAGAGTCCAGTTTTAAGTGGACAAGCATGTACATCATAAAGCACCATAACAATTGACATAAACTGACAGCTTATTTAGTCTGTGTTAGCAGACATGTCCATCATATTTGTAATAAAAGCGCTCAGTATTTAAACTGTGACATGGGTAATGTCAGAGGAGCAATAAACATACATTAGCATGAATGAATGCAGTACGCAGCTCGTCACAGACAGAATACCAGCATTGGTAAAAGCAGAGCTGCAGTATGATATGGCTGCATGGTGGGTTACATACACTATTCATGCTGCACTAGGAAAATTAAAATGCTGACGAACGATTGCCAATTTGCCCGATATTGAGCTTTATTCCTTGAATAGCAAATGTTCACATATTTATTGCAGAGATCACTGATGAGATTTACATAACCTCTAACTTATATACTCCTAAAGGGAATCTGTTAATTGGGCCAACCCTCCTAAGCTTTCTATATAGGAATGTATTTCATAGGAAGTTGAATATTATGATACCTTGATATCTGCAATCCGATATCTTATTCCAGAGAAATCCACGTTTTTTTTTATATGTAAATGAGCTGTTAAGATCTTTGGGCTGAACATAGACCTTCCTGAGAATCTGCCTCCACAGCTTATTTTAAATGAAAGAGATGGAAGGGGGATTTACTAGTGTGAGACATGTAATAACTGACAGCTTGTTCTCCTGATCTACATGTCTCACACTGGTAATAACAACTTTCATTTAATGAGGTTGTTAACTACTCAGACATCTTCTCAGTGAAAATATTTGCCTTTATTAAAATAACAACACTTGTACTCATCTTTAGTGCCAGTGGAGTTCCAGCGGGATTGGCACTTGCTCTCTTGGCTTTGTTACATCACGCAAGCCGGCCTGCACTCAACCAGCGTTGGCTTCCCACTCCCCACCTTCTGACGAATCAAACATCAAGAGGTCAAGAGGAAGTCAGTGCAGTGGCTGGCCGTTCCCTTCCTATTCATATTTGATACATCCGAAGGCAGACACAGTGAAGCTAGTGATGACTGGGCACAGGGTTCAAATAACGTAACAATGTCACGTGAGCCATGGGAGAGCTAGTGGCAACACCGATGAAGTGCTTCCAATACTGGAGGTAATTATAAGCGCTGTAAATTTAATGGGGCAAACATGGTAATTGAAATGGAATTGTCAGAGAAGTGGACAATCCCTTTAACCCCTTAACAATTGGTCGATTTGTCATTTTTACGTTTTCATTTTTATGTCCCTTAATTCAAAGATCCATAACTCTTTTATTTTTCCGTCAATATGTGTGAGGGCTTTTTTTTTTAGGCATAAGTTGTACTTTTGAAGGACACCATTTTATCACATGATGTAATAGTAATCGGGGGGAAAAAATTCCAAGTTAGGAGAAATAAAAAACAATGTGAAATTCTGCAATTGTTTTTTTAATTTATTTACAGCATTCATTTTAACATCCATCTGACCTGGCATTATGATTCTCCATGTCAGTACCATTACGTAGATACCAAACATGTATTGTTTTTGTTTTATTTAAGTGGTAAAATAAAATTCTGAAATTTTGAAATAATTTTTTTTTGAGAACCACAACGGTTTCAATTTTTGGGATCTGCAGCTGTGTTAGGGCTTGTTTTTTGTGCACCAAGCTCTTGTTTTTATTGATATTATTTTGGGGTATATTTGATGTTTGGATCAAATGTTATTACATTTTTTCTGTTGTTGCGGCGGAAGGAAAACTGCAATTCTGGAGCTGTAAGGCTATGTGCGCACTTTGCAGTTCAATTCTGCAGCATGTATGTCACTGCGTATGCGTCTCAGAACGCAGCCGAAAAAGCTGCGTTCTGAGACGCATTCGGCAGAATGCAAAGTGCGCAAATTCCTGGAGAGAATTCATGCGTTCTGGATGCTTTCTCTTCCATAGACAGAGTGGGAAAAGCATCCAGAACGCACATGTTTCTCAGTACGCACCCACTCGGCTCTGCAGCATCCCCATAGACTTGCAGCAGAGCCAAGTGGGACCACACTGTCACTGTCATGGCTGGCTGCGAGACAGTGCCGCGCGATCAGAATGAACTCAGATGAACTTCACCTGACTTCATTGTGATCGCATGGCTCTGTGCGTGTGCCGCGGCTTGATTTGCGGTCACACGTGAAGGACTCACCTGTGATCGCAAATCACCTGAGTGACTGCAGTGAGCCACGCGATCAGCTGTGCTTTCACTCAGGTTACTCGCGGCCACAGCTGCAGTCCTCCACCGGGGAGCGGTGGCCGCGAGTAACCTCAGTGACAGCACAGCTGATCGCGCAACTCACTTCAGTTTGCTGCATGGAGCTCACAGGAGCGGCGGTGTTCTACTACCGCTCCTGTCAGCTCCTGATGTAGCAGAGCTGGAAGCGTCGTGGGACCTTGCGTGGATTACGTCGGACCTGGAAGTGTTTTTGAGGGATTAATAAAGTGGTGAAAGAGGGTGTTTCTTTGTCTTTCATTACAAATAAAGGATTTTTTGGATGTGTGTGTTTATTTACTTTAACATACAGGTTCATCATGGAAGGTATCTCGGGGAGACGCCTGCCATGATGAACCTAGGACATAGTGGCAGCTATGAGCTGCTGCCATTAACTCCTTATTACCCCGTTTGCCACCGCACCAGGGCAATTCGGGATGAGCCGGTAAAGTCCCGGGACTGTCGCATCTAATGGATGCGGCAATTCCGGGGCGGCTGCTGGCTGATATTGTTAGGCTGGGGAGCTCCCCATAACGTGGAGCTCCCCATTCTGAGAATACCAGCCTTCAGCCGTGTGGCTTTACCTGGCTGGTATCCAAATGGGGGGGACCGCACGTCATTTTTTTTTCATTTATTTATTTATTTTACTGCTCGATATAGACACGCCCACCGGCGGCTGTGATTGGTTGCAGTGAGACAGCTGTCACTCAGCGTGGGGGCGTGCAACCAAACATAGGCGCCGGTGGGCGGGGAAAGCAGTGAATACGTGATGGATTAATGACCGGCCGGCATTTTCAAAAGAGAAGTAGCCGCCAAAGTGTGAACGCCGTGCAGCGCCGCGCCGGTGATCGTGGATCGGTAAGTATGAGAGAGGGGGTGGGAGGGAGAGATCGACATGGACAGAGAGATAGAGACATAGAGAGAGACCGACTGACAGAGAGAGAAAGATGAAAGACCTGCCTTTATTATGTTAAAAAAACATGCGGATCGCAATAATAATGCAATGCAAGCGCACTGCTTAACAATTTGGCAGCGATTTACTACAACTCATTGATTTCAATGGGTATAGAACGCAGCCAAAATGGCAAAAACAATTGACATGCTGCTTCTTTGAACGCATGGTTTTTGCCCAAAATTATGCAAATTAAACACAGCGTTTGGAAACGCAAAGTGCGGACAAGAAATTCACATTTTCCATAGACTTTGCTGGAAAATCAAAACACATGCATTTTGGCATGAAAACGCTGCAGTTCAAAACGGACCTAGAAAGCAGCTGAAAAGCAGGTTCTAACGGAAAGTGCGGACACAGCGTAATGTTTTCTTTTTCGATATGCTGTTTACCGATCGAATTAATTTATTTTGATGGATTGGACATTTATGAATGCAGCGATACCAAATATGTGTATTTTTTATTGTTTTATTTTCAGAGGGACAAAAGGGGGTGATTTGAACTTTTGTGTTATGTTTTTTGTTTTTTTTTTCAAAAAGACACATGTAAGTAAAAATGGTGTCCATGAAAACATCAACTTGTTCTGCAAAAATCAAGCCCTAACTAGGCTCTGTTAGCAGAAAAATAAGAATGCTATCACTCTCATATATAGAGATGCAAGAATATATTTATTTTTTTAATAAAATAGCTACTTGGAAAAACAGGTAAAACGCAAATAAAACAAAACAAAAACAAATGTGGTGTCACTATAATCATATTGATATGAAGAATAAAGCTGTCTGACCACTTTTGCCAGTGAGAAGTATAAAAAAAGTTTCCTGAATTACTTTCTTTCTGTTCATTCTGCCTCCCAAAATTCAGAATAGAAAGCAATAAAAAATGTTATGTGCTTGAAAATGGTACCAATAAAAACGTCAACTCAGCCAGCAAAAAAATAAACATAACTGTCGGTATAAAAATAGAAAAATTATGATACCTCTCAAAATATGGTTTAAAAAAGGGGAGTATTTTTAGTGTGTGATAGTAACCAAACATAAAAAGAATTGATATATATAGAGCCACATTGAGCAGAAATTGTTTGACAGATTTTGGTGCCATGTTTGACCATTTCTCCTTGTGAAAATGTAAAATCTGGGGCTAAAACAAAATTATTATTTTTTCACCACTCAATGGTATAAAAAGCTATGAAGCACCTGTGGTGTGAATATGCTGATTGCACCCTTGCAGGAATTCATTGAGGGGTATAGTTTGTAAAATGGTGTCACTTTTGGGGAGTTCTGTTTTACTGGCAAGTCAGGTTCTATCCCAATGTTACATCACTCCCAAACAACTCCAGGAAAATCTGAGCTCCTATATGGGGCTTCTTCCCTTCCGAACTTTGCATTTTGCCTCACGAGTAATTGTTGACCACAAACATGGTACTGGCGTACTCAGGAGCTATTGCGTATCAGATTGTGCCATCCGCTTTCCTCTTTTAGCCCTTTTAAAGGGAACCTGTCACCTAGAATATACGTTCTGACCTATCAGGAGACACATGGGTGCCCTAATTACACCTCCCTACTCATCCCTGTGTTATAAAATTGTATAATATGAAAGTAATAAAAAACGTTTTATTACCTTCATATTTCCTATGTAAATTAGAGAGCTTCTGGTCACAGGGGCGGCGCCTTGCCCCTGCATACTTTCCGTGGTATCACGCCCCTGTGGGTGTGATACCATGGAGTCACATGAGCGACGTCACCGTTGCGCATTCTATCCTGCGCACGTTTACACTTACTATTGCGGCAGGTTTCTCTTCCGGGTTCTCCTTCTCAATTTCAGACGCGCACTGCGCATGCGCAGTGCACGTCTGAAGCCGGCGCATGAACACCCGGAAAAGAAGCCTGCCACAATGCGCGCAGGATAGAATGAGCAACTGTGACATCGCTCATGTGACTCCATGGTATCATGCCCACAGGGGCGTGATACGACGGAAAGTATGCAGACGTCCATAGGCCAAGGTGCCGCCCATGTTGCCAGAAGCTCTCTAATTTACATAGGAAATATGAAGGTAATAAAACGTTTTTTATTACTTGCATATTATACAATTTTACAACACAAGGATGGGTAGGGAGGTGTAATTAGGGCACACATGCGTCTGCTGATAGGTCAGAACGCATATTCTAGGTGACAGGTTCACTTTAAATATTGAAAGATTGGCACTAAAGCAACATTTCAGTGAAAAAAATGGTAATTTTTAATTTTCACAGCCCATTGTAATACAAGTCTGTGAATCACCTAAAGGCTGCTTTACCCGCAGCGACATCTCTAAAGCGATGTCGTTGGGGTCACGGAATTCGTGATGCACATCCGGCCGCGTTAGCGATGTCGTTGCGTGTGACACCTATGAGCAATCGGAAAAGGTCGCAAATTCGTTCAAAATCGCAAATCGCTGACATGCTCCCCTATTCCCAATTATCGTTGTTACTGTAGGTACAATGTTGTTCATCGTTCCTGCGGCAGCACACATCGCTATGTGTGACACCGCAGGAACGAGGAACCTCACCTTGCCTGCGTCCCACCGACAATGAGGAAGGAAGGAGGTGGGCGGGATGTTCGTCCCGCTAATCTCCGCCCCTCTGCTTTGATTGGGCGGCCGCTTAGTGACATCACTGTGACGCCGAACAAACCACCCCCTTAGAAAGGAGGCGGTTGGCCGGTCACAGCGACGTTGCTATGCAGGTAAGTATGTGTAACGGGTCCGCGCGATGTTGTGCGCCACGGGCAGCGATCTGCCCGTGATGCACAACCAATGGGGGCGGGTACGCACGCTAGCGATCTTGCTAGCGAGATAGCAGTGTGTAAAGCGGCCTTTAGGGTTATAAATGCTCAATACAGCACCCACATAGCTTTCTCATGAGCCAGATCAGACACCCCCATACTTTGCACTGACGAGGGGCAAGCACCCCGAAACACCGTGTCTGCAAATTGGGATTCTGATCTGGCTTATATATCCTGAGTCATATTGCAAAGGATTGTTAAAAATCTACTTGTGACTTTAAGGATCGCTACTTCCAATAGGTGGTGCTGTGCTAGAGTTTGTGTCCTTTACTGGAGAGACAATTTGAATATTTCTTAGAGGGGCGTGGCAGCTATAAGTCCCCTTACTTGGCAGCCAGACTGGCTTGCAAAGTCTCCTTAAGGAGAATAGTGTTCCCCCGTGGTCCCCACATAGCTTTCTCATGAGCCAGATCAGACACCCCCATACTTTGCACTGACGAGGGGCAAGCACCCCGAAACACCGTGTCTGCAAATTGGGATTCTGATCTGGCTTATATATCCTGAGTCATATTGCAAAGGATTGTTAAAAATCTACTTGTGACTTTAAGGATCGCTACTTCCAATAGGTGGTGCTGTGCTAGAGTTTGTCTCCTTTACTGGAGAGACAATTTGAATATTTCTTAGAGGGGCGTGGCAGCTATAAGTCCCCTTACTTGGCAGCCAGACTGGCTTGCAAAGTCTCCTTAAGGAGAATAGTGTTCCCCCGTGGTCCCCACATAGCTTTCTCATGAGCCAGATCAGACACCCCCATACTTTGCACTGACGAGGGGCAAGCACCCCGAAACACCGTGTCTGCAAATTGGGATTCTGATCTGGCTTATATATCCTGAGTCATATTGCAAAGGATTGTTAAAAATCCACTTGTGACTTTAAGGATCGCTACTTCCAATAGGTGGCGCTGTGCTAGAGTTTGTCTCCTTTACTGGAGAGACAATTTCAATACAGCACTAGAAGAATTCCTCTAGAAGTCTAGGTTCCAAATTGGGTTCACTTGTGGGTGATTTCTCGTATTTTGAAATCTCAGGATCACGTCAAAATTGACATGACATCTGCAAATTATTTCACCTAAAATGGCACTTTAAAATTCTAATAGTGCTCCTTGCCCTTCTGAGCCCTTACAGGTGCCTAAATAGTAGTTTCCAGCCACATATGGGTATTGGTATACTTCGGAGAAAATGCACAACAAATTGTGAGTACAATCTTCTCCTGCTACTCTAGAGAAAAGGAAAAATTTAGGGCTAAAGCAACAATTTTTTGGAAAAAATGTATTTTTAATTTTAACGTCCCAATTTTATAAAGTTCTCTGAAGTACTTTTCGGTTCTAGGTGTTCCCAACATTCATAGATTAATTCCTTACAGGGTGTTGTTTCCAAAATGGGGTCACTTTTATGGGGTGTTGTTTTCAAAATTGGGTCACTTGTTTGAAGTTTTTGCTATTTTGGCATGTCAGAGGCTCTTCAAATGTAACATGGTGTCCACCACCTATTCCAGCCAAATTGTGCTAAAAAATTAAAACATCGCTCCTACGCTTCCAAGCCAGGTCATTTGCCCAAATGTTAGTTTCTGACCATATACAGTATATCATGAAAGTGAGTACATGCCTCACATTTTTGTAAATATTTTATTATAAAAGATGACGGTCAATCTTACTCGGTCTGGGGCTCCATGCAAGATCTCGTCTCGTGCGGTAAGGATGATTCAGAGAAAGGTCAGGAATCAGCCCAGAACTACATGGCAGGACCTGGTTAATGAACTGAAAAGAACTGGGAGCACAGTGTCAAAGCTTACTGTTAGTAACACACTACGATGTCATACTGTAGATTAAAATGCTGTAGGGCATGCAAGTTCCCCTGCTCACGCCAGAATATATCCAGGCTCATTTGAGTGGGGTGGCTCAGTGGTTAGCACTGCAGTCTTGTAACACTTGGGTCCTGGGTTCATACCCCACTAAGGACAACATCTGCAACGAGTTTGTATGTTCTCCCCGTGTTTGTGTGAGTTTCCTCTGGATTCTCAAGTTTCCCTCCATACTCCAAAGACATACTGATAGGGAATTTAGGTTGTCAGCCCCAATGGGGACAGTGTTGCCAATGTATGTAAAGCACTGTGAAAATAATGGTGCTATATATATGTGAGTAAATATGATTATTAATATAAAAAGTTCGCCAAGGCATGGGAGAAGGTCATGTGGTCAGATGAGACCAAAATAGAACTTTTTAGTATCAACTCTACTCGCCGTGTTTGGAGGAAGAAGAGGGATGAGTTCAACCCCAAGAACTCCATCCCAACCATGGGGGTGGAAACATCATACTTTGGGAATGGTTTTCTGCAAAGGGGACATGACGCTGCATCGTATTGAATGGAGGATGGATGGAGTTGGCCCACAACTTCCTTCACTCACTAACAGCATTGAAGATGGGTTGTGGCTGGGTTTTCCAGCATGACAATGACCTGAAACACACATCCAGGGCACCTAATCAGTGGCTCTGTAAGAAGCATTTCAAGGTCTTGGAGTGAACCCAACTGAAAATCTTTAGAGGGAGCCGAAACTCAATGTTGCCCAGTGACAGCCCGGAAACCAGAGAGATCTGGATAAGATCTGTATGGAGGTGTGGGCCAAAATACCCGCTGCTGTGTGTGCAAACATGGTCAAGAACTACAGGAAACGTCTGACCTCTGTAATTGCAAACAAAGGTTTTTATACCAAATATTAAGCTGTTTTTTATTGTATCAAATACTTATTTCATGCAATAAAATGCAAATTAATTATTTAAAAATCATACAGTGTGATTTTCTGGACTGTTTTATAAGGGAAAGGACACATGGTGAGTAAAATGGAGCGAGTGGAATGCGATAAAAAAAAATCACATTCCACTCAGACCAATGTTACTCTATGGGGTAGCTCCCATGTGCGATTTTTTTCTCAGCCCTAATAGGACGGAGAAAACAATCACAGCATGCTGCGGGTGGAATCCGATTCATTTTCACGCGCACCCATACAGGTCTATGGGTGCGAGAGAAACATCGCACTGCACTCACATTACACCGAAGTGCAGTGC
Source organism: Anomaloglossus baeobatrachus (assembly GCF_048569485.1). NCBI lineage: Eukaryota > Metazoa > Chordata > Amphibia > Anura > Aromobatidae > Anomaloglossus > Anomaloglossus baeobatrachus. The sequence goes on from NC_134358.1 coordinate 453,896,135, forward strand.
AATAATCACATCAGCTGATAATGGAGGTGATAGGGAGATTAGTCCCTCCCTCTCCTCTGCAGCTGTGCTCTGATCGCAAGATCACATTACAGTGTAATGACACTCAGCTCATACTCGTAGCATAGCAGGAGGCGGGGGTCATTAGCATAATGCATCCGATGCTCTCGCATCAGATGCCAAATCTATGTGTGTCAGCCTTATTCTGACTGTCACAGTTGAAGTGTAGCTACGATAAAAATTACAGACCTCTCCATTCTTTGTAGGTTGAAAAACTTGCAAAATTGGCAGTGTAGTAAATAATTATTTTCCCCATTGTATGAGGCTGTTAAGTTTGGTTTGGGAGACCCATGGCCAGTCCATACACAGCTGGTGAATCACAGATGTCTGAATGAGGCTTAATGTGTATGGGGGGCCATTAAAAGAACTGTAAAATCACAAAATGTCAAATGAGTTGTTAATTATTAAAGGTAACCTATCTATCTGGGCAACACGGTGGCTCAGTGGTTAGCACTGCAGCCTTGCAGCGCTGGGGTCCTGGGTTCAAATCCCACCAAGGACACAATCTGCAAGGAGTTTGTATGTTCTCCCTGTGTTTGTGTGGGTTTCCTCCTGGTTCTCCGGTTTCCTCCCACGCTCCAAAGACATACAGATAGGGACTCTAGATTGTGAGCCCCAATGGGGACAGTGTTGCCAATGTATGTAAAGCGCTGTGGAATTAATAGCGCTATATATATGAATAAAATTATTATTATCACAATTCCTCTATGCAGAGAATCTTGTAGACTAAAAGATTCTCTGCTGCGTTTTCCTAGATTACAGACCTGGCAGTGATATGATTCCTCTGTGCAGAGCATCTTGCCCTTTAGAGATGCTCTGCTGCGCTTTCCTGAGTTACTGAGTTAGGAGCTTGATTGACAGTGCAGGATTCCATGTTGGTGCTGATTACTCACATGTTCCACTTTCCTGGTATTTGCTTAGGCTTCTTTACTGAGCATGCTCGCCGAGAACCTTGCCAGTTGTATTTTCTGGTTCTGCAGTTGTGCTGTTGGTTTGTTTCTCTGCTAGTGTTCTGATATGTTTTATGACCCAGGACTGTTATTTGACTACTCTCTGGCAGCTCTTTGTTCCTGTCGTGACATCCTGCCTTTTGACCTCAGACCGTTACCTGATCCCGTCTCTGATTTCTCCCTGAACCTATTACTTGCTCTCCTGGATTACTGACCCTCGTATTGTGCCTTATTTACTCCTTGTGCTCATAAGTGTCCTCCGATTACCAGACCCCAGCTTTCCTGACTACTCTTCCGTCCATACTACCCGTAAGTAGTGACTGGCAATACACTGTCACTTAGTTTAAAATCCCCGACCCAAGAGCAGTATGAAGCATAAATATAGTCCTAAATCCTAAAACGGGGTCAATAAAGGGATGCCTGGCTGTAGTTGTCAGGAAATCAGCGCCAGCAGGAGCCAAGAACTGGAATCTCTATATTATGCATGCGCTCCCAAATCCTTTATGTTCATGAGGTTTCCTGTATATTTGCATACAGAGATCATTGTCAATCACTGACTGGCAACGCAAAAGTCATACTGAGAGTATGCTTTCTCTAAAAAATATAGATTCTATGATGCATATTTGCTTGCAAAAAATCCACTGCTTTTTGCAGTATCAGCATTTTGCTTGTGAATTTATGAAATCTCAAACACACGCTGCAAAAAATAAGTGCAGCAGAAATTGAAAAATTTGTGGGCATGTCATAGCATGTCAATTTATCATGCAAAGATCATTGTGTATTTCACTCCTTGTAATGCAAATGGTAAAAAGTGAGCCTCACCGCACAACCTTTTTTTTTAGAGGACAAAAGTGTATATCGTTGTTAACCCTCAGTTGTGGGAGGTTCATAATGTAGATGCTCCATAGAAAAGTACCCTGAATTATCACAAAAAGCCTCATGCATTCATTAAACACAATCTCTGTAAACTTCCATGAGCAGAGGATTATTTTGTGAATTATTATTCTGTTACCCTACAATGTCGGATTTGCTTTACAGGTATACAATTATCCTCTGAAATGTAAAGCACAGTGGAACATAAAGGATGTGAAAAAGGTCCACAACCTAATCCTTTAATATTTTTCAAAAATCTTCTTCACACTGACGGACAAAAGGGTAGCAATGTTTTGAACTTTTTGACTTTCATTCTCCATATATCACCATCCAATTGATTTCAGTTAAGACATGCTTGAACTGATGGAGAACATACCCAGAAGGATTCAGGTGGTGTTCAAAGAGAAAGATGGACTAAAAAATACTAACAAAATAATAAAAAATATCATTAAGAGTTTTAGGAGCAAAGCAGTGACAATGCAGTGGCATGACAAGAATCTGCATAACTAATCATATGCTAAATAGTTGCAAGTCAAATTTACATATGTGATAGCCAAGATTGTCTATAAAGTGATGGTAGACTCACGCTCAAAGCTGTAGTGGATGGTGAGCTATGGAGCCTGAAAGTGAAACATTCAAAACATTATTACCCTTTTGCTCATCAGTGTCTTTTACAGTCAGTAAAACAGCCTACAAAAGACACTAAGGGGTACTTTGCACGTTGCGACATCGCTACTGAGATCTCGTCGGGGTCAAAACGAAAGTAACGCTCATTCGGTGTCGGTAACGACGTCACAACGTGTAAAGCCTAGAAGCACCGATAAACAATCGCAAAAGCGTCGTAAATCGGTGATCTGTGTAGTGTCGGTCATTTCTATAATTCGCTGCAGCGACAGGTACGATGTTGTTCCTCGTTCCTGCGGCAGCACACATCGCTGTGTATGAAGCCGCAGGAACGAGGAAAATTTCCTACCTGCATCCCGCCTGCAATGAGGAAGGAAGGAGGTGGGTGGGATGTTTACGTCCCGCTCATCTCCTCCCCTCCGCTTCTATTGGCCGCCTGCCATGTGACGTCGCTGTGACGCCACATGACCCGCCCTCTTAGGAAGGAGGCGGGTCGCTGGCCAGAGCGACATCGCAGGGCAGGTAAGTGCATGTGAAGCTGCCGTAGCGATAATGTTCGCTACGGCAGCTATCACAAGATATCGCATCTGCGATGAGGGCGGGGACTATCGCGCTCGGCATTGCTATAATCGGCTAGCAATGTCACAGCGTGCAAAGTACTCCTAAAAATAGGGTAGGAAAATCTACACTTTTCAAAATCTACAAGCATCATAAGTAAAAACTAGTAGAATTTGAAATACATAGGCTTTTCCTAGCACATTTTTAGTGTCTGTCTGTATGCCACTTTATTGAATACGAATTACAAAGATTTTTGAAAAATGTTCACCCCTTTTTCGTTTTTGATTTTCGTTTTTTGCTCCCTTTCTTCCACAAGCCCTAACTTTTTTTTATTTTTCCATCAATTTTGCAATATGAGGACTTATTTTTTTGCGGGACGAGTTATACTTTTGAAGAACATGATTAGTTTTACCATATAGTGTACTGGAAAACGGGAAAAAATTCCAATAACAGGCGAGGACAGATTTCACCATCTTAAATAGGAAGGGAGCCAATGTAATGCAGGCTAGCAGAGGTTAACTCTTGCTAGCCTGATCATGAATGAGCTGGTTGACGCCTGAGCCTGCCTATGTGGCTCAGTAGCACCAGAGAAATCATAGGGTGGAGTGTCAGCTTCTGTAATGTGTACAATGTCGGATGCCACTCTGACAACCAGTGTGTTTTGTGGAAAACTCTTTGTGACAATTGCTGAGAAAGCTTTTCAAATGAATCTCACATGTTCGGTTTTGCACTGTGGAATATACTTGCATCACCATAAATTATATTTTTGTTGGGGTTTTGGCTGCAGCCAATCAACAGAAAAAAGCACCGGCCCCCTAGTGCCGTTTACTCAAACTGCTAATAGCAGCTTTTCGTTACTATTTTGTCCTTACAGAGTCTTTGTATTAAAGTTACAGAGCTTTCATTCTATATAACAGGTAGTCAAGGGCTCATCACAGGCAATATTTAAAAACTCTTGTACTTTAGATTAAGTGAATTTTCTATTAAGTATTCATTCTGCTGGTGCATATTGACCCTGACAATGGCCTCCTATTTACATTTCACATATGCTGACAGCAAAGTTTTATCCTGCACTCTCAAATTATGCTCAATGTTAACACAAACGTTGACAACACTTTGATGTACATCTCAAAGCTGACACTTTGATGTTAACTTCATAGGCAAAACAGGCTTTAATGTCGACATCAGTCCACCTGCTAAAGTTACCAATAAAATTATAATTCAATATATTTCATATAGCATGAATTTATATGCACATTAAGAGACTGCAATGTGACACTGAAGGATAAGTGTGTCAATTCATTATCTAGCCCAAACCTGCTGAAAGGGGTTGTCCTCTCCTGGACAAGCCCTTATATTTGTCTCCAACGCATTTCATTATTAAAAAAATGTATATTCACTTCTTGGACCGGGCTGCTCCTCTGCTCTGAGCCTTGTGTCCACTGGCGATCCCATGACTCTGATGTTAATGTGACAGGTGCAACCAAGCAGCAGCCGTTGATAGGCTGGTGTGGTCACATGACAATGTTTATGTTGAGCTGATAGGCTGGTGTGGTCAATGCCGAGTTGATAGGTTGGTGTGGTAGCATGACAATTTTTAGTCGAGTTGATAGGCTAGTGTGGTTGCATGACAATATTTATGTTGAGTTGATATGTTGGTGTGGTCAAATGACATTGTTTATGTTGAGTTGATAGGTTGGTGTGGTCACATGACGTTTTATGTCAGGAGATCATGGTGGAATAGATACACACGGCACTTCTGGTAGGATGGTACATAAGTAGGTTCCAAAACTGTCTTCAATCAATTACAGAAAACTTGATACTCATATGGAGAGTGAAAATTTTTAATGGGCACATTTTTCAAACTAGCAAAATGCAGACGTTTCGGTCTGTCATGACCTTTATCAATGTGCGAAGCTCAATACTGCTATACTGCTATAGTGCAGGTGCCTTGGCTGGTGTGTAGACGGTTAAAGAATCAGTAAACAATACTGAGATACTGAGCAGATGCCATCTCCACCGCAGGACTCCTCTCAGTATTGTTTGCTGATTCTTTAACCATCTACACACCAGCCAAGGCACCTGCACTATAGCAGTATTGAGCCTCGCACATTGATAAAGGTCTTGACAGACCGAAACGTCTGCCTTTTGCTGGTTTGAAAAATTCGCTCATTAAAAATTTTGAATCGTCATATGAGTGTCAAGTTTTCTGTAATTGATTAAGAGATCATGGTGGGGCACAAGGCTTAGAGGAATGGTGCCAGTCCTAGTGTATATATACATTTTTTGTTAATTTATGCAGCACCTTGGGGGTATTCATAAGGAGTTGTATGGTAGTGGACAACACCTTTAAAATAGTTACAGGAATACTACCGTAGCCTTCAAAATGCATCCTTTTCTGTGTTCTACATGTATCAACCATGTTTCATATGTTTCTAATCATAGTGCCTGAGGTTACAGTAATCTAATAGCTGCTTATTTTAATTCTTAAAGTAAATTGCAGTGTTTCAGAGCTGCTCTTGTTCTTTCTATCTGGAGATTGTCAATAATTTTGGAGACTTCAGATGTCCCGCTATACTAATCTCCTGTACTGTGCCCTGTGTTCGTCTCTCAGCTGCGAATATTTTCCTCCTGGCCGCCACTATTTCCCTGCTATCAGTTATAGTAGGTCATGTACTTGAACAAACCACCGTACTACTCTGGGGATAGCAACCTGGAGATTTCCTGCAGCAAAGGCCACATCTTTGTTTACAGGTTAAAGGGGGGAAAGCCTGGGAATCCCTCAGTCACTGACCCTCAATTTAGCCCAACACCACATCTATTGCAATTTGGTGGCCCCAACATCTGCGGCATAGACTCTAAACGGAGTAATCAGTGCAAATGTGAAAATAGCCTAAGGAGCAATGCTCATTTCTGCTCATTTAAATTAGAATAAGCAGTCAGGGGGAAGACAGAGCTAACCTATGGCAAGGAATGTCATGTTTACATCATGGTGAATGGCTTGATATTTTAGCAGTATTTAACACATCGTGGAGAAACTATCAGTAAGTAGTTAAAATATTCTGTAAATTAAACTAGAGCTGTAATGTTAAAACTACTACCTACATTAAAATAATTCACAATTTTCGGCTATTTCCACCTCCACAGCTATTTATGCTCTCGATACAGTCACATTTAGGATAGATTACCCTACAGCAAGCAAATAAGTTGAGTATATGAGAAATAGTAAGTCTACATGAAGAGATGTGACACTGTCACTCATATTATGATAGAAAAGTCAAAATGTATAAATGTCAATAAAGACCATTAGGATTAGATAATTCCACTGAGTCCCATGGACAGAAAACAAGTTGCAAAATTAATAACAAGCTAAAGACTACAAGCATTAAAGCAATATAATATTAAAGCAGCACTTCTTTTTTGCTGTTATAGGTTATTTGTTAAAGGGGTTTTCCACTACATTGATATAAATTAGCTACCTCCTTATCAGAAAGGTGGGTGACCGACACCCAGCACCTCCACCAATCAGCTATTATAACTAGGGATGAGTAAACCCATGGAAGTTCGGTTCGGCGTGTTCAACTGGCCTTTAAAGTTCGGTCTGGGACCCGGACTAGACCTGAACCCCAATGGAAGTCATTAATTGGGTAGTTCAGGTCTCTGTCCACATGCAGCCAGCCATAAGCAGATCACTACAGGGGGGGCACGTGGATGGGGATTTTCCATTTTTTTTTGTTTGGTGCACACTACATCCAATCATGATGTTGTTACCGCCAGTGCAAGCCATTTAAACACTGCAAGCGGTTCGCAATGGGCTAAGCACCAAGCGTATCAGAGTACAGCGATGCTCATGCAAGTGGTTTGCATACATAAAACACCCGAACTCCAAACCCAAACTCAGGTTTTTTTGTAAAGTCTGTGTTTTGTACAAACATTGGGTTCACTCATCTCTAGTTATAACTGCTGGATGTAAACAGTGTATGTTGCAAAACACAACTGCTCCATCACACTCACCAGTTCTTGTTGTGCAGAAGATTGTTTTATTCAAACATGGATGTTACATGTGTGGGGGGCTGGCGGGGAGGGAGTGCACCACCAGACACGTCCTGGGACCAGCTGAAGCACTGAGTGAAAGTGCGAAACGGCCGTCGTCTGACGTGTCTGGTGGTGCGCTCACTCCCCGCCAGCCCCCCATACATTTAACATCCACGTTTGAATAAAACAATCTTCTGCACAGCAAGAACTGGTGAGTGCCATTTTTCTACAAGTTCTTTTAATCACATTTTTCTCTACGGTGAGCACCCCAGAGCAGCACCGATTTCAACCTGTTTGCTGTGGACTTTAATCGTGCAGCAGATGAACATATGTGTGGAGCAGTGCCCTGGATTCATTCCTAACCTTTTGACGCTCCATCACACTGTTCACTGGTCGCTGCCAGCTCTTATCCAAATACAGTGGAAGCTTGGATTAAGTTTGTGTGCCCACGATTAGTGTTTGCATTGTTTTGGACACAGCATGCTTCAGCTGCGTCCAAAACGCTGCGTTGTACAATACAGTGGAACCTTGGATTACGAGCATAATTGGTTCCAGGCTGTGCTCTTAAACTAAGTTACTCTTATATCAAAGCAAATTTTTCCATAGGAAATAATTGAAACGCAGACAATTCGTTTCACAACCCAAAAATATTTACTGTATTTATACAACCTTATTACAGTAATCAAGACAACATTTGTGGAGTAAATAAATACTCAACAAGAAAAACAGTGATTTCAATATATAAAAATTAATTTATTAAATAATTATTGTAAAAGCATGCATGTCGAAATTCATAAAATGATAATAATGGTACTTCAAAAACACGAGGGACGATATATGAGCAATATAATAACAATAATTAGTGCACAACAATACTATGGAGCCAGCTTGATTGTTATAAAAAAATATATGATGGAAAATAAAAAATAAATATTTGTTTCATTCTATATCATTTGAGTAAAAAAACATACTAGAAAAATCTATAAAATATTTTTACAGTGAAACTAATGCATCCGGAAAAAAGGGATGTGTACTAAAACAGAGGAATATTGTGAAATACAAATGCAAAATATCAATCCAATAAAAATCTGCCAGCCAGATCATACAACGTGTATGTGGCGTCTATAAAAAAATGAAAAAATATAAAAGGACACGAAAGTAATGAAAATCTCTGTAAATGAGCAAAATCAGTGTAAAAAAAATATAGAAAAGACACAAGGTGACTAGTGTATCAGATTAATAAATTCACAATACAAAACTAGTGAAAAACTGGCTGGAAGATAAAAATAAAAAATATACGATAAAGTGCTAAGTGCTAACCAGTACTAATGTATTTTATAAAAAACATATGTGAATAAAGTGCATAGTGCTCACAAATAACAAAAAAATCCACAAAATTCCGGATACCAGTAAAAACACTGCAAAAATTCCTAGATCTCTGGATCAAAATGTATATATTGAGTCAAATGAGTTAATTAATCAAAAGATCATGTAGAACCAAATAAATAAATCACCAGAATAATTTAGCTGAAAATCGCATAATCAGAGAAAGAGCACAGGTGAACTTAACACCGGGAATGTAGCACGGTCTTCCACATAATAAAGTGCCATGTGTAGGTAACAGTGGATCAGACCAAGGTACATATGCTGTGCAAGGAAAGGACGGCAAAGTCCAATCCAAATACAAAAAACAAACAAGCTGCCAACCGATGAATCAAATAATGCTAAGGTGCTACAGAACAATTTGTTACCTGAAGTATAGCGCTAAATCGTCCCTCTACTCCGACGTACGTTTCAATGTATTTTTCCTCAGGGGGCGTCCAGATCCAGAGATCTAGGAATTTTTGCAGTGTTTTTACTGATATCCTGAATTTTGTGGATTTTTTTGTTATTTGTGAGCACTATGCACTTTATTCACATATGTTTTTTATAAAATACATTAGTACTGGTTAGCACTTAGCACTTTATCGTATATTTTTTATTTTTATCTTCCAGCCAGTTTTTCACTAGTTTTGTATTGTGAATTTATTAATCTGATACACTAGTCACCTTGTATCCTTTCTATATTTTTTTACACTGATTTTGCTCATTTACAGAGATTTTCATTACTTTCGTGTCCTTTTGTATTTTTTCATTTTTTTATAGACGGCACATACACGTTGTATGATCTGGCTGGCAGATTTTTATTGGATTGATATTTTGCATTTGTATTTCACAATATTCCTCTGTTTTAGTACACATCCCTTTTTTCCGGATGCATTAGTTTCACTGTAAAAATATTTTATAGATTTTTCTAGTATGGTTTTTTACTCAAATGATATAGAATGAAACAAATATTTATTTTTTATTTTCCATCATATATTTTTTTTATAACAATCAAGCTGGCTCCATAGTATTGTTGTGCACTAATTATTGTTATTATATTGCTCATATATCGTCCCTCGTGTTTTTGAAGTACCATTATTATCATTTTAGGAATTTTGACATGCATGCTTTTACAATAATTATTTAATAAATTAATTTTTATATATTGAAAATCACTGTTTTTCTTGTTGAGTATTTATTTACTCCACAAATGTTGTCTTGAATTTTGTCTTCAGTGAATACTTTTTTCAGACCTTGTTGTTAACTTATTACAGTAATACAAAATAATGTAGTGTATTCATATAAAATTATTACAGCACACTAATACAAAATACTGTATAGTAAAAATCATAAAACAAATTAAACTGCAGCTTACAATAGAATTGTTGGTGTGCGGGAGGTACACTATAGAGAGAAAAAATGATGTATAAATATAACCTTTATTGTAGTACAGTACACAAAAAACAAACAGACCCCAAATCTATTCTTTCCAAAATAAGAGCAGAACTAAGCCAAATGTGGGGTAGGAATACTGCACAGTCAATTAGATTACAGTACAAGCAATGGGCTGTACTGGTTAGCAGAAAGAAAATACAGTACAAATGCAAATTTATAGACATGCTACATAGTATATACTGTACTGTACAATAGCATACTGTATACAGTGCATATGTACAGAAAGTTATCTACAGAGCGGGTCAGAGTGCGGTGAAAGGACGAACCCGGAAGTGTGCGCAGTGAGTACGGTCTCTCGCTTGTGTTCTCCCTATGGAGGATGCATGCGAATCCGCAGCAAACAATTGACATCCTGCGGTCTGGAAAGATGCACCGCAGGTCAGTGTTTGCTGCGGAAAAAACAAACACAGTGGGCAAGGGGTTTCTAAAATCTCGTCCACTATGCTTGTACAGTGGAACCTTGGTTTAAAAATAACTTGGTTTGAGAGCGTTTTTCATGACAAACAAAGCTTTTTACAAATTTGTAACTTGGTTTAAGAGCAATGCTTTGCAGGAAGAGCAAATACTCACCGTGCACACTTCCGGTTCTGTCCTTTCACCACGCTCTGACCCACTCTGGAGGTAACTTTCTGTACATACAGTATGTACTGTATACTGTACACAGTATACCATTGTACAGTACAAAGACAAGAGGAAGAAAAAAACAGCTCACCCTTTCAGGAGATTAGAGTATCAGCCAGAACGGTGCACGGACGTTTGGTAGTTAGACCTTGTTAGCACGAGATTCAGGGAGAGGAATATAATCCAGCATCCAGTTCCAGAAATTTAAAACATCAATTTTTATTCAGAAAAAAGTTAAAATTCCATGTTCCATTAAAAACGCATCATAGCAGGTGTAAAATGGATATGCGTTTCGGACGTATGTGTCCTTAGTTCCAGACTAAGGACACATACGTTCGAAACGCGTATCCATTTTACACCTGCTATGATGCGTTTTTAATGGAACATGGAATTTTAAATTTTTTCTGAATAAAAATTGATGTTTTAAATTTCTGGAACTGGATGCTGGATTATCTTCCTCTCCCATTGTACAGTACAGTATATACTAATAGCATGTTTATCAATTTGCATTTATGGATACAGTATTGTACTTTCTTTCTGCTAACTAGTACAGCACATTGCTTATACTGTATCTCTCGCACACCAATAATTTTATTGGAAGCTAAAGTGCAGTTTAATTTGTTTCTATATTTTTTACTATACTGTACAGTATTTTGTATTAGTGTAGTGTAATAATTCTATATATGACTACAGAACATTATCTTGTATTACTGTAATAAGTTTGTATAAATACAGTAAATATTTTTGGATTGTGGAACGAATTGTCTGCGTTTCAATTATTTCCTATGGGAAAATTGGCTTTGATATAAGAGTAACTTGGTTTAAGAGCACAGCCCCGGAACCATTTATGCTCGTAATCCAAGGTTCCACTGTATTTGTGAAGTATAAGGGGGAAATGAAGTCACCTAATTAGTAAATTGAGTCCACCTGTGTGTAATTTATTCTCAGTATAACTACAACTGTTGTGTGAAAGCCTCAGAGGTTTGTTTAGGTGTTTTGCACTACAAGGGGGCTGAATACAAATGCAGGTTCAAAATTCCTGATTTATATTTTTTTTAATTATTGGAAAAACAATGTATGATTTCCTTTACACTTCAGAAATACTTACTGCTTAGTGTTGGTATATCACATAAAATCCTAATAAAATACATTCTAGCTTGTGGGTATAACATGAAAAAATGTGGAAAAGTTCATAGGGTATGAATACTTTTCAAGGCACTGTACCTGCATTTTTCAGTTGTTATTTTATCTTTATTATACGTTCCCGATCAACAGCAAAACTTACAAAACTGTTTTATCATAATTTACTGGAACGAAGCACGTTGAAATGCAAAGACAGCTCATTGTTGGCCAACTTGGATAAATCATGTAAAGTACACTAGAAATATGTGAATTGAGTGACTGTCATTTATCTGCCTTATCTCATTTTACCAAACAATTGCCATTAATCACAACTGCAGAGCCAGTATGAGTAATGAATGTTTCTCTCAACGTAAAGATGGATATGTTATTACAAAGAGAGCAAGTTGTTTAGTTTTGCATTTTAGCAGGGAATCAGTTTTCACAGTTTTAAGCTAAGGTTAAGATGATATACTGTAATTGGACATGGTAAGGGGGAGAGGCAAACAGTGTTAATAACAACTATTCCTAAAACTACACATCATGAGCTGCAAATTTAGGGTGGGGCTACAAGGTGACTATGGCTACCACATATGTCGCATTGCAATTCCAAAGGTACTGATGTGACAACAAACAAGCTGCAGCACAGTCCTCCTATATACAGTATGGCCCATACACATCCCGCCATTACACAGTATGGATCATACACATCCTACCTATATACAGTATGGTCCACACACAGCCCCCTAAATACAGTAGGGCCCACACACAGCCCCCAAAATACAGTATGGCTGACACACAGCCCGCCTATATATAATATGAAGACAGTGCCCCCTATATACAGTATGAGTCCACCTATATACAGTCTGAAAATAGTGCCTCCTGTATATATTATGAGCTGGAAAAACTGCCCCTATATACAGTATGAGCCCTTACACAGTCCCCTATATATGATATGAGCCCACACACAGCCCCCTATATTCAGTCTGATCCCATACATCACCCCTATATACAGCATGAGTCTACACACAGCCCCCCTATATACAGTATGAACCCACATACAGCCTCATCATATACAGCATGAGCCCACATACAGTACCCCTTTATACAGCATAAGCCCACACACAGCCCCCTATGTACAGCATATGCCCAAACACAGTCCCCAAATACAGCAAGAGCCCCCTACACAGCCCCCTAAATAAAGCATAAGCCCAAACACAGCCCCCCAAATACAGCAAGAGCCCCCTACATAACCTCCTAAATAAAGCATGAGCCAAAACACAGGACCCTTTTAAACAGCATGAGCTCACATGCAGTCCACCTATATACAGCATGAGCCTAAGCACAGCCCCCTATATACATGAGCTCACACAGACCCTATATACAGCATAAGTCCATATACATCCCCCCTATATAGAGTATAAGCCAAAGAGAGCCCTCTGCATACAGCATGAGCCCAAACACAGCCCCCTTTGAAACAGCATGAGCTCACATGCAGTCCCCTTATATACAGCATGAGCCTATACACAGCCCCCTATATTGATGAGCTCACACACAGCCCTTATATGCAGCATACGTCCACATACAGCCCCTATATACTGTATGAGCCAAAGAGAGCCCTCTACATACAGCATATGGCCACACACAGCCCTCAACATAAAGCTTGAGCCCAAACACAGCCCCCTTTTAAACAGCATGAGCCCACACACATTCACACATGTTAAAAAAAAATCACCTTGCTCCCATTACTCTGGTGTTTGTGTGATGCCCTGGACGCCAGGGGTCACAGGTAACAACACCCACCACACAACACACACACCCCCATCCCTTGTGAGGACACATCCGTCACCCGAAAGGGAGACCTGATGCCTCCCTCAGGGCCAATAGGGCACACCAGGTGGGCGGAGTCAGGTGGAAAGGCACGCCCACCGAGGAGACTACTGCCCTGAGGCAGGAAATACAAGTAGAGTTTAGTAAGGAGTTGAAGAGTGACAGGAGGTGTGGAGGAGTAGAGCTGTCAGGGACCCGGGTAGGAGCCTGGGATCCCCGTAATGTCAGGCAGGCAGACGGTGGTGGCCGCCTGCAGGAGTACCGGTATAGCAACCGGCGGAACCGTAGGGATCGGGCCAGGGTTGGAGCCCGCCGGCCCTGAACCGGGGAGTCAACCGTTTACCAGAGCACCAGAAACCGGGTACTCAGACCCCGTCCTAGCTTAGAAGCCACTGAGTGTAGGCAAATTGACTGATTGCAGTCTGGACCTCACGGGTTCATCCTCACATAACGTCCCGAAAGAAGGCAACAGCCCACCGATACTGGGTGAAAGCCACTGCCAAGGGCCAAACATCCGACGGGCCAGCGCCTGCGGGCAACCGAGGGCTCTTCCGGTAGCTAAATGCTGGGGAGCAGGCTACCACTGCTCAGGCAGGGGAGCCAAACAACAAAACAAGAGGTGCAAGGGAAAGGGGCCACCATCAGCCTCACAAGGGACACAAGCAGCCGGCTGCGGGACCCGACCATACCCGAACTTTGGTTTACCAGTGACTCTGAGTGTGAATTAATAGTGAGTACACCAGTGCCATCCGGGCACGACATCGCACCGCAGCACGGCGCCCTGCACCCCGACATCATTGCCCGTCCCACCGGGCCCCGGGACACGCCGCCCCTACCCACGGAGAGGCTAACATCCAGGCTGCACCTTCAACACCGATCCCGGGAGCTCCCCTTCACTCTAGCCGTAGCGGTGGTGCATCCCGTCACCACGACCCGTGGGTGGCGTCACGACCCGCACAACGACAACGCGGCCCCCAGCTGCGAACCTCATCCCACACCACCACCCCACTGCCTCCACTTAACAGATCGACGTGGCCCCCGGTCCGGAGGCGCTCGAACCACCGACAACCCGAGCCCGGACCTCGAGCGGCTCGGCCCGGCAAGGGAGCGGCTGAGCCCCTCTCAGGGCGGTACATTTGCTCCACAGTGACATCATCGCAATTGCTATCTCACTCGCGCACACTGAATGGCAGAAAAAGGGGCCCCCTCAACTACCAGTATATTCACCGCTATCCGCATCCTGAGGATGCATATAGCTATGAAATTAAGACGCCGAGTGGGGAAGGCGCTGCCTGTTGACCACTGTGTCAGCTCTGTTGGGCCAGACAGGAACATATAGGGCTGGATATGTCCCGCAGACCACATTTTGCCCAGGTCTGATCTGTGGACATTTTGTTTTATTGTAGATTTGAGTTTTCCTACAATTGTGTTTTCACTTGGCATCTTCAGTAAATTTTAGTTGGTATGTATAAATCATCCTTTTTCTCTTTAGCACGTAAAAACCTAGGTTTAAATTATGTTCTATGTTTAATTCCAGGGTTACATGCCGTGTCTCTAATTGGAAAACCTGCACGGTACTGATACTGAGCTTTAATGCAGAATAGCATAAAAACATAGACCTGAGTATGTCTGGATGCTGTATTAGAGGCTTCTCTTTTTTATATACTACACCGATTAGAACATTAAAACTATGTAACCAATTATCTGTGGACAATGCACCTGCCATAGGTTGGGATATATAAGGCAGCAAATGATCAGTAAGTTTGGGATTTTTTTGGATGCAAAATGGGTATTTCTATAGGCCTATACATATTAGAGTTATGTTGGCCGAACCCATTGATATCCACGAGACAGGCCGACACTCTGTGTCTCCCTCGACTATGATAACTGATAGTCGAGGGAGATGTCAATCAACTGTGCTCAATTTCAGACTGCCAATCGCTTTATTTTCCCGGTGACAGTGAGCAATCCTGTATATGGATGAGCTTGCCGAGACTGCATTTACACAGCACGAGGACTTGTGGAGTTTTCCCAATATGCAGTAGTTAATACAGAACAAAAGTAGCCAAAGAACGGACAACTAGTAACATCGTCATTGATGTCCAGGGCTAATTGATGAAAATGGGGTAGTGAAGATGAAATCCAATGTGGTCTTAATCTGCAGAGTTATTATAGAAACATTTGCTGAAAAAGTTAACGCTACCTAGAATAGAATACACATTGCGTCATAACTGCAAACAGATTATGGGCGCCCTTGCTTACATTGGATAAATGACCATCGGATATAGACCTGGAACAACAGGCAAGCCGATGAAGCAAATGCAATGCTCTACACCAGGGGTCTGAAACTCCGCTGGGTATGACGGCCGCACATAGAAAAAAAATTAAATTGGCAGGCCGCATTCTTTGCAGTACAAAGTGAAACTTTTAGTGATATCATATTTTTTTCTAAACACCTCTTGGATCACTTTTTTAGAACATCTTTTGTTTATTTTATTTTTTTAAATGGCATTCATCGTATGGGTTATGGTGCGGTTTTATAGCTTTGGTTGTTACGGATGTGGCAACATGCACTTTTTTTTGTTTACTTTAGTTGATTCTAAAATACCACAATTGTAATGGTAAAAAAAGTCATGCTTTATTTTTTTTTTACATCTTATCCCCTTCTTGTAAGTTATATTGTCTTACAATTAGCACCATAAAGCAATTTTGACCAAGTAATGTTCCCATTGTGGTCCTGATATATTAGTAATGTGCCTATCATATAGTAATGTGCACATCCTGTAGTAATGCCCCATTCTGCCCCTTGCAGTAATGTCCATATACTTGCCTCATCCTATAGTAATATACCCATCCTTGTCCCCATCCTGTATTAATATGCCCATCCTTATCACATCATGTAGTAATGTGCCCATCCTTGTCCCTTTGTAGTAATGGGCCAAATCCTGTTTCCCATCTTGCGGTAATGTTCCCCATCCTGGTTCCCTTCGGTAGTAATGTGCGCATCCTTGTCCTCATCGTGTAGTAATGTGCCCATCCTTGTCCTTATCCTGTAGTAATGTGCTCATCCTTGTCCCCATCCTGCAGTAATTTGCTTGTCCTTGTCCCCATCCTGTAGTAATGTGCCCATCCTTATTACCATAAACTAGTAATGTGCCCATACGTATCACCATTCTATAGTAATGAGTCAATTTTGTATTAATGCCCCATTCTGATCCCCTTGTAGTATTGTGCCCATCCTTGTCTTCATGGTGTACTAATGTGCCCAATCTGGTCACCTTATAGTAATGGGCCCCATCCTTGTCCCCTTGTTGTAATGGAACCCATCCTGGTCCCCATCTTGTAGTAATGTGCCCCATTCTGGTCTCCTTCTGTAGTAATGTGCCCATCATTGTCCCCATCCTGTAGTAATGTGCCCATCCTTGTCCTCATCCTGTAGTAATGTGCCCATCCTTGTCCCCATGCTGTAGTAATGTGCCCATACTTGTTCCCGTCCTGTAGTAATGTGCCCATGCTGGTCCCCATATTGTAGTAATATTTCATCTCCTAATTCCTTTCTTGTGGCAATGCCCCATCTTGTAGTAATGTCCCCTATTGTGCCATTCTTCACACACACATAAAAAAAAAAAAAAGATTCTTCTTACCTGTCCTCCATTCCCTAGGACTAATGCTTTACTTCAGTTGCATGTACTGGTGCCACCGCACAGAGAAGCTCTCTGCACTGCTGTGCCATCTGCAGCCGCTGGTCAATCAGAGACCAGCAGCTAATGTCATATGCCAACCTGAACTGCTGGCCTCTGATTGATCGGCGGCTGCCATTGCTATAGCTGTGCAGAGACCTTCTCTGCACGGCGCCACCAATACATTCTTCACTGCCCACAAACAGTGAGCTCTGCTCTGTTGCCGACTCATTACTGGGTGTATAAAAAAAGAGATTAGATTCCGTGTTTCCAATGTATTGTTACCCCTCTATAAATCACTTGTAAGGCCACATCTAGAATATGGGATCCAGTTTTGGGCTCCACATTTTAAAAAGGACATTCAGAAGTTAGAGTCAGTTCAAAGGTGGCAACTAGACTATTACAAGGAATGGAAGGCCTCCCATATGATGACAGGTTGAAAAAATTAGATTTGTTTAGCTTAGAAAAAAGACATCTCAGAGGAGATCTCATATATATGTATAAATACATGTGTGGTCAATATAAAGGACTGGCACATGGCCTTCCAAAGACAGTACTAAGGACGAGGGGGCATTCCCTGTGAGTGGAAGAAAAGAGATTCCGGCAGCTAAATAGGAAAGGGTTCTTTACAGTTAGCGCAGTCAGACTGTGGAATGCCCTACCACAAGAGGTAGGAATGGCAGATACTATAACAGTTTTCAAAATGGCTGGATGATTTCCTCAGTACACACAACATTGTTGGTTATAAATGACTTAATGACAATATGTATCATTGGTGGAGGAAGGCTGAACTAGATGGATCTAGGTCTTTTTTCAACCTATGTAACTGAGAGCGCACTGTGATTGTGCACATTGCACAGTACACATGGACTAGCATAGCCACTGAAATGATTATCCCTGAGGATGCTTCATTTCAGTGTGTGGGCAGAAGCTGTAGTAGTGACCGCAGCCTCTGCACCCAGATGGTGCTTCATTTGAGTATGACAGGATGCACTGGTATTCTCCATCAGAGATCATTTTTAATGCATGTATATTAGAAAATAGTTTAGATTACAGCACTAAATAGATAGGGATTTGGATTGAAAATACTTTGCCTTTGGACTACCCCCTTTTTTTTTTTTGCTTTTGTGATTTCCTGGCTTCACCATCTCCCAAGAGCCATAACCTTTTTATACTTCTGTTGACATTGCCGTTTTTGTGCGGGACAACTTGTGGTTTTAAAAACCATCATCTACTATATTTGAGCATAGCATGTACTGACAAACAGAAAAAAAATCAAGCAGGATGAAATGGTGAAACCATAGCAACTCTGCTATTATTTTTAATAAGTTAATTATATTGCGGTAGACGTTATAAGTCAACATGATTCTCCAAGTCAGTACTATTGCGTTAATACCAAACTTGCAAAAATATTAGATGGTAAAAAAATTCATAGGTTTGTAAAATCCACCATTTCAGAGACTCGTAAAATTTTAGCACTGATGCACCTTTGATAGAAAAGAACTGAGGATAAGCTAAGTTAAAGGGGTTGATCAGTCTTCTAATGAAAGTCTACATTGTCGTGACATGACCACGAGGATGCTATGTGCATATTTCTGGCCACATTCCAAATACACATGCTTGCCCGTTTTCAACTCACTTCACTATTAAGCAAAACAGATACATCATGACGATAAAAGATAAGTGTTTTTCTCATTACTGGTATGTATCATGCGAACAGCCTTTTCAGACATAACGGGAGTTGATCTCAGGCACCACTTATTAGATGTAACAACCCTAAAATTTAATATCGACCTTTTAAAGAGCATTGCCACAAAACTTAGGATAAGAAGCCAAACCAGAAACTCCATTTACAAATCTGTGGATGGGGGGTCTTGTTCCTCCACAGTGCAAAGCAGGAGATCTGATTTGGTACGTGTCACGGGGTCCTTCTCCAGTATCACACAATCAACAGAGCGAGAGAGGAGTGAACAAGCTAAAGAACATTTATTCCATGCAAATTAGAAGGTCCATAAAATATTTCACCACACAGAGGGTAAAGTAGTCCAGTAATGTGATAAATGTCCAAGTCTCTCTAAGTGCGGACCGTAACCCCAGGTTTACACACAGAGGATAAATCTTCCTGCTTGTCTCTTGATCTCAGACAGACTCAGAAATCTCCCAGATAATCAGGGAGGTTGGGTGGATTCCAGTACCCACTCCCCCAGATCTAGTGACAGAAGCACTGCAGAGGATTATTAACCTGCAGACAGGACAATGTACAAACAAGGCAAGACTTTCAACATCTGAACATACACAACCCACCATATCCCACCATTACAATACGTGAGAGGCCTCTGACTTGTAGTCTAAAGGGGAATGTATCTCCTTGAGGAGAGTGCCAAGTGTAAGGAGACGTCTATGACATTCAATGCTCGTCTGAGAATTTAAATATAGAAATAGCCTATTTAGACAGAAGAAGTCATGAGCTGTGGCACCACCTATTGGATACAGCAATCTTAAAAGTCAATATTGACCCTTTAAAGAGCCTTGCCACAAGACTTAGGATAAGAAGCCAAACCAGAAACTCCATTTACAGATCTGTGGATTGGGGGTCTGGTTCCTCCACAGTGCAAAGCAGGAGATCTGATTTGGCTACCTGAGAGGTGCCATATGTAAGAATACTTATATGATATGTAATGCTCCTATGAGAATTTAAATAAACAAATAGCCTTTTCAAACAGAACACTTGAGCTCACCTATTGAATATAGCAATCTTAAAAATCAATATTGACCCTTTAACAAGTCTTGCCACAAATTCCATTTGCAAACATGTGTCGGGGTGTTGCCCCTCCTCAGTGCAAAGCAGGAGATCTGATTTGGCTAGGTGAGAGTCTTCTGACTAGTGGCCTAAGGGGAAATGTTTCGTGTGGAACCATCTTATCGCATGTAAGTTTAAGAACACCACAAAAATCTTTTTCTTTTTGCTTTGGGAGGTTCTACTCTAGTTATTTTTATGTACAAAAGCAACAGAGACAAGTTAACTAATTAGCATATTAAGTAAGGTCCATCAATCTTCCCAGAGATGACTCCCTGATGTCTCCACACTAGATTTTTGCACAGGGAAGTAATGCAAAATATCTAATCCTGTGCTTAGTGTTAATTTTTAATAAAGGCAGGTTATAAACTATACAAGTGTTTTAATAAAAACAGATTCTTCCAGCGGTTTCAGTGTTTTTTTTATATTTTAATAAACAGGTAGTAGTAAATGCAAATAAATACTGCAAAAGATGTATCATTAGAGAAATCTTTAAGGTAAGTTTTTTCTGTTGGCCATTTATTTTCATCAGTGACAGATTGATACAAATTTATCTAAAAGTGCATGAAGAATTGTAGATTTGTTGCAACTGTTTTCAGAAATGGGTATCCATTTCTAACTAGAAAAAGAACAAATTACGCCACATTTTTCCTTGGGTGAAATTGCAGCAAAATTCCAACTTTTTGAAAAGTCGCAAATCATAAATTAGGAAAATAATTAAACACTCACACCATGATGCATATAATATTAGTGATTGGGTAATTTTATGGCACTTAAGTTAGCTACGTGTTATAACTTATATATACACACATATACACAGGTATGTGGTAAAGTTTTAGGCTATGTTCCCATGATGAGGGTTTGTTGAGTTTTTGAAGCTGCAGAATTTTTGCACCTTAGTTTACTTGTGTTTTTCCACTATGTTTTTGTGTGCGTAATTTTAACATGCATTTTTTTTTCCTCTCGTGTGTCATGCTTTCAATAATGCTGTTTTATTTCTGAAACGTCTTGGTATTGAAATACTTAGGTGCAGATCACATGCCTTTGTAAGTCTATGGGGAAATTCCGCACCGAAAACTCAGCATATCTGCGAGAGAAATTGACATGCTGTGGATTGGAAAACTGCTTTGCAGATCAGTTCACGGAGTGTTAAAAAGAAACACAGTGGTCATGAGATTTCTATGTATCCCATGCTCTTTGAACTGTAAAACGTTGCATTTCTGAAGCGGCAAACATACGCAGTGTCAAAAACGTGATAAAAACCTCATTGTGGCCACTAATTCTTAGGCAGCTGTGGAAAATAGATGCAAAGTAAGAATACTTTAAAAAAGAAAAAAAATAGAAGTGTTAATTTCTTTATTTTTACCAATTAACAAAATTCAAAATGATTTAGCAAAAGAGAAATCTAAATCATATCACTATTTAGAGTGACCACCCTTTGTCTTTAAAACAGCATCAATGCATCAATTCTAAGTACAAATGCACATTTTTTTTGAAGGGCTTGAATTAAAACAAAATGGGTGGATGTGGGTACATTGCCCTATAGCATTGGCTGATGCACAGTGTATAAACAGTATATGTTTGTACATTGTAAGCATAGATATTTGTGCTCCTGAAATTATTAGTAAAGGTGTGTGAGCCCTATTCTTTGTAGTACACATTGGGGTGTAAGTGCTCTCTCACAGGCCACTGCAATGTATGATGGAAATTGTAGTAATAGAGCACAGTAAGGGGCACTTTGCACGCTGCGACATCGCAGGCCGATGCTGCGATGCCGAGCGCGATAGTACCCGCCCCCGTCGCAGCAGCGATATCCTTGTGATAGCTGCCGTAGCGAACATTATCGCTACGGCAGCTTCACATGGACTCACCTGTCCTGCGACCGTTGCTCTGGCCGGCGACCCGCCTCCTTGTTAAGGGGGCGGGTCGTGCGGCGTCATAGCGACGTCACACGCCAGGCGGCCAATCGGAGCGGAGGGGCGGAGATGAGTGGGATGTAAACATCCCGCCCATCTCCTTCCTTCCGCATATTCTACGGAAGCCGCAGTGACGCCGGTAGGAGATGTTCCTCGCTCCTGCGGCTTCACACACAGCGATGTGTGCTGCCGCAGGAGCGAGGAACAACATCGGACTGTCGCGTCAGCGTAATTATGGATTACGCCGACGCTGCAGCGATGATACGATTACGACGCTTTTGCGCTCGTTAATCGTATCATCGAGCCTTTACACACTACGATGTCGCATGCGATGCCGGAAGTGCGTCACTTTTAATTTGACCCCACCGACATCGCAGCTGCGATGTCGTAGTGTGCAAAGTACCCCTAAGCCTGGGGTGGAGCAGTGATGGATGTAAACATCAGAGCTGCAGATACCAAGTCATACTATCTGCATAACAAAATGTTTATATCACTATAATAGGACTATAGATGCATTTTAGGAGCACATAATAACATGATAGAAGAATCCAAAATGAAATGAGTTAAATAATAGGTAACTTCTTTAAGGAAAAAGCCAGCAAAAGTTACTGCCTCTTTCATTTCAGTAACTAAAAATGTACATTTCTAAAGTCTCTATGTGCACTGTAGGTTCATAGAAAAGTAACTGGGCTCCACAGAAGCAGTTTCCAAAATGACACCACTTCTCGCACTGCAGCTTTTGCCACTTTGTCAATCAATCCAAACAGCAGGTCTAAAATATCTGATAACATATCTAAAACGGTCCTTTCAATTATATTTCCAGCTACATCATCATAGAAATACAAACAAAAGCTTATATAGGAAGAGTACAGAACATTCTAGTAACTGCAGTCATATGCAAGCTAAGACAATGGAAAAAACCCAATACGACATGATACTTGCACTTACAGTAGAAGTGAGACGTGGATAATAGAAAAATGTGAACATATGTTTGTATTCCATACCGTTAGCAATTTCTTCCAGCAGACAATTACTGTGAAGCCGCCTTTGAAGTGTATCCTTTAGCATTCTCTCTCAGAATGTTGTATTTTACATTAGCTTCTAATATAATTAGTGCTAACATATGGCACAATCAATAGGACATTTGGAATCAGTTTACCATGCCCTTGGGTGTAAAGTCGTAGGGTTTTATTGGTAAGAAAAAAAGCAGAACTGCCCATCAAAGTGATATTTTTAACTACAGGACTAGACAATTTTTCCCCGGTGGTCAAGCTTTAAAAATCTTTCAAAAAGACTAAAAATGGTTTTCATCAAAGATGAAAAAGTGTAATGCTGCTTAGTAAAAGGTCTGTAAAATGGAATGAGATGCATGGCGTGAAATGTATGTCCTGGTGCTATCAACCCTGAATATGCTGCTGATATCTTGCAATGTAAAACCAGTTTCAATTGAACACCGCTGGATATCATTTTGAAAGATGAACCACTATTCATGAGAAGAAAGTAGGGCAGTTCACTAACATGAAAAGGAAAAGTTAGCCTCCCGATACTCTGCTTACTGGAGATCAGCCAATATATTCTACTAATTCCAATTGAATTTTACTTGAATATTATTTTAATTCTCCAAAATGCAGATTTTTTTTTGTAATTTGCATCTGTGTGGATTCAGCAGAATGATAGCCACCATTCTTCTGAATCATGAAGAGCCATCAAAAGGCTAAATAAAAAAAAATTATACTCACTTTACTGCTCATCTCTCTAGCCCCTCACAGTCACCTATGTCATTGTTGCATCCTCCATCTCCACAATTGAGCGCTGAATTCTTAGCTCTGCACATGCGCGCACAAGCTCACAGCACAAGTCATAACCTTACATGTGCTTGAGCAGAATTGACACAGGCCTCATTGGGCCCAGTGCCCACGCTGTGTAGTTTTGACGCATATTTTTAGAAATCTGCAGCAAATTCTGCATGTCCATTGTGAAGCCAGCAAAGTCTATGATAATTCAGAAGTGACTGCCAGTGCCCACGTTGCTTATTTTTCCCTTGCGTATTTGGTGCAGATTTGGTGCAGAAAAAAGAAATCTGCACCAAATACGCACGGGAAAAAATACTCAATGTGGGCACAGCACTTCTGAATTCTCATAGACTTTGCTGGCTTCACAATAGACATGCAGATTTTGCTGCAGATTTCTGAAAATCTGCATCAAAATCCATGTCAAAATACGCCGTGTGGGCACAGGGCCTTAAGCGGGCTTTACACGCTGCGACAACGCTAGCGATGTCGCGAGCGATAGCACCCACCCACGTCGGTGGCGCGTCACGGGGTGATCGCTGCCGTAGCGAACAATATCACTACGGCAGCGTCACACGCTATTACCTGTTCAACGACGTCTCTGTGGCCCGCCGAACAATCTCTCCTTTAAGGGGAGGTTCGTTCGGCGTCACAGCGGCGTCACTAAGCGGCCGCCAAATAGAAGCAGAGGGGCGAAGATGAGCAGACGAAACATCCCGCCCACCTCCTTCCTTCCTCATTACCGGCGGCCACAGGTACGATGTTGTTCCTCGTTCCTGCGGTGTCACACGTAGCGATGTGTGCTTCCGCAGGAACAACGAACAACCTGCATTTAAAAGGTGCAACGATATTTGGGAAAGGAACGACGTGTCAACGATCAACGATTAGGTGAGTATTTTACATTGTTAGCGGTCACTCGTACGTTTCACACGCAGCGACGTTGCTAACGAGACCGGATGTGCATCACCAATTCCGTGACCCCAACGACATCTCGTTAGCGATGTCGTTGCGTGTAAAGCGTCCTTTTGAGCCAGTAGTCCACAGATTTAGCACTGGCAGCAGTGCTAAACAGATGTGACAAGGGCAGAGAGGTAGCAGTGAGGAACGGAAGGGTTGGAGACTTAAGCAAGGTGAGTATAAGCATTTTTTTTTTCTTTTCATTTAGACATCTGTTTGTAACGTACATTAAATTTGCAGAAAGTAACTTCTCTGCTAATCATATTTTCTAGGCAAATCCAAACAAACAGGTGAATTTCATTTTTGTTTGATCCACTGAATTCTTCTGCTTATCCACAACACTTCAAGAACTTACTTTCCTATGAAACTGACCCTAATGGGCAAGGCCATTTTTCATGCATTCATCATTCACGCAAAGATCAAGAGAAAAAGAAATGATTATCTCACCCTCTCCATGTGGCAAGCGCAAGAGTCCTGCTGTGTAACAAAGTCCAGAGGAAAATGAACCTATATAAACAAATCCAGCGCTGAGGCTCCACAAAATTTCAAAATTTGTATGAAGTGCTTCAAAGCATAATAAAAAATAGAAATCACATTGGGGTGAAGTGAATTACAATCATCCACGTTGCAGTGCTACTGAAAAAAATGTAAAAAAAAGTTTGCATCCATACCACTACTCTATTAATTCTAATGTAAACAAAAGTAAAGTTTGCTGGTCTGGTGGTTTCTGCTACATCACTACAAGTAAGTTTCCTTACATAACCAGCTGTGATGTCTCTCTGTAGACTGCTAGATCACTACAAATTTGTCTCGTCATATACCGTCATATACCTAGATCTGCCGTTCCACAAGTCTATGCTACATTGCTACTTTATGGGGTTCTGATCATCTAAAATTCTTTATTTTGACTCTGCTATTTCAGTTTCCCTTCACTGAGTCTCCATCTTCTCTGTGGTCCACTACAGCATTCGGTCCTCTAGCAATCATTCAGCCACTACAGCCGCTACTCCACCTGTCCTGCAGCCACTACAGCCTGCGTATTTAGCATATCTAAATAATGTAATTAAAATTATATAGAATGTTATGTTATTACTGTAAGAGATTCATAGTAAACAACATTTTGCGGAGAAAACAGATGTGATTGGAGGAACCGGATGTAATTTTTGGATTCAGAATACCAACATTCATAAAGATCACATGTTATTTTGTAGTCACCAAACAATGTAAAGTAGTGTAATGTTTCAATGTGTTGGAAGATATTTTTCGAGTTCTAGGGTAGTCAACAATCATTTTGGCAAAGTAGTCATACACATTTTAGTCCATATTGGCCTTTTAAGTTTATTCAAACTGGCTGTAGATGGTCAATGGCACTGTCATGGTTCCGCCTTCCCGTCCACATGGCTAGGGGGCGCAGCCTTCTCCCGGGCCTCAGTTCCGGAGGTTTGATGCTTTAAAAACTGACATCTCCAGTAAACTAGTGCCGGCTATAAGCTTAGAGCTGCTTTGTCTCTGATTGCTGGTCCTGTAAGTGTTATCCTGATCCGTCTGTGCCTGTGCCCCCGTGCCCTGTCTGTGTTCCGTCCCCTAGTCGTTCCCCCATTTCTCTGTCCCCTCTCCTACCTCCCCACTCGGTTGCTTCCTCTGGTACTGACCTCGGCCTGACCTCAACTCCGCTTCTGCTCTTTCCTCCGGTCCTCCTTCTGCCCGTACTGTGTTTGACCCAGCCTGCCTGACCATTCCTCGCACGCCCCGCAGCTCTGCTCCCCAGCTGTGCTGTGAGGCAGTGTACGAGCACACGCTGTGTATCTACTTCCTGGTTCTTGTTGCTCTGTGTAGTGTCTTCTGCTGCAGAGCTTCGGCTCCCCCTGGTGGCAGCTTGACAGGCACAAGGTGAAATTTGAAAGATCTTTATAAGAACCAATATTTTAAAACCGATCAACTTCTTTCTAGACAACGATGGTGTACTAAGTCAGCTAAAACTATCACTCACTGATTAATTTAACGTGAAAACTGTTCGGTTTGGGTAAAATTATTTATCTACCTTTTGTCTAATGTGTATAGGCACCTTTAGTCAGATGAAAAATACTTGTGACAACAAGACATATTGTTGGTTAAATGTGTCTGCCATAAATATTACCTTGTGGTGAGGAAACTACATTATGTGGTATTTGCGTAAAACATTTCCAATGCATATGCCGAGTATTCCACATAGACATATTTTATAGCCTGGCACTTTGCCTATTAGAGACGGCACAGTCTATAAGCCATTACCATCCAATGCTGTCAATGTATGCAGACAAAAAGACCGAATATTGTAAAAATTCTATTCAATCTCAAACTGCACTATTTTATATATCAAAATAAAACGGAGCATTTTACATTCATGAATATAACATTTAGATAGAAATTGTGTTTCATTAAAAACACAGCACTCGTGGTACGCCTGTCATTGCTTTGCAGGGCATGCTGTTCAGTGTGCAATTTGCCACTTTTACGGCAGAAAATATTTTATTTGTTTTACTCCTTATAGGCTACATAATAAATTTACAAATTGTGGAAATGAAGGCAAGGCTGTGTGAGAAATCGCTCTAGCTCTCCCCTTCGCTTTCCCTTTCTATTAGCTCATTAACAGCGCTTGTTTAAGCTTCTATTGCTTTTCAGATTTAATGATGGAATATATAATACTCTATAAACAAAGGAGACAGTGTCCTGTGGATGTGACCAAATAATGGGACATTGCTCTCCTAAACTCGGGAATGAGGGCGCACATTACTTTGTGACCCGCTGCAGATCACGTCCAACTAGTGAAGAAGTTACAGGCAAAATCACATATCACATCTAAATTTGTATGGAAATAAATAGACCACACTTTACACAACTTTTTACGTAACCATTCCCCTCTGCAAGGATGTGCAACATTGGTGAGAGGGAAGACTTTACTGTCAGTGACTGATCGGCTCCCGACTTCTTGATCATTATAACAACAGCCCAAAGTCATGGCAATAAAAAGCACCTATCAACTGCCAATCATATGTGATTTTTTTTTTACTTGATGTAAATGACACTGTTCTCCTGAATTGGCAATTGTTTACTTCTTGTTCCTGCGCCTCTCCATTCCTGAGAGATGGCTCTCTATTTCTACATATAAATCTTATCTTATTGGCCAACTTGGTGTAGCCCTAAAGAAGACTCCCAAATGAAAGAGTTGGTGATGACATTAATTTGACTAAAGAAACTAGAATTACAGGGAGGAGGAATGCCATATTTCAAGAAGTACAAGAACAAAAGAAAAATAATACCGATTCAGGACAACATCGGCAGATACACCAAGAAGAAAAAATACCATATTTTTTATAGATATATGATGTACTTGTTATCAAGAAAAATATTGATAAAAAGTGTGTGTTTTATAGTCTGAATGCTGCGTACCATGATAAAAAAAAACCACTGACACAGCATCCTTCCTGGCTACTAGTAGAAAGAACTTTGTGTGTAGCAAAGCTGTGTATGTATCGAAGCTTTGTGTGTGTGTGTGTGTGTGTGTGTGTGTAGCAAAGCTGTGTGTGTAGCAAAGCTGTGTGTGTACCAAAGCTGTGTGTGTACCAAAGCTGTGTATGTGTATCAAAGCTGTGTGTGTAGCAAAATTGTGTGTGCGTGTGTAGCAAAGCTGTGTGTATGTAGAAGAAATGAGTGTATATACAGCAGAGCTGAGTGTCCAGGGACTGTGTACATAGCAGTGTATTGTGTGCTGCAGTGTGTGTATATAATACACATGCTGTAAAGCTATATGGTATTATGCACGCTGCAGGGAAACACTAGCAATACATTTATTACTTTATTGTACCTTAGTGCATTAAAATTAGTGATACTGACGCCTCCATTTTACTTCAGCAGGGAATTGCTAGGAAATATTTTTCCCTATCATTTGCAGTCTAAAGCTGGGGTGCAATCTATTGTAAGATGTGTCCTAAAGCCTGAAAAAAATGGTACATATTTATGGCAAGTGACAGGTCCTCTTTAAAGCAGTTGTCTCATCAAGACAATCCCTGCACACAATCCTCTATTTGATTGGCAAAAGTAGCCCCCACTCAATAGACCAGGTCATTTAACATATTACAGTATTTTTATAATCTGGGTCTCAGTCACTGGTTTTAATACCACACTCAGACAGTGAAGAATGAAACTTCTGACAAATTCCTATCTGAATAATAAAATTCTGATTACTGGCAAACTCCCAACACCAAAGAACTCAATAGTATAATTGTAGCCCACAAGCTCCCCCTGGTGGTGGCTGAAGACAACCAGATTTATAACTTTTAACACCATCTACACAAGGTATTTGCAGCAGTGATACTGTATTATATACACTGCAGCAGAGATATGTTATAAAAGTTATCAGCTTATCCTGTACAAATCTATTGAAGGATGCTCACTTCACAGATATTTTAGAACTGGTATCTTGCATTAGTTTTAACCCCTTCATAACATCCACCGTACATATACAGCACATGTCAGAAGGGGGTGTAAGGCGTGGGCTCATGGTGTTAGCTCGCTCCATACCACGCAGGTAATGTCTGTATGTTACAGCCAGGACCTGTTGCATTAAAGGGAGGTGCCTTAATCAAGCCCCTCCCTCTGAGGGGTAAGCCTGGGGTGCCCCTGTGGCACAGTGGATCCACTAATCCCGCTTGTTGCCTCTATACTGGCCGTGAGCGTTGCATACTGTAAAAACAATTCCCCCCAAAATGTCAGAATTCATGTTTTCTTACAATTTTTCCACATTTGGAATGTGTTTCCCCTTTTACATTATGCTATGAGGTAAAATAAATGGAGTCATTCAAAAGTACATCTTGTCCTTCAATAAAACAAGCCCTCATATGTTTCTGTGGACAGAAAACTAAAAATGTTATGGCTTTGGGAAAAAGGGAAGGAAAAAACAAAACTGCAAAAATAGAAATTGCCCCCGTCATGAAGGGGTTAAGTCAGTGATGTTCAATCATATCATACAGGCTTTGGGTTTTATCAGAGCAATAGATGTAAAGACAGATATAAGGAAATCGTCTGATCTTAGGAATGATTAAAACTTCAAATGAACCAGTTTTTCAAATGCATAGAATGAAACTAACAGGGAGCGTGGTGGGGTATGCTGATACTGATGATGCACCACCATCCTTATTGCAATACCATCAATTACCCAATACACTTACACAGGCAATACTGCCACTTCTGAAAGCCCACGACTGCAGCTAAAAGCCTGCTTAGAATTAAATTACTCTAATATATTGCTAGATTCAAAAAACATCAATTATCACAGTCAGCACAATGTTGATCTTTAGACCTTTGCGAAAAAATGCTAAATACTTTACTATCCCAGTACTGAGAAAATATAAACTTACATGGTAATAGGGTTCTTATAGTGGGAGAAGAAGATTATGAAAAGTGGCATTTAGATGGACAGACACGTGTCAATATTTAAAAATATTCTCTTAAAAATTCTAGAAACACTAGAATTTCTACGAGTCCGACTGATTTTCCAATGTGATTTTCCAATGTGCCATGATGGCATACATGGCTTCACTAACTATAAAGAGGGAGCATTTTGACAATTCAGTACATAATACTGGGCAAATGAACTGGAACACTCTAAAATGATGAGGCAATCCCAATATTTTTATAGTAAAGAATACTTCTATCTATATATTTTTTTTTATTGAAATGTGTGTATAAGTGACTCTGCATTAAGAGACTTGTGACAGGTTCAGGCCTGGAGTCTCACAGTGCTCTGAAACTCTTTATATTACATGTGTTTCCTTATTTTTGGCGCATCAAGGGTTAATGTCAGTTTCCCGTGCCAGCAGCTTCTAATTACCTCTCCTCATGTGCATCCGGTTTGTGACCACTCCTATCCTCTTATATGGTCACATCTCCAAGTAGAAGTCGCCGGTTATTCTGATTCCATTCTGAAGCTAGGACTGGAGGTGGAAGAAGCTGCTGGAGTCATTCTTGTTGAAAATGGTGTAGGCTGCAGTCTTAGTGTCTGACTGCAGCTGTGAAGTTGGACCTTATCCTTTTGTTGATTCCTCTGTCTGTCTTTCCTTTCCTATAGTGTTGATTAGAGCAGCGAGGGGGACTAGTGTCTCTCACCGGTCATCTCATTAGCCAGGGTGTTTGCAGGGCTAGTTAGGTGACAGGTTGAAACACCCCATATAGGAACGCTAGGGAGCTCAGGAAACAGCTTGAGGTAAGTTCAGGAGGTGTCCCCTCACCCGTCTCTCAAACAGCAGGGCCCACCGTTGTTATAATGTCCCCAGTGTACCCCTTGTTAGTCGTGTGTTTTGCCATGCACCAGACATCCCCTAGTCCATGTGTGACAATAAGTGCATGCAGTGTAGTGTATTAATATACTCACTTACCGCCACCTTCTTTGGGATCCAGCGCCGTTCTTCTCCTCTTCTCAGTGACGTCTCAGACTTTCAGCTCACTCCATGCTCTATGTGTGAGCTGGAAGTTTCTTTTACAATGTAAGTCTATTGGAGCTCGTTCTCACGCTTCACAGACTTACATTGTAAAAACAATTTCCAAGGTACACAAAGCGAAGTGTGATGCTAAAATGTCTGCAGAGCACTGACATCGCTGAGCAGAGCAGAACTGTGCTGGATCCCTGAGAAGTCAGCAGTAGGTGAATATATGAATACACTCACAATACACTACATGTACATATACACAGATTACATACAAAATCTACTTAGGAGTAGTTCTTTAAGTTATACTCATCTAAGATTAAACTATACTTTAAAGGGAATATATCTCCTAAATGATTTTTTTTCTAATTCATTTAGTTATTCGGAATTTTTAGTTTTGTTTTTATTTATTGTTGTTTTTTTTTGTTGTCTTTTTTTAATTTTCAGCTTATGGAGGCAATCATCTTGTCAGAATTTATAGATATGCTTTACCACAGCGACATGCACCATAGACAATAATAGACAGGAGCTGACTCTCTGACGTCTATGGAAGAGCTTTCTAGGCATGTTCTGCGATCTGTATAGTGAGGGGGAGATGAAAAGGAGTGAATTTAGATATTGTGAATGGTAGATTCTGTGTTAAATACAAATTATCATTCATATGAAATTATATGGGAAATAATTTATAAAAAGTAGGTTCTACAGAAAAAGAAAAAGTATATCTTTGTACCGTGTTAGCCAGTAGAGATAAAAAATTGTTTAAAAGAACTGAAGTCATCAGTAGTTGA
This sequence comes from Anomaloglossus baeobatrachus, assembly GCF_048569485.1. Classification (NCBI taxonomy): domain Eukaryota; kingdom Metazoa; phylum Chordata; class Amphibia; order Anura; family Aromobatidae; genus Anomaloglossus; species Anomaloglossus baeobatrachus. Next base: position 453,928,011 of record NC_134358.1, read on the forward strand.
TACCTTTTAATGGCTAACTGAAAATTACCATCTTTTCAGTTAGCCATTAAAAGGTATAAACCACTGAGGACTCTCAGTTCTTTTATACAGTATAAGGCTTGAAACACACATCCGTGAAACACGTGCGTGTTTGGTCCGTTTCCGTGTATACTGGAGACACGGCCAAACGTGCACCAATGTTACTATATCTCAGCGGTTACACTTGCGTTTTTGGTTATGTCCGTTAGTCCGTCTCCGTGATGCGTTTTGTGGGCCGTGTCTCACGCCAGCATGTCCGTTTTATTCACGCAACACGCAGCACGGACCCAATGAAAGTCAATGGGTCTGTGCGCACGTCCGAGTGACACGGACGCATCTCTGTTTGTTCCCTGTATGTTTTGTGCTTTTTTCATGTCATGTCAGTCTTTTTTCTTTTTATGTTTCGTTCTCTCCCTCAGTCCGTCGGTCGGTCTCTATGTCTGTCTGTCCCTCTAGCTGTCTGTCGGTCAGTTCCCCCCTCTCTCATACTTACCATTCCCCGATCTCCAGCGCGGCGCTGCACGGCTGTTATAAAAACTCCGGCGGCTTTTCCTCTTTTGAAAAAGCCGGCCGCCCATTAATCAATCTCGTATTCCCTGCTTTCCCCGCCCACCGGCGGCTGTGATTGGTTGCAGTGAGACACGCCCACCACGCTGAGTGACAGGTGTCACACTGCACCCAATCACAGCAGCCGGTGGGCGTGTCTATACTGTGCAGTAAAATAAATAAATAAATAATTAAAAAAACCGGCGTGCGGTCCCCCCCATTTTAATACCAGCCAGATAAAGCCATACGGCTGAAGGCTGGTATTCTCAGGATGGGGAGCTCCACGTTATGGGGAGCCCCCCAGCCTAACAATATCAGTCAGCAGCCGCCCAGAATTGCCGCATACATTATATGCGACAGTTCTGGGACTGTACCCGTCTCTTCCCGATTTACCCTGGTGCGTTGGCAATCGGGGTAATAAGGAGTTATTGGCAGCCCATAGCTGCCAATAAGTCCTAGATTAATCATGTCAGGCGTCTCCCCGAGATTCCTTCCATGATTAATCTGTAAATTACAGTAAATAAACACACACACCCGAACAATCCTTTATTATAAATAAAAAACACAAACACATTCCCTCATTACCAATTTATTAACCCCGACAAACCCTCCATGTCCGGCGTAATCCACGGACCTCCAGCGTCGCGACCAGCTCTGCTGCATGCAGGTGACAGGAGCTGCAGAAGACACCGCCGCTCCTGTCACCTGCACGCAGCTAATGAAGAGAGCCGCGCGATCAGCTGATCTGTCACTGAGGTTACCTGGATCCAGCGGTGACCGCGAGTTACCTGACTGACAGCAGCTGATCGCGCTACTCATCTCATTAGCTGCGTGGAGGTGACAGGAGCGGCTGTGTCTTCTGCAGCAGTGTGAATGCCGTGCAGCGCCGGTGATCGGGGATCGGTGAGTATGAGAGAGGGGGGGGACACTTCAGTCACTCAGGGGATTAGCGGTCACCGGTGAATCCTTCACAGGTGACCGCTAATCAGTACACGGCACACAGACAGAGCCGCGGCATGACAATGAAGTCGGGTGAAGTTCACCCGAGTTCATTCTCATCCCGCTACTCTGTCTTCCGACATGTAGTAACGACATTTTGCATCACACACGTACATTTCACACGGACAACACATACACATGTCAGTTATTTCACTCACGCACACACGGACATTCCACACGCACATACGGCTAGCATACGGGATACACACGCAGGCCACACATACCATAAAAACGGACATAAAAAACGGAAAACGGACCCGAAAAACGGCCCGTTTTACACGGACGTGGTTTTCACGGATGTGTGGCGGAGCCCTAAGAAGTATCAGTTTAAAGTGAACCTGTCAGATGCAATATGCACCTAGAACCACGAGCAGTTCTGGGTGCATACTGCTAATCCCTGTCTAACCATCCCTGCATACACTAGCATAGATAAAGGGATCTTTAGGCTACTTTCACACATCAGTTTTTTGCAATGAGGCACAATCCGGTTTTTGCCTGATGCAACGGATCCGTGTCACAGTGTGTAAAACTGATGTGACGGATCCGGTAAAAAACGGATCAGTTTTTTTTGTTTTTTTTTAAAGCTGAGAGAGAGGGAGAGACCCCGTCATCACCGCAGGCACTCCCCCACGCATCATCCCCGCACACACCCCGGCACTCCCACACGCATCATCACTGCACACACCCCGGCACTCCCGCATGCATCATCCCTGCACACACCCTGACACTCCCGCACGCATCATCACTGCACACACCCCGGCACTCCCGCATGCATCATCCCCACACACACCCCGACACTCCCGCACTCATCATCCCCGCACACACCCCGACACTCCCGCATGCATCATCCCCGCACACACCCCGACACTCCCGCACGCATCATCCCCGCACACACCCTGACACTCCCGCACGCATCATCCCCGCACACACCCTGACACTCCCGCACGCATCATCACTGCACACACCCCGGCACTCCCGCATGCATCATCCCCGCACACAAACCGACACTCCCGCACTCATCATCCCCGCACACACCCCAACACTCCCGCACGCATCATCCCCGCACACACCCCAACACTCCCGCACGCATCATCCCCGCACACACCCCGGCACTCCCGCACGCACAACCCCGGCACTCCCGCACGCATCATCATCACCGCACACCCCGACACTACCTCAGTGACGTCAACGCTGACAGCGCGACTCCCTCAGTTGCTGCGTGGAGCTGATAGAGAGCAGCGGTGTTCCACGGCCGCTCCTGTCAGCTTCATGTAGCAGAGCTGAAAGCATCGTGGGATCTCTGTGGATTGCGTCGAACCAGGAGGGGTATTTGGGGGTTTTAATAAAATGGTGAAAGAGGGTGTTTTTTTGTCCTTTATTCCAAATAAAGTATTTTTTTGGGTGTATGTGTTTATTTACTTTCACTTACAGGTTAATCATTGGGGGTGTCTCAGACGCCTCCCATGATTAGCCCCTTATTACCCCGATTGCCACCGCACCAGGGCAATTCGGGGTGAGCCGGGTTGAGTCCCGGGACTGTCACATCTAATGCATGCGGCAATTCCGGGCGGCTGCTGGCTGATATTGTTAGGCTGGGGGGCTCCCCATAACGTGGAGCTCCCCATCCTGAGAATACCAGCCTTCAGCCGTGTGGCTTTTTTTTTTTTTAATTATTTATTTATTTATTTTACTGCAAGATATAGACCCGCCCACTGGCGGCTGTGATTGGTTGCAGTGAGACAGCTGTCACTCAGCGTGGGGGCATGTCTGACTGCAACCAATCATAGGCGCCGGTGGGGGGGAAAGAAGTGAATACAAGATTGAATAATGGGCGGCCGGCATTTTCAAATCAGGAGAAGCCGCCAGAGCAGTGTGAACGCCGTGCAGCGCTGCGCCGGTGATCGGTGAGTAGGTGAGAGTGAGTCAATGAGTCAGTCAGTGAGTGTGAGTGTGAGAGAGAGAGAGAGAGGCTGGGGCCACACGGGGCAATACTGCGATGCTCGCATGGCACTCGGCTCGTGCTGGCAGCACAGCAGGAGCCGAGTGTCATGCTAGTTAGTGTCCCTGCGTCTGCGGTCCGACTGTGCGAGCGGACCACAGCTGCGGGGGGCGGGCAGGCTCTCAGGAGGGGCAGGCTGGCACGGAGGAGGGGAAGGTGGGATTTATCTCTCTCTCTCCTACGTAGCCGGCTATTGCGACTCTTGCTCTGCATGCATGGTACACCGGTATACCGCGAGTGCAGTGCGATTTTTCTCTCGCCCCATTCACTTGAATGGGTGCGAGAGAAAAGAGTCTCGCATTGCAGTTGCAGCATGCTGCGATTGTTTTCTCGGTCCGATTAGGGCTGAGAAAATAATCGCTCATGTGTGCTGACACACAGGCTATAATTGGTCCGAGTGGAATGCGATGTTTTATCGCACTCCACTCGCACCGATTTTCTTTGGCCAGAGAATCACTTCTGGGCATGCTCAGAAGTAAAAACCGAATCCGGTATATGCTTCCAGCGTTTGATGCATGCCACCGGATTCAGCGTGCATAGACTTTCATTATACCATGCGAGTGCAGCGCTGTGCGGTTTTTTTATGAGACAAAAAACGTTGCATGAAACGATCCATGTGGCCACCGCATTCATTAATTAAGCCGCATCCGGAAAAAGCCGGATGTAACGCAAGGTCATCAGGCACAATCCGGTGACAATACAAATCAATGGGGATAAAACGGATGCGGTACCGGATCCGTTTTACCCGTTTTTTTCCGGATTGTGCCTGATGGAAAAAAACTGATGTGTGAAATTAGCCTTAAGGCTACTTTACATGCTGCGACATCGCTAGCGATCTCATTAGCGATGTGAAATTCTAGATCGCAAGTGCGATCTTTTGAGATCACACATAGGTCATTTTACGCATGTGCGATCTCAACAGATCGCACTTGTGATCTAGAATTTCACATCGCTAATGAGATTGCTAGCGATGTCGCAGCATGTAAAATAGCCTTTAGAAAAAGTATTTCTAAAGATCCTTTATGATATGCTAATGAGCGCAGGGACTAGTCGCAAAGGTGTTAGTTCCTGCACTCATTACGCCCTCTTAGCAAATTAGCACACACCCAGGGGTGTACTAACATGCTATTCAATGCAGCATCAGCAGGGGAGATACGCATACCTCTGTCCTTTGTCACTACTGAGCCGAAGTCCCGCCTCTTCCGGTCATGCGCACTAGACCTCTCTGATGCCGGGATGCATACACCTGGCTTCATTCTGCGGGCATTCAGATCAGTGCTGCAATTGTCTGCGAGTCTCTACTCCCTTGTACCCATACAAGTCTATGTGTACGAGTGAAACATCGGACTGCACTCAGATATCATATGAGTGCAGTGCGATATACGCCCAAGCTGACAATGGAGGAGATGGAAAGATTACTCTCTCCCTCTCCTCCGCATCTGTGATCTGATCACAAGAATTTTTGTGCAACTTGGAGTTAAGCAAAAACTTAGCAATTTTTAAAAGCAATTTATGCCAGAATTATGGCAAAATTGCATTAAAGGGAACCTGTCAGGTGCAATATGCACCCAGAACCACGAGCAGTTCTGTGTGCATATTGCTAATCCCTGCCTAACCGTCCCTGTATACACTAGCATAGATAAAGGGATCTTTAGAAAAAGTATTTCTAAAGATCTTCTGTTGTATGCTAATGAGTACAGGGACTAGTCCCCTGGGCGTTAGTTCCCCTGGCTAGTCGGCTCCATTAGCATGTTAGTACGCCCCTGTGGGAATGCTAACATGCTAATGAATACGCAGCATCAGAGGATGATCTCACTCACCTCTCCGGCTGCCATTGCATCCAACGCTGGATTTCGGTTTAGTGTATATGACCCCGGAGTTTCGATCATGCGCACTACTTCAGTTTGAAGCCAGGACGTGTACACCCGGCTTCATGGTGCGCATGACTGGAACTCTGGGGTCATGCGCACTGAGCCGAAATCCAGCGGTAATGGTGGCAGAGAGGTGAGTGAGATCATCATGTGACGCTGTCTTTTCATTAGAATGTTAGCACACCAACAGGGACATCCTAACATGCTAATAGAGCCGACTAGCTAGGGGAAGTAATGCACAGGGGACTAGTCCCTGCGCTCATTAGCATATGATATAAGATCTTTAGAAATACTTTTTCTAAAGGTCTCTTTATCTATGCTAGTCTATACAGGGATGGGTAGGCAGAGATTAACAATATGCACCCAGAACTGCTCGTGGTTCTGGGTGCATATTGGACCTGACAGGTTCCATTTAATGAATCAGGGCCATAGAGTTATCATCACCTGACAGCTGTCATGTACTTTCTTTGCCTGCCAGTAGCAGTCAGTGACAGCCCAACATCATGCAGAAGGTTGATTCACCCAGCCACTAAAAAATACAATTGTCTAATGATAATGTCAACCAGGTTTTGTCGGACCCAGATGCTGTGATGCCTGGAAAAACAATAAAAAAACAGACATATTCACGAAATGTCTCAGAAGGTATCTAAAGAATTTTCATTGCACAAATAATCCCTATGCCAAATGGGAATCCATTAAGAATAGCATAAACTTGCAGATTACTTAATAATATACAACACATAATAAAATTGGCCCAAAACCGACTGTCATTTACTGTTCTGGGCAAATTCAATCCATTTCAGCTGAAGAGATAAAATTAATAAAGAAATAAATGAAAGCAGCATACTGAATATTTTAGAGGGCAATTTGCATGCCTCTCATGCTCCAAAATGCAAAGTATTATCAGTTAAAACTCATGTGCTGAGGTCCCTTTTGGCAATTCATCAAAGGAAAGTGGTAGAGAACCACAGGATCTGAACTGCTTTCTAGCTTTGGCAGTGTAATTAATAGCAAGCTGCATTCATCATTCGCAATCAATACCTGGGAGGCATCCCAGGCCGGGATGAAAATCCTGCACAAGCGATCAGTGTAATAATCATGTGAGTACTGGGATATTTATTCCAGCATTGCAACTTTCAGGCGGAAAGATCTCTGTGTAAAGATATAAGCAGCATCATAGATGCAGCCTATTAAACAGCCTTTAAAAAAAAAAATAAAAAACTTTTTCAGTTTACGGCAGAAATACATCATCTCGGGAAATAAATGCACACACGTGGTAGACAGATTACTTAAGAATCTGAGATTTAATAAAAACATAATGTTTAATCTCCAGTTTTGTCTTTACTTTGTCACTAAAGTTAAAAAAATGCATTCCATTTCATACCAGAATTTCCCCCATTAGATTGATGTTTGGCAGGTATTCAATGGGTGCCAGTAGGGGTATTCCCATCTCCAAGATCCTATTCCAATATGGAGTAGGTGTAATAATATTAGAAAATACCTCCAATTAGAAATGTAGTATAGTTCTCCTGATTTACTATATAACTTACTTCATGTGCAGGGCATTGCAGTAGCTTAGGTATACATGGTTATGACCATTAATATAGTGATATTTAGTTGACTGTTAGTGATAACAATCATGGATACCTAAACTGCTGCAATGCTCTGCACATGAGGTAACCGACATAGTAAATCAGAAGAACTATACTACATTTCTAATTGGAGGTATGTGCTAATATTATTAATACACCTACTACATATTAGGATATGATCTTTGAGACGGGAATAACCCTTTAAGGCCAGGTGCAAATGTTGGGTATTTGGTGATTTTGGAGTGGAAGAACCAGAGGAAAAATATAATACAAGGAAACACGGGCACCACTTCTGCATTTATTACCCACTCCTGGTTTTGTCTTACAAATACAAAGGTAAAATACTTAAGGGAACCTGTGACGTGTAAAAAGATTATCCTCCAGATATGGGGCTAATTTGAAGGTTAATAGCTTTTGAAGCTGGCCCAGCGCCTCATATTAAATCCCACTGCCGGGAGAAAAAGAACATCAGACGTCTTAGCAGTGTAAAGGGTGCTTTACACGCTGCGACCTCGCTAGCGATCTCGTAAGTCATGTGACACGCCAGATCACAGATAAGATTTGCCAAGATCGCGCATAGGTCATTTTCGTAGCGCTGGTCACATGTGCGATCTCGGCAAATCATATGTGCGATCTGGCGTGTTACATCTCTAACGAGATCGCTAGCGAGGTTGCAGCGTGTAAAGCACCCTTTAGGGATTCAGTCACGGGGGCGGTGCTGGTTCTCTCCCCCCTCTGTGTATGGAGAGTGGCGGTTGTCCATGTCCCCCCACCCTGACTAACAGCCACTCAGCATTAGAACCAGCTGTCAGTCAGTGCAGGGGATGAATCTGCGCTGGCTTGCCCCGTGACTGAAACCCAAACGCGTCCAAAAGGATTAAAGTTAATTTCCTCCTGGAAGTGGGGTTCAATGTTCAACGTGACTGGTTCCCTTTAACGTGTGCGTGTGGCCTTAGGCTCACAGGATTAGATCACAAGCCACAACAGTGTTTTCTCTATACGCCTTGGACTGATCAACTAAATGAGGAATCTACAGAAAACTATAATACGGCTCTCTACATCTACCACTGGAGGTGACATGGAGGATTACTGCACACTCTTATACACTGAACTAAAAAAAAAAAATAGACTTAAATAAAGACACAGAGAGAGCTCATCCCATAGCCAATGGGTAATGTGTATGAGTGATGCACACATAAGATTTGTCTCTAACAGCCACAAGTGGCATCAGCATTAAAGGTACTCTGTCAGCACAGAATGACTGTTCAAGCCAAGTACAAGGTCTTGTGCATCATGACGGGACTAATCATTTAAATACACCTTTCCACCTGATTGTTTTCCCTCAATCTCCATCCTTTCCTTGTTATGATGACTTTGGAAAGTGGGGAATCGAGGCTCCAAAGCTGTCCCTCAAGCTAGCGGACCCTATGATATCCCTAATCTCAGGAATACTCCTGATGTTGGAGAGGCCTGTGTCTCCTACCTGGCCCTGCTCCTGACCAGTCCTGATCTGATTCTCCCTTCCACCTCGAGAGGGATGGGCAGGAATGTGTTGAAACCACAGATAAAGACAGACAAAGGAAAAAACAAAACTCTGTAACACAGCACGCACACACAAGGTGTAAACTCCACAACTGCTCCAAGCAATAGGCACAACTAAAGCACAACTTTAACCAGAGTATCTGGGACACCACACCTCACAGACCAACGTAGAATAAACAATAGCTGTCATAGGTAGGATGCCACTAGCATAAATAGGTGGGATGCAGATGTGATAGGTCTCCCCACAACATGTGATTAAAGGAGCAAGCAGACCAGCAGAGATTAAATCTTGCTAGCCTGCCTATGAATCAGCATAAAGCAGGTCGACACCTGGGTCTGCCTGTGTTGATCCCAGACACCAGAGAAACCACTGGCTGGAGTGTCAGAATCAATATGAACAGGTCCCTACACTGCCATGACAGTTGGCGAAGTTTGTGCAAAACTTCATTTGCCAAAGAATTTCACCACTACATTTTTCAACAATTCCCACCCAGGTTCTTTAGTCTGGATTTGTTTTGCATCAAAATCAGTGTCTCATAATTTTTCCTTTTTGTGGCCCCACAAAAATTCCTTTGTTGATCTGGGCCGCACTGATTTGTGTAAACTTGTTTCTGAGTTATGCAAAACCCTTCTTCATTCCAAAGTTTCATGTGGAGTGGTGGGAGAAAAAACTTTTTCTGGAGCTACCAGAGGCTAATGCAGGAGATTCTTTATTCCAGGAGTTAAATGATTTCTCGGTGGCCACTTTTTTTTGTGAAATGTTTTTTTCAGTCTCTACTGTCCCATTTGCAGAGAAAACAGCAAAACTTTGTATAGCCGAAGGTACAACCCAAGCCGCGAGGCTATTACCTTCATATCCCCACAAATAATTCCATTTGTAGTTTTCGTAACGGATTTTTGGCAGCAGAAAGCGCATATTTTCATATTTCTTTCAGACTTGCTGCATAAGCAAAAGTAACAGATGGACTTTCATTGCCATTAGGCAGAAGTACCATTTTTAAACTGCTTCTGAAGAGTCTATTGAAACCCTTCATTCTTGAGGCCTGTGCTCTTGTCTAGAGATGAGAGAACCTAAAGTTCGATTTTTGAACCGAACACCAACTTAAAAAATCAATGTTCGGGTACTTTATGTGTGAACTTTCCGCTTGCGGTGTTTAAACGACTTGCACTGGGGGGTAACATCAGCATGATTACATGTAGTATGCAACCCAAACACATTTTTGAAAAAGCCAGCTCACCTTCCCCTGGAAGTATTCTGCTTATAGCTGGCTGTTTGTGGGTGGAGACTCAAACTGCAAATCAGTTACTTGCTCCAGGGTTTGGGTCAAGCTCGAGCAAGTGGAGGCTTGGCTCGTTTACTGCCGGCGAACTGAACCTCCACAGAACCGCTCATTTCTACTTTTGTCTCACTGCATCTAGCTGACAGTTTGCATTGTTGCAGTAAACTACATCCCATATCATTAAAAACAAGTTTTCAAGCTCCTGCTGCCTATAGTGGAAAGGACATATTTTGGTCACCTGCTTCTGAAGTGCCAGCCTTTGAGTCTCAAAGCCAAATGCTCTCACTGACTGTTTAATAGGTTCAGATCACAAACTAAATTATTCAGATCAATCTGGTTTAGTTTGTGAGGCTCCCCAGATGCATGGCCTAGAAAATCAGGATCTTCTCAATCAGATTCTTCTTCAACCAATTTAACGTCTGAATCTACTTTCGGATCCAAGGCACAAAATGTTGGTGGAGTGGGGACTGACACTTCTGAGCTATGTGAGAGTGGCCTAATTGCTAAAGGAATGTTTGGATGTTTCACTGAATTTCTTCTTTTACTTGTTATTCCAGCAATATTTTTCATACAGAAATAACAATGTGTAGAATGGTCTCTTGGCTCCTTCCATACCACTGGAACAGCCAATGCCATGTGCTGTGGTTTACCATTGAGCCAATTTGTGAGAAGTGTAGCACAAAATGAGCAATAAATATGGGGGGCCCAAAGTTTGTCTTGTTCTCCAATTTTGCACTGAAAATACAGGAAATAACTTTTATTCACCATCGGCATTATGCTTCTCTGCGATATTAAAGTCCCTTTGCCACAAATATAGCAACAGTTCTTGGGGAGTTTAAACTCAACTGTGCTACATATTTAACAGCATGTACTACAGCACAAGAACAACAGGATTAAAATTAAATTTATTATAACAGTTTAACCTCTTAATGACTGAGGATGTACTGGGTACAGCCTAAATCATCAAGGGGTAATCAGTAATCACCTCTGGCTGCTGCGGGCAGCCGACGGGCAGCCGACGGTGATTCCTGCACATGTCAGCTGATTTGAACAGCTGACATGTGAGCCTCGCAGGCACAGGTGCATCCGCGATCCATCTGTGCCTGTTAACCTGTGTTATGCCTGCTTTACACGCTTCAATAAATCTTTCAATCCGTCGTCGGGGTCAAGTTGTAAGTGACGCACATCCGGCATCGTTCGTGACGTATTTGCGTGTGACACCTATGTGCAATCAAGATTGAACGAAAATACGGTGATCGCATACACAACGTTTATTCCTCATACATTGGACGTTTTGTTGTATGAACCTAGTCAATTGAAACGTGTGACATCCCTCATACGATTTTGATGTCTGAGGCTATGTGCGCAGTGTGCGCTCTGCACCGCAGCTTAAAAAAGGTCTGCTTCAGAGCGCAGCTGAAAAGCTGCGTTCTGAAGCGCCTCACAATGTCTGTCATTCACTAATCTCTGTCAGTCGGTCACTATCTCTGTCCCTCTCTCTCTGTCCATGTCAGTCTATCCCCCTCTCTCATATACTCACCGATCCCCGGCGCTGCACGGCATTCACACTGCTCCGGCGGCTTTTACTGTTTTGAAAAAGCCGGCCGCCCATTAAACAATCTCGTATTCCCTGTTTTCCCCGCCCACCGGCGCCTATGATTGGTTACAGTGAGACACGCCCCCACGCTGAGTGACAGGTGTCACACTGCACCCAATCACAGCAGCCGGTGGGCGGGTCTATACTGTGCAATGAAATAAATAATTAAATAATTAAAAAAAACGGCGTGCAGTCCCCCCAATTTTAAAACCAGCCAGATAAAGCCATACGGCTGAAGGCTGGTATTCTCAGGATGGGGAGCTCCACGTTATGGGGAGCCCCCCAGCCTAACAATATCAGCCAACAGCCGCCCAGAATTGCCGCATACATTAGATGCGACAGTTCTGGGACTGTACCCGGCTCTTCCCGATTTGCCCTGGTGCGTTGGCAAATCGGGGTAATAAGGAGTTATTGGCAGCCCATAGCTGACAATAAGTCCTAGATTAATCATGTCAGGCGTCTCCCCGAGATACCTTCCATGATTAATCTGTAAATTACAGTAAATAAACACACACGCCCGAAAAAATCCTTTATTAGAAATAAAAAACACAAACATATACCCTGGTTCACCACTTTAATCAGCCCCAAAAAGCCCTCCATGTCCGGCGTACTCCAGGATGGTCCAGCGTCGCATCCAGCGCTGCTGCATGGAGGTGACCGGAGCTGCAGCAGACACAGCCGCTCCGGTCACCTCCACACAGCTAATGAAGACAGCCGCACGATCAGCTGAGCTGTCACTGAGGTTACCCGCTGTCACTGGATCCAGCGGTGGATGCAGCGGTGGCCGCGGGTAAACTCAGTGACAGCTCAGCTGATCGCGTTACTCACCTCAGTTGCTACGTGGAGGTGAGAGGAGCAGCGGTGAGTAGCGTGATCAGCTGAGCTGTCACTGAGGTTACCCGCGGCCACCGCTGCATCCACCGCTGGATCCAGTGACAGCGGGTAACCTCAGTGACAGCTCAGCTGATCGCGCGGCTGTCTTCATTAGCTGTGTGGAGGTGACAGGAGCGGCTGTGTCTGCTGCAGCTCCGGTCACCTCCATGCAGCAGCGCTGGAAGCGACGCTGCATCATCCTGGAGTACGCCGGACAAGGAGGGCTTTTTGGGGCTGATTAAAGTGGTGAACCAGGGTATATGTTTGTGTTTTTTATTTCTAATAAAGGATTTTTTCGGGCGTGTGTGTGTTTATTTACTGTAATTTACAGATTAATCATGGAAGGTGTCTCATAGACGCCTGACATGATTAATCTAGGACTTATTGGCAGCTATGGGCTGCCAATAACTCCTTATTACCCCGATTTGCCAACGCACCAGGGCAAATCGGGAAGAGCCGGGTACAGTCCCAGAACTGTCGCATCTAATGTATGTGGCAATTCTGGGCGGCTGTTGGCTGATATTGTTAGGCTGGGGGGCTCCCCATAACGTGGAGCTCCCCATCCTGAGAATACCAGCCTGCAGCCATATGGCTTTATCTGGCTGGTTTTAAAATTGGAGGGACCGCACGCCGTTTGTTTTAATTATTTAATTATTTATTTCACTGCACAGTATAGACACGCCCACCGGCTGCTGTGATTGGGTGCAGTGTGACACCTGTCACTCAGCGTGGGGGCGTGTCTCACTGTAACCAATCATAGGCGCCGGTGGGCGGAGTAAGCAGGGAATACGAGATTGTTTAATGGGCGGCCGGCTTTTTCAAAACAGTAAAAGCCGCCGAAGCAGTGTGAATGCCGTGCAGCGCCGCGCTGGAGATCGGGGATCGGTGAGTATATGAGAGAGGGCTGCTCAATTCACTTACTCAGGAGTTTAGCGGTCACCGGTGAGCCCTTCACAGGTGACCGCTAATCAGGGAGCGACACAGACAGAGCCGCAGCATGACAATGAAGTCGGGTGAGGTTCACCCGAGTTCATTCTGACAGTGCGGCTCTTTCTGTGTCTGCTGTCATCTGCCATTCAGCTCTGCTACATGGCTGTCTGTGTCTGCTGTCAGCGGCCATGTAGCAGAGCTGAATGGCAGTGACATAGTAAAAACGCATCCCTACACATTACACACGCTTGGCAAGTCAATAAAAAAAAAAAAAAAAAGGGTGTCCAATGCATACGTCACAGAACACATGATCTAAAGGATCGCACACAAAATTGATCAATTTAACATAGACTACTAACGCATGTGTAACAGCAAATGAACGACCTACGTGCAATCTCATTCAATCGCATATGCGACCTGGGCGTGTCACATCGCATACGAGATCGCACACCTAATTGTAAGGTGTAAAGCTGGCTTTACAGGACTATTTAAATGCCCGCTGCAAGTAACGCGCACTTACCCGCCGCCATCGGAGTCCTCGTCACGTGGTCACGGGAGCTGATGGTTGCTATGCTAGCACACGGTCATAGGATTACTCCTGTAGCTCACATGACTCACTTCCTGTAACAGGCGGCCGAATGCTGCTTGTTACAAGAGATGAGCATTTCTGGTGATCACAGCTGTGTACCTGTGATCAACAGAAATGAATGAGTGATTAGACTGCTGATCATTATAGTCCCCTAGGGAGACTAGTAAATACAAAAAGTTAAAAAAAAGTTTTAAAAAATTAAAGATGAATAAAAAAAACCTAAAAGTTCAAATCCCTCCCTTCGCCACTTTGAAAATTAAAGGGTTAAAAAAATACCAAAAATTTGGTATTGCCGCTTTCAAATATGCCCAATCTATCAAAATATAAAATTAATTAATCTGATCGGTAAATGGCGTAGCAGCAAAAAAAAATTCCAAATGGCAAAACTATGTTTTTTGATCGCCGCAAATTTTGCACAAAATGTAATAACAGTCGATCAAAACATAGTATCTGCACAAAAATGGAACCATTAAAAAAGTCAGCTCGAGAAGCAAGAAATGAGCCATCACTGAGCCATAGATCCCGAAAAATGAGAACACTACAGGTCACGGAAAATGGCACAAAACGTGCGCCATTTCTTTTGGACAAACTTCTGCATTTTTTTAACCCCTTAGATAAAAGTAAACCTATACATGTTTGATGACTACGAACTCATACCAAGCTGAGGCATCACACCGACACATCCGTTTTACCATATAGTGAACACAGTGAATAAAATATCCCCAAAACAATCATGCAATCGCACTTTTTTTTGCAATTTTTCCGCACTTGGATTTTTTTTATCATTTTCCAGTACACAATATGCTAATACTTATATAGTTTCATTTAAAAATACAACTCATCCTGCAAACAAAGACCTCATATGGCAAGACTGACGGAAAAATGAAAAAGTTATGGCTCTTAGAAGAAGGGGAGCAAAAATAAAAGCCGAAAAACTGAAAATCGCCCACGGGTGAAGGGGTTAAAGTAAAAGAATACTGATGGACAGTGAGATAATGAAACTTTTTGGTATGTAACCTGTGAAACCCCAAACCGTGCAAATTAGTCAACTTTGGAAAAAATACGGAGCTCTGATTGATACCAACATATGAAAACAGACTTCATAAGAACAGTGCAACATTATAAAAATTACACAATCTAAAAAGTGAAACTAATTTATGAAAGGGAAAAATTGGAAAAATGAGAATTATGGAAAATTGTGATTGCAGATTTGGAATCAACACACAAAAATGCTTGAAGAACAACCAACAGAACTCCTTTAACAAAATCTTTGTTGATCAGTGATCATCTATTAATTCACTTCGAGTAAATATCTAGCAAGGTGTATGCCTCCTCAGATTAGCGTCTGCTTCCCCATCTGACACTTCAGACCCTTCTTATACAGGTTACAAGGACTTGAAATAAATTGTGTAAGGAAATGTCACAGAAGAACAGGTTCTTCTGATTAAACTAAACTTTCCTCATAGGGAATATGGTTATTTAGCTATTATCCCACAAGCAGTTAACTCTCTGGGAAGGGAGGACAGGATTTGCTTTTGATATTAATCTGTCTCAAGATGTCTCTCTCAGCACTTTATGGAGAGCACATAAAGCTGTGGCCAGAGGGAGATTAATACGCATTGCCTCACGTTGAAAGACGGCAAACAGCGTGCACAGAGTACAATTATTTCTCCTTCACTATTTAAATTAGACGGATTGCAGGAGAAGGAGCTGGATAGTGAGGGTGGTCCACAAATGTTACACATGAGGAGCACATACAACGCACAGGAATACATGCAAACATGCTTGACCGAGACATACATTAAATGACTACATGTGTTCCTTTACTACTAGATCAAGAAATCAAAGCATTAGTCCTGCATAAATTACTATCCTGGTCAGTAAAACACTTTGACAAACGCATGTATTATGGTCCTTGTCATAAATATATATATATACATACATATACATATATATATATATTAGTGCTGGCCGAAAGTATTGGCACCCCTGCAAATCTGTCAGATAATACTCAGTTTCTTCTTGAAAATGATTGCAATCACAAATTCTTTGGTATTATTATTTTTATTTATTTTGCTTGCAATGAAAAAACACAAAAGAGAATGAAACAAAAATCTAATCATTGATCATTTCACACAAAACTCCAAAAATGGGCCAGACAAAAGTATTGGCACCCTTAGCCTAATACTTGGTTGCACAACCTTTAGCAAAAATAACTGTGAACAACCGCTTCCGGTAACCATCAATGAGTTTCTTACAATGCTCTGCTGGAATTTTAGACCATTCTTCTTTGGCAAACTGCTCCAGGTCCCTTAGATTTGAAGGGGGCCTTCTTCAAACTGCCATTTTGAGAACTCTTCACAGGTGTTCTATGGGATTCAGGTCTGGACTCATTGCTGGCCACTTTAGTAGTCTCCAGTGCTTTCTCTCAAACCATTTTCTAGTGCTTTTTGAAGTGTGTTTTGGGTCATTGTCCTGCTGGAAGACCCATGACCTTTGAGGAAGACCCAGCTTTCTCACACTGGGTCCTACATTATGCTGCAAAATTTGTTGGTAGTCTTCAGACTTCATAATGCCATGCACACGGTCAAGCAGTCCAGTGCCAGAGGCAGCAAAGTAACCCCAAAACATCAGGGAACCTCCGCCATGTTTGACTGAAGGCACCGTGTTCTTTTCTTTGAATGCCTCTTTTTTTCCCCTGTAAACTCTATGTTAATGGCTTTCCCAAAAAGCTCTATTTTTGTCTCATGTGACCAGAGAACATTCTTCCAAAACGTTTTAGGCTTTCTCAGGTAAGTTTTGGCAAACTCCAGCCTAGATTTTTATGTCTCGGGGTAAGAAGTGGGGTCTTCCTGGGTATCCTACCATACAGTCCCTTTTCATTCAGATGCCGACGGATAGTACGGGTTGACACTGTTGTACCCTCGGACTTCTGGGCAGCTTGAACTTGTTTAGATGTTAGTCGAGGTTCTTTATCCACCATCCGCACAATCTTGCGTTGAAATCTCTCGTCAATTTTTCTTTTCCTTCCACATCTAGGGAGGTTAGCCACAGTGCCATGGGCTTTAAACTTCTTGAGGACACTGCGCACCGTAGACACAGGAACTTTCAGGTCTTTGGAGATGGACTTGTAGGCTTGAGATTGCTCATGCTTCCTCACAATTTGGATTCTCAAGTCCTCAGACAGTTCTTTGGTCTTCTTTCTTTTCTCCATGCTGAATGTGGTACACACAAGGACACAGGACAGAGGTTGAGTCAACTTTAATCCATATCAACTGGCTGCAAGTGTGATTTACTTATTGCCAACACCTGTTAGGTGCCACAGGTAAGTTACAGGTGCTGTTAATTACACAAATTAGAGAAGCATCACATGATTTTTCAAACAGTGCCAATACTTTTGTCCACCCCCTTTTTATGTTTGGTGTGGAATTATATCCAATTTGGTTTTATGACAATTTTTTTATTTTTTTTCAGTGAAGACAAATTAAATGAAGATAATAATACCAAAGAATTTGTGATTGCAATCATTTTTAAGAAGAAACTGAGTATTATATGACAGAATTGCAGGGCTGGCAATATTTTTGGCCAGCACTGTGTGTGTATATAATAATAATAATAATAATAATAATAATAATAATAATAATAATAATAATAATGTATTCATTTATATAGCGCTATTAATTCTATAGCACTTTACATACATTGGCAACACTGTCCCCATTGGGGCTCACAATCTAAGGTCCCTGACTGTATGTTTTTGTAGTGTGGGAGGAAACCGGAGTACCCGGAGGAAACCCATGCAAACACGGGGAGAACATACAAACTCGTATATATATATATATATATACAAAATTTGTATGCAAAAGTTAAGAGACAACTGCAAAAGTTTCCGTTTTTCTGATTTTTCTCTTTACAGGCATATTTTTGAGTAAAATGTAAATTGTTCTTTTATTCTATAAACTACTGACAATGTCTCCGAACTTCCAAGCAATAAATTTAGTATTTATTTTCTGAAAATGAGAAATGGTCAAAATAACAAAAAATGTATTGCTTTCAGACCTCAAATAATGCAAAGAAAACAAATTCATAATCATTTAGACACAACAATACTAATAATGTTTTAACTCAGGAAGAGTTCAGAAATCAATATTTTGTGGAATAACCATGATTTTTAATCACAGCTTTCATGCGTCTTGGCATGCTTTCCATCAGTCTTTCACACTGCTTTTGGGTGATCTTATGTCACTCCTTGTGCAAAAATGAAAAATTTAAGCAGTTCTTCTTTGTTTAATCTACCCGATTCCAGCCTTGCTGAAGCATCCCCAGATCATGACCGATCCTCCACCAAAGTTCACATTGGGTGCAACCCACTGTGGCATGTACGCCTCTCCAGGTCTCCGACTAACCATTAGATGACCAGGTGTTGGGCAAAGCTGAAAATTAGACTCATCAGAGAAGATTACCGTACTCTACAAATTGGGCAGGAATTTGCGAAGGACATATGAATAAACCCGCATACAAGGTTATCCTGGAAAAACAGTTGCTTCCTTCTGCTCAGGCAATGTTCCCCAACTCTGAGGACTGGTTTTTCAGTAGGACAATGCACCATGCCACACAGCTAGGTCAATCAATGTGTGGATGAATGAGCACCACATCAAAACCCTGTCATGGCCAGCCCAATCTCCAGACCTGAACCCCATTGAAAACCTCTGAAATGTAATCAAGAGGAAGATGGATAGTCACAAGCCATCAAACAAAAAACAGGAGTGGCATAAGGTCACCCAAAAGCAGTGTGAAAGACTGGTGGAAAGCATGCCAAGACACATGCAAACTGTGATTAGAAATCAAGGTTATTCCACAAAATATTGATTTCTGAACTCTTTCTGAGTTAAAACATTAGTATTGTTGTTTCTAAATGATTATGAACTTGTTTTCTTTGCATTATTTGAGGTCTGAAAGCAATGCATTTTTTTGTTATTTTGACCACTTCTCATTTTCAGAAAATAAATTTATTGCTTGGAAATTCGGAGACATGTTGTCAATAGTTTCGAGAATAAAAAAACTATTTACATTTTATATATATATATATATATATATATATATATATATATATATATATATATATATACACACACAGTATATACAGTGTTACTGACTCTCCATTGTGGTAATCACACTATAAGATAAAGTTGATAACTACTCATTTTCAGAGGAGGCATTCTGCATGAAAGGGATTATATGGTGGAATGAAATTATACGCCTATGACAGTGGGTGGTTGTGGCACCACCTATGGCAGAAATGTAGCTGACGAGTTTGTATTTTGGGCCCAAAATGCAGCACACACCTACACAGCGGTTGTCAACTTAACTTTATATTTTTTATGGACTGCATATTAAAAAATCCTTGACAGATAATATTTTTTACAGACACATTAGAAAACCTTAAAAAATTATGACTATTAGAGTTGAGCGAGTACCTAACTATTTGTACTCGATATACTTATAACGAATATTGTCTAATACTCACTTATTCGTTCCGAATACCATGTGCAATGCAAGTCAATGGGGAAAAACTTGTAAAGTAAGGAGTAACCCAAATGCCGATATATTTGTGCAAGTAGCGAATTGTACGGCATTCGGTTAACTCATTACTTTGCAAGTTTTCCTCCATTGACTTGCATTGCACACGGTATTCGGAACGAATAAGCGAGTATTAGACAGTACTCGTTATGAGTATAGAGAGTAATATATCAAAGTAAAGGGAAGGTTTTGAAAAACAAATAGTATATTAACCCTTAAAATCATCAATTTTTTTAGAATCTCTTAAAACATCAAAAAGGCAAAGAGTATAGAGAGTATGAATAGTTTTGTACTCGCTCAACTCTAATGATTATAAGTGATTTATCTCTCCAGCCCATAATTATGATATGAACTCATTACCTGTAGTTACTGCAAAATGATAATTACAGTCAAAATAATGTGTATAAGTTTCTTCAGCTGGAAAAAAAAATCACGAACACCTTACATTTTTTTTACAGACAGGGCTAAAAAGTGTCCTATTTATAAGGACTGTTCTAGAATTTCTGGACAGTTGGCAAACATGCTACACAGATGTAGGGGAATGGTACTCTTCTTTGTACCTACACTGAATGAGGATATGTGGGGTAGCCATGCTTTTGCCACTTAATGTTGTTTTAATTTTTGTTGCGGTATTTGTTGCGGTACTAAATCCTGCAAAGTAGGAACTTTGGTTTTGCTTTTTTGGATTCACATCTTCATAAGGTGGATTCTTAGGGTTTGATTATCGTTAGCCATTTTTTTTTTGAGCATGTCTACAAATTTGAAACATTTTTGTTATTCCATAAACATCTAGTCTAGTTGAAACTCTGTTTGTGATAGGCATGCTTGCCCATTTATAGCTGATAAGGTATTTGCACTTGCGATATATATTTGAATACCTATCATTATGGGAAGTACTAGGCATATTTTCATCCTTGTTGGATGTTGATTTGGTTATGCACACCCAGTTCAATGGTTGCTGTTTTTTGTTCTGTAGATGAGCAGTCTTGCTGAGTATACTTACATGCCTCTGTTTATAATGAAGAACCAATACACACCTCAATCTTTGGTGTGCTATGTGTATATATTTTCCACATCAGCGTGACTTCTCACCTATAGTCATCAATACGTGTATATGTATAGCCTATATGGGATCTGTCTATTACTTCATGTGGTGAATATACAGAGAAATTCTTCTCAATTTACATAGACTTCATGTGTAATTTGTATCAGAGTGGTCTTACTTGCCATTTAGCTCACTCTATGGGAGTATAGTGATAAAAATCTGAGTTACGAGTTGACTGTTTCATAGGTAATTTGAGGTCCAATAAGGAGCACTAAGCACTTTATATTCAGTCAAATGTTTACTTCATTCTATATGGTGAGGACTATGTCTATGTGGGCTGATTCGGGCTCTACATGCAATTAACAGTAATTATCTATCAATAAAGTACTTAACATGTATACAGGATATATTGTGCATTGGAGTCCGACTCACCCCACAGTATTCCACCTATATTGAGACCCCTTTCCTCGGTCTATGTACTGAATTAATATATTACTCTTTTTACAGCTACTGGGTGACATTTTCAGGATTAAAATATTCACTGTTCATTTTCCTTGCTCCCTTTCCCCCTCCCCTCATTTTTCTTTCTGTAATATCTTAACAATTTTTCAATAATAAAAATTATTGTTTTAAATATGAGTTTCAGTATTCTTTTTGTAGGTTTTATATATGGTAATGTATACTGGAATGTATAATGGAACCAACAAAATGGTTTTCTGTTTACTGAAACATCTAGTCCAGCAAAATTAACTATGCATTTACAATATAAGCCTATCAGACTTCTGTCTTTAGTTGTACATTTTGTAATTGTTAATTGTTACCCTCAATGTGAAAGGTTGAGCTGCAGACTATGATTCTAATTGTTTGTTGTTGCTGTTTTCATGGGGGGTGATGAGATAAAAAGAAAACAAAACAAAACAGACAGCATGGATTCATAAAGTGCATTATGGGGCCTAAGTACATTATGTGTTGCTTTACCCAATACTGCAGGCAAAAAAAAAGGACAAAAATTATCAGCTCTTCATGAATGAATTAGGACATCTTGAAGGCCGAGGTGCACAGAAAGAAACAGCATAGCTACTGGGCAATAATAGCCCAAGAGAAAAAATCCAGCACCCATAATTAATCAGAGCGAGTCAGCTCTAAACGCGTACACCGGCCTGTGTCAACTTTTTCAATAATTCCATGGCATAAATAAAGCAACATTTTTTATCAAGAAGTTATATGGGTGTTGGATTTTTTTCTCTTGGACTATTACCCAATACTGTACCAAGTTTCAGACAGTAAGTCACTTAAGCAGAACTGTGACTTGGAAACAGATTTCTATGGTGGAACAACTGCAATCAAGCCTAAGATTACCAAACACGATGCCAAAAGTCAGCTGTAGTGGTTGAAAGAATGGTACATATGTTGTCTAAT
This sequence comes from Anomaloglossus baeobatrachus, assembly GCF_048569485.1. Lineage (NCBI taxonomy): Eukaryota > Metazoa > Chordata > Amphibia > Anura > Aromobatidae > Anomaloglossus > Anomaloglossus baeobatrachus. The sequence goes on from NC_134358.1 coordinate 453,949,891, forward strand.
TAAGAAGACATCATTTAAGTTGAAACTAAACAGTGCCGTCCTCTGATTTTGGTTAGGTGGGGATTTTGAAGATGCAACTGGGTAAGGAATTGGCTAAAAGATAGGAAACAAAGAGTAGTCATAAATGGTACATTCTCTAAATGGGCTATAGTCAGCAGTGGGGTGCCGCAGGGATCTGTGCTTGGACCGATTCTTTTTACTCTCTTTATTAATGACCTTGTGGATGGGATTGATAGTAAAGTGTCAGTCTTTGCCGATGACACCAAACTATGTAGGATATTAAAAACTGACCTGGATAGTACAATATTACAAAAAGATCTGGATAAGATGTCAGAATGGGCAGATACTTGGCAAATGAGATTTAATGTTGATAAATGTAAAGTAATGCACCTAGGACGGAGTAATCCTATAGCTGCGTATACATTAAATGGAAGTAAACTCGGGACTACAGAACAGGAGAAGGACTTGGGTATTCTCATTACAAATAAGCTGAGCAGCAGCACTCAATGTCAAGCAGCACCTGCTAAAGCAAACAAGATTTTAGGGTGTATAAAAAGAGAGATTAGATCCCGTGATCCCAACGTATTGTTACCCCTCTATAAATCACTTGTAAGGCCACATCTGGAATACGGGATCCAGTTTTGGGCTCCACATTTTAAAAAGGACATTCAGAAGTTAGAGTCAGTTCAAAGGCGGGCAACTAGACTATTACAAGGAATGGAGGCCTCCCATATGATGACAGGTTGAAAAAGTTAGATATGTTTAGCTTAGAAAAAAGACGTCTCAGAGGAGATCTCATTTATATGTATAAATACATGTGTGGTCAATATAAAGGACTGGCACATGACTTATTTCTTCCAAAGACAGTACTAAGGACCAGGGGGCACTCACTGCGAGTGGAAGAAAAGCGATTCCGACACCTAAATAGGAAAGGGTTCTTTACAGTTAGAGCAGTCAGACTGTGGAATGTCCTACCACAAGAGGTAGTAATGGCAGATACTATAACAGCTTTCAAAAAAGGGCTGGATGATTTCCTCAGTACACACAACATTGTTGGTTATAAATGACTTAGTGACTAAATGTAGAACTGGTGGAGGAAGGTTGAACTAGATGGACCTAGGTCTTTTTTCATCCTAAGTAACTATGTAACTATGTAACTATACACTCATGACTTGTAATACTAAAAGTATTTAAGTGACTTAGAGATATTGGAACACTGTATATTGCGCTGAACTGTGTATTCATTTATCCAGACCATTATTCTAATCAAATCACGGTTTATGTTTGATTAATATCCCATAACACCACAAGAAATCACACACAATGGGAGGCTCACAATCTGGCAAAGATGGAAGATCTGAACTCAATATAATTAACAGGCAACCAGAGTCGAAATAAGGAAAGAAGAAAGAAAGAAAGAAAGAAAGAAAGAAAGAAAGAAAGAAAGAAAGAAAGAAAGAAGAGGAGAAAATAAGCCAGACAGAAGAAAGATCTGTAAAGTAAAAAAATAAGGAAAGGATTTGTTTCCCACTACTTAGATAGTAGGGACCATAGGTAGCCAAATAGCAGAGCTCAACGACTATCAGACACTAAAGAAGGTAGCGTCTTCATCCTTGTCTACTGTTATATGCTCCTGTGCTCTGGCCTCATTATTTCATTATTACTATTAGTTGACCATACAAAAATTGAAGTGTAAAATCTATGATACTACTGGAAGACATTAAACTTTTATTATTTTCAGAGTCATATGATACCCCTCAGCATACCCCACATTTTGCTTTCAGTTCTATTTCTCAAAACAATCTTCTTACAATGGAGATGTACTAGACGTTTTGATACTTATGCCTTCTATATTTATCAGAGATTACAGATTTGCCAAGATTTGAGTTTGGCAAAATATTTGCCTTTAACTGGGAAATTCAAATTGCATGAAGTTATTCCATGCAAATTGGAAGTTACTTATTAACTTTTCAGACCCCAGAACATAGTGAATGTAGGGTGTAATAAAAAATAATACCTCACCACGCACTGCCCCACAGCCCCTGCTATCTGGTTCTCTGAATTTCTCCTTTACGCATTCCCCAGTCATGCTCCTGTCTGGGCTGATTAAGTTTACGCCAGGGTTTCCTGCATTGACTAGTCTACTGACATCACTATATGCCATGCTACCACAAGTCGTGACGTCACAATATGGCTGATTAGTCAGTGACGTTAGAAACCTAGGCAGCGCCGGAAGCTCTGGCATAGAGAGAAGGAGGCTAAAGAGGATGCAGATGACAATGCAAGGCAAAAAAAGTAGTAAAGGGATGAATAGATGGAGTAGTGAGGCATTATTTTTTTTTACCTTTTGATGGCACTATACGGTTCAACAAATTCACAATTGCAGCTGACTGCCAATTTGCATAAAGAAACTGCAAAAAAAAATCATATTTTGGAGAAAACTAATTTATGTAAAATTTGTGGAATATTGTCTTTCACTCATCAATCAGATATTAATATTGAAGAAAAGTAATCTTCATCACTTCAGGTGAATGGTGCTGTTCAGTGATAGGATAGATATGCCAATTGTAATATATGAAAAACCACAGTATTCCTTAGTTGGAAAGACTTGAATACTATTTATTGATTTGTCAGCAAGTCATCTTTAAGGGTACCACAGTTTACAAGATGGCCAACTGCATGCTCCTCTTAAACCTCAACTCACTGGATCAAAATAGATGCAAAACATCTGTAAGTATATAGTGTTTTTCAGGTGTGCATTAATATACATCCACAGGTGTGTCTTTAATTAACTCAGATGTTGCCAATAAACCTATCAGAAGCTTCCAAAGACATCACATCATCATATGGGCTGTCCCATATTCTTTAAAGGCATAGTACTCTTAGTGTATGTAAACTTTTGACTGCAGACAGTAATAAAAATGCCTTAAAACATTCTTTCTCTCATTATTCTGGTATTTGGCAATTATAAATAATTTTGGTTCCTAATTGACCTAAAACAGGAAAGGCTTATTCTGATTTCATGTCAGATAGTGAGAAAAACATGCATATGTGTCTTTTCAGATAACGTATGTACCGTATTTTTCGGACCATAAGACGCACTTTTTTCCCCCAAATGTTGGGGGAAAGTGGGGGGTGCGTCTTATGGTCTGAATGTGGCTGCGGGGAATGAGGGTGCTGCGGTACAGCGGGTCATCGGGGACACGAGCAGGCTGTAGCAGCCTGCCGTGACCACATGGACCCGCTCACTTAATATGCACGCCCATCCCCCGCCCATCATCCCTCAGCGCTGAAGCACTCACTGACAGGTGGGCGGGATGATGGGTGGGGGATAAACAGCCGGCCCGCATGATCACCCCTGGCAACTACGGCCTGGAGTGATCATGTGCGGCTGAGTGGAGCCATCTCCGTTACCTTGCTGTATCGCGATCATCTCCTGTGCCGTCGGCTGGGTGGAGACTAGCGGCGCGCACAGCGATGATGTCATCGCTGTGCGCACGTGTCCACACGCAGCCGCCACCGGCAAAGACACAGGAGATGATCGTGATGCAGCAGGGTAACGGGGACGGCTCCTCTCAGTGGCGCTGCCGCTGACACAGACGGGAGGACAAGTGATGCTGCAGGAGAACGGGGACGGCACCACTCAGCGGCGCTGCCGCTGACACAGACCGGAGGACGAGCAATGCTGCAGGGAGTGAGGTGAGCTGAGGTATGAACGTTTATTTTTTTTTATGTGCCACAGGATGGGGCCATACACCAGGATGGGGGTATAATATGAGCAGGATGGGGTCATCTGAGCAGGATGGGGTCATCTGAGCAGGATGGGGTCATCTGAGGAGGATGGGGTCATCTGAGCAGGATGGGGTCATCTGAGCAGGATGGGGTCATCTGAGCAGGATGGGGTCATCTGAGCAGGATGGGGCCAACTGAGGAGGATAGGGTCATCTGAGCAGGATGGGGTCATCTGAGGAGGATGGGGTCATCTGAGCAGGATGGGGTCATCTGAGCAGGATGGGGTCATCTGAGCAGGATGGGGTCATCTGAGCAGGATGGGGTCATATCAGCAGGATGGGGTCATATCAGCAGGATGGGATCATATCAGCAGGATGGGGTCATATCAGCAGGATGGGCGCATATGCCATGATGGGTTATATAGCAGGATGCGGCCATATGCCAGTATATAGCAGGATGGGACATATACTGTATATACAAGGCAGGAGGATCATTATGCGGCACCTTAGTAGAGAATTTGGGGATATTACCCCCATAACAGTGTAGGCAGCAGATCCTCGCCCCATAACAGTGTGTCATAACCACATTTTTTGCTTAAAATTTTATTTTCCTATTTTCCTCCTCTAAAACCAGGGTGCGTCTTATAGTCCGAAAAATACGGTAATCTTCTGGTTTCAACTGTATACACATGAGAATATATTTTTAAGTTGTAGTATTACATCTTCATGATGATATGTATAATTAAGTATGTTATGCCAATTAATACATTTGATATTTAGAATGCATAACTCCATAAAACGGTGTAGAAACTAAAACATTTAAGAGTGTACAGCACAAAGGTATGGCATCACAAGGGCAATAAGAGAGGTGGAGTGAGGATGGGTGGGTGGAATAGGTAATTTAATATTGATGACCTACAGTACTTCAATGATAGATCTTAAGCTTGGAAAACCCCTTTAATACATTTACTTTTGTGAGCTCGACCGACGCACGGATATTCTCAATGTCTTAGATCAACGTAACAAGATAATTAGCTGTTCATAAGGGCTGAATGCTTTTATGTTGTAATATATTTAATGAATATTTTTACCAAATTCAAAGTGGCTTTTCGCAATAGATCCTTGACATTTAACAGGGACATTCTTATGCAGAACACTCAAATTATGCAGAGAGACAGGATCTGCACAATTGGTATTTCTGGTATTTGTATGGTTTAATACAAAGTAATTGCAAAGTGCATGGCCACATTTGCTGTAAGCAGCACATCAAAGAAAAACATTAAACAGATTTCTTCACCCAAAAATTAGTAAGCAATTAGAATGCTTTAGGCAATATTAAACTAAACTTCCTAATAAAAACAGGGACACATTTGATGATCCTAATTAGAAAATAAGAATTTTCCGCCATATGCTTACCCTGTACTAACACTAATTTAGAATTGGCTTTACGTAATATGTTGCTTTTTGCAATTTATTTAAACAAAATAATCATCCTGAAAATACCCAGATCTACCAGAAGAGCAAAACAACTTATAGGAATCTGTCAACAGATTTTTGATATGTAATCTGTCTTGTCAAGGTCCGATCTATTGTTTATTTGCAACTACAATATCACCTGCACAGCAATCAGGCATGCCCCCTCCTGTGATTGACTGAGGTGTCAATCACAGGAGGGAGCATGCCAGATTGCTGTGCACATGACATTGTAGTAAAAGCAATGATAAGGGTCATGCTGCTTAAACAAACATAGCAAATGTGTTAATGTACAATCTCTATAGAGAGCCTGGTGTGAGTAGTTCTACTAGATGACTAAATCTAAAAATTTGATTGTGGCAGAACAACTGCACCCAGTAATCGAACTGAAACATCATTGGATTCAAGATCTTTGCCTACATCATGCTGCTCTCAGATGAGGTAGCAAAGACCTCCTAACAGGTTCCCTTTAAGAATAGGTTGATTTCACGTGTGCTGTGAAAACAGTTTTGACCAGAGGTATGGACAAGATCCCTAAAGCTGTCCTATGGTATCTGGTGCTAAGAAATTAGCAGCAGATTCTCTGGATCTGATGGTAGCAACTTTTGGATCAGACTTGGTTTACAATATCCACATTCACAGATGTTTTATCAGGTGTCAAATCAAGACCACTCCTCCAATTCATAGTTCATAAACAATTCCTAAGCCATTGTTGGGGACATTACTATGCTAAAGAGGACACTGCCAAAATGAAGTACTAAAAGAATATTGCCAAGAACATCATACTATTTCTACCAACTTATAATAATGTCATCTTTCCTCAAGGTATGTGAGTCACACAAACTTAGATATCCATACGTTGTAGAAGAAAATGTGATTTAGCTGACAAGGCCACCTTCTTACTTTGCGCCATGGTTCAGATCTAATATTCGCATTCCCATTGTATGTGCATTTAGGGGTAAGAATGGGCATTTTGACCAATTTGCAGGTAGGCAGCCCCATATGTAACAAGCTTTGATGCTTTAACGCCTTTCAATAATAGCCTGCATTAACGGTTTCAGAAATTTGCTTCTGTGACTCATCTATCGGCACAATTTGCTGCTCAATCATATTAATGAGTTGTGGGTTCTAATGACTTGGTCACTGGTTAACTGGTTGATCTTCGTAAGATCACTTTGGTAGGTATTAACCACAACATAATAAACACCTCCCATAAAATGTGTTGTTTTGGAGATGTTCTAGCCCTCACAATTTTTACCTTTGTTGAAATCACTCAGATCCATATATTTCCCAATTTGTTCTGCTTCCAGCCATCAATTGACTATTATTTTGCTACCTAATAGATCCCAAGTGTCATTGTAACTGGATGTTTAACGTTAGGTCAGTGGTTTTAATTTTGGACCTCATAGATGTTAAATGGGTTGTACGGTCTGAATTTAAAAGTTTGCAGTCCCTCTTTGTGTCCCATTATATGACTGCAGACGTATGACTCTTCACATCGAATACACTATGCGCTGTGAGAATTCGCCGGTTTCAGATCTGTGAACGGTGGTCACATGGCCATGATTATGACATTTTCATACTCCCAGCTATTTTCTGACTAAAGGGATGCGGCCTCGCTAAATGCAAATGTATTGAGCAAGGCTGCCACCATCTAGTCGGATTTTGGCTGGGTGTATGCATATCGCATACTTTCAGCCACGTGACCACTGTTCCGGACACTAAATCCAGAGTGACTGCAGAATTAAGGATTTCAACTGGACAACCACTTTAAATTAATAGCAACAATAAATTAATGTAATGGCCTACTAAAGTGGGTACAAATCATTAGATATTTGATGGTGACAGGATAAACATATAGAACACTACACAGACCTTGCATGGAAGATAGCCCTAGAAACACCTTACTTGCTGTGTGTCCACTAATCATAAGAAGAGAATGACATAAATTTGCTTAGGGCTGATTACAGTAGTAACAAACCAACACAAATTTTTATGATAGTATGAAGACTTTTGTTGTGAATGTTTAGAAGTTAAAAGTAGTGATGAGTGAGCACTAAAATGCTGGAGTGTTCGATACTTGAAACAAGCAGTTGGTTGCACGGATGGGGGCGACTCGACTACCGAGTATAATGGAATTCAATGGGGAACGTGAGCATTTTCCAGAAAAATGCTTGAGTTTCCCATTGACTTCCATTATACTCGGTACATGAGTTGCGCCCATCTGAGCAACCAACTGTTCATTTTGAGCACCGAGCACCTGACCATGTTAGTGCTCGCTCATCACTAATAAGAAGTTCTTCATATCACCTTCTGTGGTCTTGTTTCCAAACACACAGCTACAAAGACCAAGATATTACTTCCCCAAAGACAATATAGACCTGGAATATTTTACTCCACCATCAAGTTTGCATGTTTTTATGGGAAGTTTTCTTTCGAAATGAAAAACATATTTTCTTGCAGATCAAGTTATAAGTTTTCATCTTATTGAGAAAAGCTTGTATATAAGCCATTGGACGCAAAAATGCCTCAATTTTTTTCTAGCAGATTCATATGGAAGCTGAAAGAAAAACCTTTATGCAATTTGAGACATGACGTGGCCCTTGTACCTAGCTTGGCTAAATAATAACGTAAAATAAAAATATAATTGCTGAGATTTATCAAGCTAGAATTCTGGCACAATTTGAGCCAAACCTTGTGCTTTAAAGACACTGTCTCTGTGCCTTATCTGACAAGGCGGCGTAACATCGCTGAAAATAAGCATGTGCGTTACAAAAAATGAGTGTGGTCTAACGTGCACCAAAAAATTAGCAAACTTTTACAGAAAAGTTTTGGCACAAAGTGGTGGTATAAACTTAAGCGGGCTTTACACACAGCGACATCTCTAGCGATGTCGCTGGTGAAAGCACCCGCCCCCGTCGGTTGTGCGTCACGGGCAAATCGCTGCCCGTGGTGCACAACATTGCTTAAACCCGTCAGACGTACTTACCTGCTTAGCGACGTCGCTGTGGCCGGCGAACTGCCTCCTTTCTAAGGGGGCGTTTCGTTCGGCATCACAGCGGCGTCACTAAGCGGCCGCCCAATAGAAGCAGAGGGGCGGACATGAGCGGGCGGAACATCTCGCCCACCTCCTTCCTTCCTCATTGCGGGTGGCAAGTACGGTGATGTTCCTCGTTCCTGCTGTGTCACACATAGCGATGTGTGCTGCCGCAGGAACGACGAACAACCTGCGTCCTACAAGAGCAACGATAATCGAGATTAGAATGACTGGTCAACGATCAACGTTCAGGTGAGTAATTTTGATCGTTAACGGTCGTTCGTGCGTTTCACGCGCAACAACGTCGCTAACGAGGCCAGATGTGCGTCACAAATTCCGTGACCCCAACGACATCTCGTTAGCGATGTCGTTGCGTGTAATAACCGCTTTAGACAAACTATTCAAAAGATGTGCCAAATTGATGAAGCAGTAAGAACCACTGTGGTAATTCTGGGGCATTTTCAGGTGGTCTAGGTTTATTGTCAAAGGTTTAGTACTGATAAATATGCCCCAATGTTGCAAAGTTCCTTTGAAGTACTGAGATTCTAGGTTCAAATCCCACCACGGATTTATGTATTTGCGTGGGTTTCCTCTGGATGCTCCAGTTTACTCCCACACAACAAATATATTGTGATCCCCAATGAGGACAGTGAAAATAATGTTTGTAAAGTGCTGCAGAATATAATGGCGCTATATAAGCATGCAGACTAATACATATAAGTCTCCTAAATTACTGTGGTGACAAAACCACCAAGATGTACATCACTTTGTGCCAGACAGTAGCTTAAAGGGAACCTGTCACAAAATTTGGCGACTATAAGCTGTGGAACACAGTATATAGGAGCCCAGACCACACTGTATAACATAAAAAAACTATTATAAAACTCACCTAGGTGGCGGTCCGGTCCAATGGGTGTTGCTGGTCTCTGGTCCGGAGCCTCCTCCCTGCTGTGATCTCCATCCTACTTCTACTCAACCCTCTGAGCCCAGTGGGGATGACGCATCTACATCATTCACACAAAGATCTCCATTGTGTTCCTGCGCGGGCGCAGTTCTATCTGCCCTGCTGAGGGCAGATCAAAGTACTGTAATGCGCAGGCACAATGAAAGGTTAAAGATCACCCGCGCATGCACACTACAATAATTTTATCTGCCCTGAACAGGGCAGATCAAAGTGTGCCTCCGCAAGACCTCAATGCCAACCAGTGTGGATCACGAAGGACGCGTCATGTATACAGGCAAGAAGGAGGACGGCGATTGCCGCAGAGAGGAGGCGTCGGACCGGAGAGCTGCGACGCCAATCGTACCGGACCGCCCTTTAGGTGAGTATTATAAAAGTGTTTTTTTACGTTCTACACAGCGGCTTGCGCTCTTATATACTGCACTCTAGAACAGCATTCTGGTAACAGGTTCCCTTTAAGTTTGTGTCACTGATTAAAGTATGCTTATATAGCTTTGTATTGTTATCATTCACTTTCTTGTATGACAGTACAAGCATTGCTAAGAATATTAGGAAAAAAATTAATCCAAATTAATTTCGGTGAATCCATCTCTTCCCATAGTGTGGCCTTAAATTCACATTTTTAGGCAAAGGAAAATTCACCTTTTCTTTAAAAAAACGTGAACAAAATAATAAGACCCTCCAGGAAATGTATCCTCATTGTTTATCAGACAGTGGCTAATGAATCCATATTTTATAACATTCCAGAAATTGAGAAGTCGCTCTCCGTTATCACCAACCCTTTCATGTGTTTAATGTTTTATCTTGTTTTTCATTGCGCTCTTTCACAGGCTCATTAACACATTTATGAACCCGGTGTTGACATGCCATATCTTCAGGTGTCTAATAAGGGAATGACTTTGATAAATAGGAGTTTGTCTACCGTTTCATTAATTGTTCTATCAACATTTTCCTCATTACCATGGGTATCTTTGCTAGTGTTGTCAGCTGCTGTGCTCCGGCCTGACAATATGTATCCTATTATTTCTAAACATAGACTATTCTCTCCAAGGTAAATCAGTAAATGAGAGGATATACTTTATCATCAACTTCTTTGCTCTATAGTACTTTAATGAACTTACCTTACATTTATTCTAATATTTTGTAGTAAAACTACAATATATTTTTACAGCTTTGAAAAGTCATCCATGCTAAATGAAAATGGATCTGTCATCTGCACATGTTAATTATGGCCACCGAATGCCTGCCAACATCACTGCTGTCATCTTGGCAAGTGTACTCCACTGTTGATAACACCTCTCATTGTATTACATTTCTACCTTCATGTCTCTCTTGTATTCGCAGCCTCTCTTTGTGCAGAAGCGAAACCTGGTAAGCTCCATTCAGCCAATACCTTGCACAAATGGCACTCTCTAATTGTCACAGAAGTAATGCAATTGTACAGGGGAATGTTGTTTGCCATGAGGAACTCGAGAAGTGGCTGACATATGGTCCTTAATGAGGCAAATAAGATATGGGGAAGTAACAAATGTCAATGAGAATGAAAGCGATTGGCAGCTGATGAGAGAGAGAATTCATCAACATATTATTCCCATTTGGGATTGGAGCTTATGGCCCATTTTGACACTGAGCAAGAAGACGGGTTCTGATTCCAAGACTATTAATGTCAGATGTTAGGAAGCTAATGACAAGCAAAATGCACTTTCAGTCACTTTTGATGCTTTTTGGGCTTGAGGTTTGATTGAAAGATCCAATGTGCCATATCATATTGTCTTGTCAAATGATTGTAACAAAAGGAAAGATGTGTTCCTAGCAGATAAATGTAAGCTCAGACAGACGGCAAGGCAGCAATGAGTTAGACACAATGTAATGTAGTGGTCTAGACATTCTGAGTTTATCATTTAGAATAAATTATATCTCTGGAGATACTGTGGCTACAATATTATGGAGCTGCGTTATGTAATCCTCTATATACTGCAAATACAAATCACCACAGTTTATCCCTAGAGAATAGATCAACCCTCCAAAACTCTACAGAAAGTCTCCAAACACACCTTGTTACATAACTGCTGATGACAGCTAACATGCATATTAATAGTAGATCCTGATAAAATCCATGTGAGCTGTCAAACAAAAGCTATTTGTATTAGAGCTAAGGGTTTCTCCTACGTAGACAGCTCTTTAGTTAAAAGGGTAACTTGGTCCTTGAGTAAAACTCCTGGAACCCCAAGATCTGCTGTAATGTGTGCGAGAACCTAAAGCCAAATGATTAACTTCCTGACATTATATGATTCCCAATGAAATTAACGCTGTAAACATAAAGTTAACCCATGGGCATGCGCTACATACTATGCTCTAGCCATTAAAAAGAGACATGACAAAGAAATCCCAATCTATTAACACTAGAAGTCCCAGAGAGGGGTCATTTAACATTTCTACCTTTGGAACACAGAGACGGGTCGAATGACCTGAAGGATTTTAGCTAACATCCTATAATCACCGTCTTTTGTTCTGTAATTAAGGCCATTACTGTCGCACCACAGGAGGTTGTTGTTTTCCATTGAGTTTAGCCATTTAGTTTCTAGTTAGTTCTATTCAGTTTATTGGATGTCATTTGACCCTCTTTCGGGACTTCAGGAGGGAGCTTGAAATTTCTGGGACTTCTAGTGTTAACAAAGAAATTTTCTTAGGTCTCATTCACACTCAGGGCCTGGACTAGGGGTTGGCAGACACCTACCTATGGCACTACCTGCTGCCTCACCAAGGGAAGGAGGGTGTACTTTGGGAGGGAAAATGTTACACTACTGGATGCCTACAGCTGTCCAGCCTCTTCCAGTGGATGCAGGCATTCACCACACTGATGGCTCAGACACACAGGTAAACGGTATAAGCTACTGACACTGCTCACTCCTTTTTCGCAGCCGTCGCTCTCTACCTGCACTCAATTTTTTACGCATCTATATGACGTGAATACAATTGCTGTGAGTGCCACTGTGGCGCCCCTGACCTGGTCAGGCACCACAGAGTACTGCACCCATGCTGGGACAGTGCTTCCAGGTAATTCCAAAAAGCCAGAATGAGGGGTGTACACACAGACACATAGCAACCAGGTCTCCCACACCTTGAGAAGGGACCCTTGGGTAGCCCTGAAGAGGTTAACTTTCAATTCTCAGCAAGGGGTGTAGGGGAGGGGCTGGAAGCTAAGATGCAGTGGCAGTCAGAATAGGAGGAGGAGCAAGCCAGTCTGGAGCAGTGTACAGACATTGCTGAAGGGAGCAGACAAACAGCCACCCTAGCCAGACCCTGCTGGTGTGGTAGCTGTTAGTGGGGGAGTACAGTGACCAGAAAGTCAGTCCGAAAGACACCTGAGAAGAGGCAGTCGAGTACGGGGATTGCTGGTAACTACGCACGCACAGGGAACAGGTCCCCAGAGCAGAAATCTATTTACTGGAGCTGCTAAACCTGCCGGTGAGGGATCTAGAGGTTCCTCACCAAAGACTCAGAGCTCGAGCGTCAGCAGCAACAGGGGGACCCATAAGGAGACAGTGCCAGAAGCCATCTCACCAGGTCCACGCTGCCGGCAAATGGGCCAGAAAGGGAAGGAGAGGCAGTAGCAACTTTCCCTGGATAAATCCCACGATACCGCAAGTCAGGGATTTTCCAAAACAAAAGAAGTGCAAGGAAGACGAGTTGATAGCTACAATCAGAACGGCCTGCAGGAATTCCTGGCTCCACCTTGTATGATCTCAGCATCGCCTGGGTATCTCACCAACCAACTAAAAGTGAGTAAAAACCCTGAAAGACATTGCTGCCTGTGTGTGAGTTCTTCTGCGCCCTGTAGTACTACGCACTTACACTCGAGCCCCTGGGGCCAGCCTCACTCTCGGGAGGCCACACCATCTAACATACCAACCACATACTAACAGGCCCAGACACTCGCTAAACTGCAGTGGCGGTCATCCCTGGCCGCAACTACCTATTGGAGTTAACCTGACCTACTTGTTGCCAGAAGGGTCCCCACAGAGAAGTCCCCGCAGGCGACCGCTACAGCGCTGTGGTGGGCGACTCATCACTAGCACAAGAGCAGAGGTACTGTAGTCTGGGAACAACAGCAGAATGTGCAATACCCTGTGCCCTGCTGGAGACAGCGCACGCCGTGGATGTCGCATGGTGCGATGAAGTGATGTCATTACTCCACTGTTGTACAGAATAGAAGAGGAGACTGAGCTGCGCCCCACGTGGAGCCTGGATTAGGTGAGTATATATATATATATATAAAAAATATATATAGAAAGACAACGCGTTTCGGCGGTGAAAGCCGCCTTTTTAACGGTCCAAGCCAAAACTGAAACTCATGGCGTCTAGACAAGATGGAGACGAAAAGAAAGAAACGACTCAGAGAGAATGTCCTCTATTAAGTACCTGGATGTAAATGTTTACTTATTAACCCTGACTACATCTCATCAATACTGTGTTTCCTGTATGGTCCACAGTCTGATAATTACTGATGACAAATACCAGCATCTCCTTATCATTCTTAAGGACATACTGGAAGTTGTAGGTTGAAGTGATACAAATGTTTATGGCTGACTTGCCTTTACAATTGGTTGCTGTACTAAGCTGGGTAATGTACTCATGTACTGATGATGGTAGTTCTCATGATGTCTTCATGTACCGATTGAGGTTCTGTGATGCATTAATGTACTGATTGTGGTTCTGGTCATTTATTCATGTACTGATGGTGGTTCTGGTGATGCATACACTCCCTGACAGAAGTTCTGTCGCTTATCCATGTTATGTAAATAAAAGCTTATAACCTGACTTTAAATTCATCCATTGGTTTTATAAATCACTCTTTTGAAAGCTGAAACACTCCCAAATTTGGTTTAGGTTATGAAAATAAATTTCCTGCAAAGCTGAAATATTGATCATTTAATGAACACAGAAAGGTCAGATTTTGGCAAGAGAAAAGTTTTGTCGCCTTGTCATATAATGCACCCAATCCTAGTTTAGATCCTCACCTGGGCTCACTAAATGATCGGTTAATTAGTGGGTGTGTGTATAAAAAGAAACCCAGCACCCCAGACCTTCAGTTGAACTGTAACTTGACCTCTGACAACATGCCAAAAATCCACCCTACAACCAAAGCCTTGATTATCAAGAGGCTGAAGAACAGATCCACTGCAGAGGTGGCTGTCACCTTTAATGTGTCTCAGCATCAAGTACAAAGAATAAAAATTTTTTTGAAGAGACTGGAGATGTTTTTGACAAGCCCAGGTCTGACAGACCCCGCAAGACAACTGCTCAGGAGGAACGTTTGTTGGTTAGAAAATCCAAAGCCAGCCCCTCTTCCACTGGAGCAGAGCTCCAACAGGCCTGGTCACCTCAAGTCCCCGTGTCAACTAGAACAGTTTGTAGGATTCTGTCTCGAATTGGCCTCCATGGTCGAATCAGTGCCGAGAAGCCAGCACTAAACAAAAGGTAATTAAAAAAACATGTGGCATTTGCCAAGTCCCACAGCCTGCTGAACAGATAAAGGCTGGAAAAGTGTCAGAAGGTGGATTTTTTTGATGAATATGCAATTGAATTACACCACAGCCACCGCAAATACTGCAGGAGACCTACTGGAGCCTGTATGAATCCAAAATATACCCAGAAAACAGTTAAGTTTGGTGGTGGAAAGATCATGGTCAAGGTGGAAGGCAATATCAATAGCCTAAAATATCAATAAGTATTAGCTACCTCTTACATTCAAAATTATAAAAGGAGTCAAATTCTGTAGCAGGATGGTGCTCCATCTCATACATCCACCTCTACAAAAAAGTTCCTCCTGGCAAAGAAGATCAAGGTGCTCAACCAGCCCAGTCACCAGATATGTACATCATTGAGTATGTTTGGGGTAGGATGAAAGAGGAAGCTTGGAAGACAAAACCAAAGAATCTAGATGAACTCTGGGAGGCATGTAAGACTGCATTCTTTGCTATTCCTGATGACTTAATCAATAAATTGTATGAATCATTGTTGAACCGCATGGATGCAGTCCTTCAAGCTCATGGAAGTCACACAAAATATTAAATATGGCTCTAATAGCACCACAACTTCATTCACCAATGTTATGCAACATATCTTTGTATTAGAAGTTAATAACTTGTTTGAATTTGACATTACTTTCTGTGGGCGACGAAACGTTTGTCTTGCCAAAATCTGATCTTTCTGTGTTCATTAAATGTTCAATATTTCAACTTTGCAGCAACTTTATTTTCATAACCTAAACCAAATTTGGGAGGGTTTCAGCTTTCAAAAGAGTAATTTATAAAACCAATGGATGAATTTAAAGTCAGGTTATAAGCTTTTAGTTACATAACATGGATAAGCGACAGAACGTCTGTCAGGGAGTGTACATGTACTGATGATGGTACTGGTGTAGTATTAATTTACTGACGATGGTTCTTGTGTGCTATTCATGTACTGATTGACGTTTTAGTGATGTATTACTGTCCTGAACGTGGTTCTGGTGATGTATTAATGTACTGATGGTGGGTCTAATGATGAATTTATTGATAATTCTAGTGCTCTATTTTTGCACTATTCATGCCACCAGTGTTCTATTTATGCACTGATTATATGTTTGGTTTCATAGTCATGTAGTCATGTATTGATGATGGTTCTGGTGATGAATACAGAACAAAAGCATCATCACTGCATGCATACATCACCAGGACAACCACCACTACATGAACACATCACCAGAGCTATCAGTAGTACATGAAAAAGGTACCATAACAACCATCAGTGAATGACTAAATAATCAGAACTGCCATCAGTACAGAAATGACACAAAAACCACCATCAGTACATAAAAATGTCACCAGAACAACCATCAGTACAGGAATATGTCACCAGAACCACAGAATACAGCACCAGAACCACTATTGGTACAGAAATACGACACAAAAACCATCATGTTTATCCCTTAATCTAGAATACGATATGTTTATTTTTCTTTAAACTTTGTCAAATACTGAACATCTTTAAACCAAATGGCCCCCATTATAGTTAAGTTGTATTAGCTTCTTTGTCTAATATCATATTGGATGTCAGGAATAGATACCGCTATTACGTCTTTCTATTGTGTAAATAGTTGATTCTATAAATAACTTTGAAAATGCAATTCCTGTTGAGCCTCACTCCTACAGAAAATCACTTTTGTTTATTTTTTCTAGTGGAAGTGGTGGGCAGAACTTGTTAACTGAACCATGGGAGGGGGTGCATTAGGGGTCCTTTTAGCTTAGTCTCTAACACATTCCTTTACTTGGTGGCTGAGACTTCATTGGGGGCACAATCAGTTTCGTCTGTATAAGGTACCAAAATATCTTGTCCTTGCCCTGTTCACACGTCAGTATTTTTTATCAGTATTTCATCAGTATTTGTACTCCAAAACCAGGAGTGTGTCCGAAACACAGAGCTGGTGGATATCTATTCATAACAGCTTTTCTCTGTTTGAGCCCTAATAGTGTATTTGAAAAAACATGCTTCTTATACTAGACAAATCCCAGAGCTGTAGCAGTGGAAGAGTTCAATTTAATAATTTAACTGTTTCATCCTCTAAAAATAACTACACAGCAATATTTATAAAAAAATTAAATATTTGCTTGTGGCTATGCTAATAACCAGGAATGTCTGAAAAGATCCTAGTACAAACAGTTGAAACCAGACGTTTGCATACACTATCTATAAAGACACATCTGCATGTTTTTCTCACTATATGACATGAAATCAGAATAAACCTTTCCTGTTTTAGGTCAATTAGGTTTACCAAAATTACCATATTTATATTTGTAAAATGCCAGAATAATGAGAGAGAGATAAAATGTATAAAGGCATTTTCATTACTTTCTGCAAAGTCAAATGCTCACATACATTTCATTAATATTTGGGACCACTGCCCTCAAACTGTATGACTTGGGTCAAACATTTTGGATCTCATTCCAAAAGCTTCTCACAATAGTTGGTAGGAATTTGGGCCCATTCCTCCTGACAGAACTGGTGTAACTGAGCCATGTTTGTAGGCGCCTTGCTCGCACCGGCCTTTTCAGCTTTGTCCATAAATTTTCAATAGGACTGAGCTCAAGGCTTTGTGATGGCCCCTCCAAGACATTGACTTTGTTATCCTTAAGCCACTTTGCAACCAGTTTGGCAGTATGCTTCAGGTTATTGTTCATTTGGAAAACCCATTTCCGCCCAAGCTTTAAAGGGAACCTGTCATCAAGTTTTTCCCTTATAAGAGCCCACCACCAGTGAGCTCTTATATACAGCATTCCAGAATACTGGATATAAGAGCCCAGGTCGCTCTGTAGAATGTAAAAAATATCTTTATCATACTCACCTAGGGAGCAGTCTGGTCTAATGGGTGTCGCTTCTCTCGGACGCGTCATGCACACTGGGCTGGGAAGGAGGACAGCAACTGCAGAAGATTGAGGAGGTGCCGGACCGTAAGCAGCGACACTCATCATAATGCCCCCTAGGTCAGTATAATAAAGGTGTTTTTAACATTCTCCAGAGCAGCCTGGGCTCTTATATACACCATTTTGGAATGCTGTATATAGGAGCTCACTGATGCTGACCGCAGCTCATAAGGGAAAAACCCGGTGTTAGGTTCCCTTCAAGTTCCTGGCTGATGTTTTGAGATGTTGCTTCAGTATTGCCATATAATCTTTTTTCTTCATTCATCTTTTTGTGAAGAGCACCAATCCCTCCTGCAGTAAAATAAACCCACAACATGAAGCTGTCACCCCGTGTTTCACAGTTGGGATGGTTTTCTTAGGCTTCAAAGCTTCTCCCTTTTTCCTCCAAATGTAACGATGGTCATTATGGCCAAACATTTCCATTTAAGTCAAACCACAGGACATGTCTCCATAAATTAAGAACTTGCAAACACTTTAATCTGTTAATTATGTTTATTTTGGAGTAATGGCTTCTTCCTGGCAGAGTGGCCTTTCGGCCCATGTTGATACAGTACTTGTTTCACTGTGGATAATGACCCAATCTTACCAGCTTCCGCCAGCATCTTCACAAGGTTTTTTGCTTTTGTTTTTGGGTTGATATGCACAAGTCTGACCAAAGCACATTCATCTCTGGTACACAGAACCAGTCTTCTTCCTGAGCATTATGATGGCTGCACATTCCCATCTTGTTTCTACTTGCATATAATTGTTTGCACAGATAAACGAGGCACCTCCAGGTTTTGAAATTGCACCCAAACATGATCCAGTTTGTGCAAGTCCACAATTCTCTTCCTGAGATCTTGGTTGATTTCTTTTGACTTTCCCATGATGCTACACAAAGAAGCAGCGTGTTTCAGGTGTGCATTAAAATACATCCACAGGTGTGTCTCTAATTAACTCAGATATTGCCAATAATAATTATAATAAATCAGAAGCTTCCAAAGACATGATATCATTATAGTCATTATATGGGCTTTTCTATATTGTTTAAATGCATAATACTCTTAGGGGTACTTTGCACACTACGACATCACAGCTGCGATGTCCGTGGGGTAAAATGGAAAGTGACGCACATCCGGCGTTTGTGTCGACATCGGAGTATGTGAATCGTTTTTAATATGATTAACGAGCGCAAAAGTGTCGAAATTGTATGATCGGTGTAGTGTCGGGCATTTCCATAATGTCGCTGCAGCGACAGGTACGATGTTGTTCCTCATTCCTGCGGCAGCACACATTGCTGTGTGTGAAGCCGCAGGAGCGAGGAACATCTCCTTACCTGCGTCCCGGCTGCAATGAGGAAGGAAGGAGGTGGGTGGGATGTTTACGTCCCGCTCATCTCCGCCCCTCTGCTTCTATTGGCCACCTGCCGTGTGATGTCGCTGTGACGCCGCACGACCCGCCCCCTTAGGAAGGAGGTGGTTCGCAGGCCAGAGGGACGTTGCAGGGCAGGTAAGTGCGTGTGAAGCTGCCGCAGCGATAATGTTCGCTACGGCAGCTATCACAAGAGATCGCATGTGCGACGGGGGCGGGGACTATCGCGCTCGGCATCGCTAAATCGGCTTGCAATGTCGTAGTGTGCAAAGTACCCCTAAGTGTATGTAAACTTTTGATTTCATGTCAGGTTTATTTTTTATTTCATGTCACTTTTAGGTGTCCTAAACAGTCAGCTTTCCAGATTAAGATTATATTTTGCACTATATCACTTTTGTTAGGCACAAGCACTTTTTCTATCTTTATCTGTGAGGGACGCCATATCGAAATTAGAGTGCCGACCTCCGCTGCCAGGTAGCACTGGGAAGGATATATGTAGGGAAGGATATCTGTAGGGATGGACTCTCTTCCCTTTACTGTCAGATTTCATAGCAAAAGCCTGCTGACAGATTAATGACAATAATATTTAATCATTTATGTAGCGCTATTGATTCCACAGCACTTTACATACATTGGACACACTGTCCCCATTGGGGCTCACAATCTAAATTTCCTATCTGTATGTTTTTGGAGTGTGGGAGTAAACTGGAGACCCCTGAGGAAACCCACACAAACACGGGGAGAACATTCAAACTCCTTGCAGATGGTGTCCTTGGTGGGATTTGAACCCAGGACCCCAGCGCTGCAAGACTGCAGCGCTAACCACTGAGCCACCTTGCCGCCCTCCCTCTCAGATGCATTTTAACTGAAAATTTATGTATTTCACAATAATATTGTCGATATACAGGCTATTGAGCACCCAATTAACAAGAAAAACATTCATTTGTTGGGTGAAATTATTTTTTACTTGCTTTAAAATCATTGTTCTCAACAGCACATCACCTACATAGACAAACGGTAGCCTATGTCCACTGAGAGAGTTTTGACAGATCGTACACTGTATCATTTATCGCACTCCGCCTGTATAAACGACCGCTGATCGGTAAATATTTCCTGATTGGCGATCGTGTGGTGGTCGGTTTCTGTAAACAGTCTCTTAATCACATGTCTATTTGGAAATTCATTAGATACTCAGGCTGGTGCTATCACTAACCCATGCTTTACACTGAAGGTGTGTTATTCAGATCTTGAGAACAGGGGCTCTGAAATGCCATGTCAGAGTGGATGGGTAGCCATTCCACTTATTCTCCATTGAATTGCTTGAAATAGGCAGCTCCATTCAGATAGGACATTTTCGAGCCTCGGCCATTCAGATTGGTGGGGTCTAAGCACCTGGACATCCATGATGGACTCCCACTGATCCATAAGTTATCATCTTTCATGTTGACAGGCAATAATTTTAAATTTTGAGAATAACAACAATGCAAAACTGTTAAAAGTTCAATTTATTCTGTCCATCTTTGCATAAGAAACAAGACAGAATGGTTACAAACTGCAATTGAAAACACCAGTGAGAAAAAGAATGTTAGAAAATGTTCAGATAGTTAATAGGGATGATTGAATACCTCAAATATTCGGCTTCGCAAATATTTTCCGAATAGGTCGCCACTATTCGCGAAAATTCGATGCTCAATGTAAGTCTATGAGAAACCCGAATAACAACTATTCTGAACTATTCGGCCTTCCCATAGACTTACATTGCGCATCGAATATTCGCATATCGGTGACCTATTCGGAAAATATTCATAAAGCCGAATATTTGAGGTATTCGATCATCCCTAATAGTTAACACTCACATAATGAGGCAATTAAGCCCTGAAAAGGTGGGAGTTGAGGCAGTGGGGGTTTTGGCAGAAACAAATGATATGAGCTATATCGTGAGCGCTATATGCATTTTTAGGATAGCCAGTATTATTATTATTATTATTTATTATTATAGCGCCATTTATTCCATGGCGCTTTACAAGTGAAAGAGGGTATACGTACAACAATCATTAACAATACAAAACAGACTGGTATAGGAGGAGAGAGGACCCTGCCCACGAGGGCTCACAGTCTACAGGTGATGGGTGAGGATACAATAGGTGAGGACAGAGCTGGTTGCGCAGTGGTCTACTGGACTGAGGGCTATTGTAGGTTGGAGGCTTGTTGGAAGAGGTGGGTCTTGAGGTTCCTCTTGAAGCTTTCCACGGTAGGTGAGAGTCTGATGTGCTGAGGTAGAGCATTCCAATAACCTATATAACCTACTATTCCAGTAACCTTCTTTCCTTGCTCAGTTACAGAGCCCACTGCTTCACCATTGTTCTGATTGCACTATAAGGACCAAAAAAGGATGATAGGTAGACAAACCATTTCATATGTATAAAGTGGCAGCTTCACATCGTTCTGGAGGAGACTTGTGTTCATTAAAGAAACGAGAGAACTGTAAAATGGGAAAGGCCGAGTAAGGTCATATATCAAAGAGAAGAATATGGTACACTCCATTATGTTGTAATCAGCCACTCTCTTTCATCCTAAGAATTTAATAGTCTACACTAATTTTCAGGCCAGAGAAGAGCATTTTTACCTTACGGAAAAAAAAAGGAATTTAAATTCTACTTCAAACACTTTGCATTCTCTGCATTATTTCGGGCAGGCTGTATTGATGTCGCTGGCTATTTTTTGCTACTTAATAAGAAAAACATCCAAATGCTTGTAATATTGCTTCCTTAGCAAACTACGGTTAATAGATGGAACTTGCTCTGTACATGACACAGAGAACATCAATCAGGCCTGAATTTTATTCCAATTCGTTATGGTTGCTGTCTAAGTGAAAAAATGCTTATGTCGTGAAAATGTCTCTGAAAACATACGCGCGCGTAATGTATTCACGAGGGGGTCTTATAGGAAGGAAAACAAATCTGCCTCCATTGCATCTGCATGTATGCAGGGTAAAATCAACCTGCCAACATTTCAGCGTGGATTTCAGAAAATCTTGTCACAGGTTCACACTTTTCTTACAGGGGTTTCAAAATGTGTTTTCAAGCCTACTTACGAAGCTCAGGAATATAGTCTTTACCTCCTGAAATGGAGAACCTGGTGTCTAGAAAGAAGTCAGCAATGTAAAATCATTACCTGTCAAATAACTGGGCAAAGTGACTTCTTATTTCTATCAAACCTAACAAATTGATTTTTTTTTCTCCTGAAGGACAAGAGAGAAAACACTGGAACAAAACGCTGCTTTGTGTAAAATATAACAGCTTATTTTAGGGAAAACAAAGCAGAAAAACATTTTTTTTTGTTTGGAATATATTTTCATTTCTAAAATATGTAGTGTCAATAGCATTATACAAGGCCAGAAAAGCTACATGTGCACAACAAGTATACCCAACAATTACTAGAACTAAGAGGTGATAGGGCTGTCCAATGTATTTTAAAGGGACTCTGTCAGCAGATTTTTGCTATCTAATCTGAGAGCAGTATAATGTAGGCAAAGATATCTGGACTCAAACAAAGTATCACTTAGATTACTGGGTGTAACAGTTCTGATGCAATCAAAATTTTTCGATTTAACCATTTAGCAGAGCTGAGAGAGCTGTCCCACCCACACCAGGTTCTCAATAGATATTGTACATTGTCAATAAAAGGGCGGGGTGTGTCGGACTACCGTGCATGTGACATTGTAGTCTGAGCAATGAGAAGTCCTGCTGCTTAAACTAACATAGCAAATATAGATGATACTGGGACAAGATGGGCATCCCTGAATTTTTTGTGTTAACCCTTGCAGCATTCTGGTTTTAGCTTGAATAGCAAAAATCTGCTGACAGATTCCCTTTAAGCCCTTAACGACCAAGGATGTACTGGTACGTCCTTGGTCACCTCCCTCCGGTTACCAAGGGCTCCAGTGGCGAGCCTGCGGTATTCCTTGCACATGTCTGCTGTTCTAATCAGCAAACATGTGTGGCTAACAGGCAAAGGTAAATCAAAGATCCACCCGCACCCATCAACCCCTTGGATTGCGCTGTAAAACATTGACAATGCAATTTAAGGGCCACGGTGGGTACTGCGCCATTCCCTGATGACATCTGCGGCCCTGTAATGCGATCACGGAGCGGCAATGTGTTGTCATGGTAGCGCAGGGTCAGCTGATGACCACTGATGCTACCTTGACTCACTTCCTGTGAGATCTGACAGAGCGCCGGCACTCACAGGAGATGAGCATTTCTTCTGATCAGAGTGATACTACAGCATCGCTCTGATCAGGAAAAGCATTTGGGTAGTGTATCTATAAAGTCCTCTAGGAGCTAGTAAAATCAATAAAAAATGTAAAAAAAAACGTTTTAAAAATATGAAAAGAAACCAAAGTTCAAATCACCCCCTTTTGCCCCAATGAAAAGAAAACAATTAAAAAAATACACATATTTGGTATTGCTGCGTTCAAAAATGCCCGATTTATCAAAATATGAAATCAATTAATTTGATTAGTACTTGGCATGGCGATAAAAAAATCCAAATGCCAAAAATACGTGTTTTGTTTGCCGTAACATTGTATTAAAATGCAATAACAGGAGATCAAAACATCACATCTACCCAAAAATGGTATAATTAAAAACGCCAGCTCAAGACGCAAAAAAATAAGCCATCACTGAGCCCCAGATCCCGAAAAATGATAAAAACGGTACAGGTTTCAGAAAATGGCAACAAAACGTGCAATTCTTTTGTAGACAAATTTCAGATTTTTTTTCACCACTTAGATAAAAGTAAAAGTATACATGTTTGGTATCTACGAACTTATAATGACCTGTAGAATCATACTGACACACAGTACACAGAACATGATGAATAATAAAAAAACAAAAACCATTGTGTAATTTCATTTTTTTTTCATTATTTCTTCACATTTGGATTTTTTTTTCCATTTTCCAGTACACTACATGGTAAAATGTATGGTGCATTCAAAAGCATAACTTGTTACGCAAAAAATAAACCTTCATATAGCAATATTGACGAAAAATAAAAAAGTTATGGTTCTTGGAAGAAGGGGAGGAAAAAACAAAAATGAAAATCGGAAAATTGCCCGGGGGTGAAGGGGTTACAGGAAATCTGTCATGAGATCTCACCTATGAAAAATGGCACAAATCATTAGTTTCATTTGTGATAACAGTACCACTCATCTAGAAACATTTTTTTTACTTTGTTCCACACTGTATGATGATAAACATTCAGTGGCCCTATGAATGTCTCCACTCCATGTTCGGCGACATCTCTGTGCCAACTAATACCACCACTCTGCCTCTATCTGATACTGTGTTTTTCCAAAAATAAGCCCTCCCCTTAATATAAGCCCTAGCAGGTATTTTCAGCATTTTTGGAGCAAGGCTTAAATATAAGCCCTCCCCCGAAAATAAGCCCTAGTCCCGGATCAATAATGAAGTGTCCTTATAGCTAAAAAAGTTACAGATACTGTAGGAGACTTCCTTATAGACAGCGGACACCCCGCAATCACACTCCCCAGACGCCAAGCAGAGGACCTGCAGTGATCGGACCCCCGTACACATCCGATCTCACACACACACAATTAGATCTCACACACAAACATCGGTTCTCACACACAAACATCGGCTCACACACACAAACATCGGATCGCACACACAATTTAGATCACACACATAATTAGATTGCACACACAAACATCGGATCACACACACATCGTGTCACACACACACTCACTACATTCAGCGACACCGATTTCTTCTCGCCGGCAGAATCCTGAGAGGCTGTGTGGTGGAGCGCAAGGACCTGCCGCAATGTTAGCTTACAGGACCTACGGACACACGTGACTTCCTCCCATCATTCCCTGCGGCCTGAAGCATTCTTTCTGTGTATGTGTATTAGTGATCTGCTGTGTGTGAGTGTGTCAGCCAGAAGCAGGGGAGGACGGCGTGCAGCATCCATCGGAGATCACAGGGAGGACCTGGGAGCCATGCAGAAGTCTGGGTCTGGTAATTATGAGTCTCCTGGGAAGTGGGGGGGTCTGCTTTTTTGGGGGGTAAACTTACCCCCAACCGTGTTTCTCAAAAAATAAGACCTCCTCCAAAAATGAGCCCGAGTGCTTTTTTGGGGGGCAAAAAAAAAGTATAAGATAGTGTCTTATTTTTGGAAAAACACAGTATAAGAGGTTCTTTTTAGTGTAATTCAATAGATACTTTCAGCTTCCCTCCCAGAAAATTGCTGGATTCTGATAGCTAAAGCCTGCTTTACACGTTGCAATTTGTCGTGCGATCGCATTTGCAATCGCACCCGCCCCCATCGTTTGTGTGGCGTGGGCAATTTCTTGCCCGTGTCGCACAATGCTGTAACCCCCCGTCACACGCACTTACCTTCCAAACGACCTCGCTGTGGGTGGCGAACATCCACTTCCTGAAGGGGGAGGGATGTTCGGCGTCACAGCGATGTCAAACAGCGGCCGGCCAATAGAAGCGGAGGGGCAGAGATGAGCGGGACGAAAACATCCCGCCCACCTCCTTCCTTCAGCATTGCCGGCGGCCGCAGGTAAGCTGCAGTTCAGCGTTCCCGGGGTGTCACACGGAGCAATATGTGCTACCTCGGGAACAATAAACAACAGGACGTTTGATTTTTTGAAAATGAGCGACGTGTCAACGATGAACGAGAAGGTATTTCTGCTCGTTCATAGCTGTCACACGATACGATATCACTAACGATGCCAGATGTGCGTCACTTAAACGTGACCCCGCCGACATCTCGTTAGATATATTGTAGCGTGTAAAGCCCGCTTAAGTTTTACCACCATCAAAACATTTCCCGTCTATGATTCTATCTATAATTATCTCTGCATGCCACTAATTCACAAACCAAACATTCCTCATTTTAAATACCCTACAGTATTAATCGTTTTCCCATAAATTATCAAAATTCAGTAAAAAGGTTTTTATTTGCTGTTTCTGCAATATATAATAAGATTACCAAAAAGCAGTGTCTCAGTATCCTGCCTAATAAATCACACTTTTAGCCACTGTCCATGGTCCTGTAACTTGATCGAGTAGACATAACATATGCAGCTACTGTATAAGAAGCAATAGCGTATAAGTGCTTTAAGTATATTGAATAGACCACAAATGGCATCCATGTGATTCTTTATGTGAGAATTCAACAGCAGTATAACAGATATAACATAAGCTGAAGTAGTTTTTGTTACTTTTTAACAGAGGAGTTTGGCCACAAAACAGAACAAACCACCCCAGTGAGTTTCCAGGCTTCTGATTTTGGTGAAGTATAAAAAAAAGCATTTCTACTCCTTTTATCCACACATTCCATGGACACGTCACATTATTGTCATGAAAATTAGGTTAGATGTTTTAATATCTTAATTACAGGCACCAATTTGAAAAAAGCTGTACACTATGGTGTGATTACCACAAATTCCACAGTGTGTGCAAAACCCAATGTACAATCAATCAGCTGGCAACTCATGGCCATGGTCACACACAAACAGGTAGAAGTAAGAAAATGTCATTTTTCTGTTTTGAGCTGAAACCATCTTTTATAAAAACTTTTGTCATTGTAACTTAGCTGTACAGTTTAACACTAGAAGTCCCAGAGAGGGCTCATTTAACATTTCTACCTTTGGAACCCAGAGACTGGTCAAATGACCTGAAGGAATTTAGCTAACATCCTATAATCACTGTCTTTTGTTCTGTAATTAAGGCCATTACTGTCACACCACAGGAGGTTGTTGTTTTCCATTGAGTTTAGCCATTTAGTTTCTAGTTAGTTCTATTCAGTTTGGACTAAGGGTCATTTGACCCTCTTTCGGGACTTCAGGGAGGAGCTTGAAATTTCTGGGACTTCTAGTGTTAAAAGCTGTTGAGCAATAATAAAAAGATGCATATAGATCACATTTAATGTCTAGACTCACTTTTGGTGAACAATCAAGGGTCCTGTTCATATTTTGTTTTGGCTAATCATCAGAGAAAGATACACTACTCACAAAAAGTTAGGGATATTTGGCTTTTGGGTAAAATTTATGGAAACTGTAAAAAGTTCATGTTACAGTGACATTTTTTCATGAAAGTAGGGCATTTAAGTAGAAGCATATAATGGTGAGTTCCTCATCTCAAACAATTTATTGAAACAAAAGCCAACAACAGTGGTGGGTATGCACCCTAAATAATGTCACTGTCTCAACGTGGTCTTGAGGATCAATTACAGCTTGACAACAATGTCTCATGCTGTTCACAAGTCGAGTTATTGTCTGATGAGCAATGGTATCCCACTCTTCTTGAAGGACGGTACTCAGGTCATTGAGGTTTTGGATAAAAGAGTTACAAACCTCTACACGGTGACTCTGCTGATCCCATAGAAACAGCAACAAATAAAAAAAACCTTGGCACTAGTTATATGGAGTTATAGCCCAAAAGAGTCAACCTAGAAACACACTGGTGGATGTTCGTGGTGCTTATACTTCATGCAGTTGTCAGAAAAATCTAATGAAATATGAAGATGAAAAAATGAAGCAGCACTCGCCATCCATGAGATCAGGATTTATTGATCAGTCTTTAAAACAAATCATGGGAGGTGCAGGAACACAGCACATTGACGACAGCTGTTTCGTGTACAGCACACACTTTAAAAGGTTTTCTATGGGATTCAGATATGTAGAAAGTGCAAGCCACTCCATTTGATGTACTTCAGTCTCCAGCAGAGGTTCCCAAATGATGCAACCTCGATGACCTGGAACATAGGCTTGTGTTGTTCATGCAGAGGCACACTGATGGGATTAATGATGTTATTCAAGTAGTAGTGTCTTGTCACTGTACTATTTAAAAGGTGTAGGGATGTTCTGAATTGACTAGACACACCTACCCACACTGTAACACCACCCAAGACCCATGCATAGTGCTTACCTTGATGTCTCCAACATCGGTAGCGGCCAACATTATTGTTTAGCATGAATTGACTTTCATGAGTGAACAGCACTGATGCCCATTGGTCCCTCGTCCAGCAAGACGATGACGCCTGTGCCTGGTGGTGTGCTCAAGTACCCTTGCAGGATGTCTAGTACGCAGACCACTTTGATGTAAACGGTTTTGAATGCTATGAAGTGACACTTGGGCACCTCTAACCTCCCTTAAATGTACCTTGAGTTGTGTGACATTCATCATCTGATTCAGAAGGCATTGTTCACAATGAACCGGTCATCAGTGTGGAATGTGGTCAAAGGATGTCCTGCTGATGACACTCTGATCTCAGTGACCACTTCTATCTGAGAACATCCTGCTTGAAGCCTAGAAATGACGAGGTATTGTTGATCAATTGTTAGGTGTTATGGTCTCATGATGTCAAAATGTGAACACCATGATGAGGATTGTTTAAATACCAATTCTAATTGAACCTCAAAATTTATTGCGCAATTTCTGGATCAAACACCTGTTGTGCATTTTGCCATTTCGATCCCTGCTAGGGAACAGCAAGTTGTGCAAAAAATACTGAAATCTTGAACAGTTGTACATGTGCAATGAAAAATTTAGAGAAGGTCTCATTCAGTTCACAGTTCAGTGTATGTTACGATCTGCATGCGTTATTGGTGCGTATTTGTTGCCAGGAGATGTAGATTTGGTGCAGAAATGTCTGCATCCAAATACTCAATGTGCACACATTGCCTAATCTGGCACTGAGTTTAATAATTTCAATGATAGGTGAACTCACTGACATCACCGCTCACACCTGCTGCTCCGCCAGTGTATCCCTGACACCACAGTGAGGGGTCATGTTTTCTAATGTGACTGCGCACTGCAACCTCAGATGTAGCAGAGCCGGGATCATCGTGGGATACCATACCTGTATAATATGTGGGACCTGCAGGGTTGTTTTGGGGGGTTAATAAATTGGTTAAAGGTGTTTTTTTACATAAAGGATTTTTATGCATGTTTTGTGTTTACTTCTTTTGACTTACAGGGTTAGTAATAGTGGGGGCTCATAGACACCTCCCTATTACTAACCTCGGGCTTGATGCAGCTGTGATTTTTTGACAATTCATAGCTGTCATTAACGCCTTATATAACCCCAATTGCCTCAGCTCCAGAGCAATTGGGATGAATCAGGTAGAGCCCCAGACAGAGCACCATTGTAACCATTCACTTCAATGAAGCCAATAGTCACAGTTGGACACTGTCTGGCCCCTGTTCTGTCCTGGCAACAGTCGTCTTTTTTAGACATGAGCAAAAATATGATCACCTAGGATAAAGGCCAGACAGTGTCCACAATTTTTTACTTGCAGCTTTTTTCAAAAGAAAATAAAAAAAAAAACCTAAAAAGTTAGTTTTGGGGCTTTCTTTTCTGACAGCTAAATATATACAGTACAAATGTATGTAAATATATGCCCACACACTTTGATATATCGGCAAAAATGTACTCATATGTTTGGATATGTCTGCTACAACCTACTATTATAAAAAATATTTTATAATGAGCACAGAGAAGTATATGTATAGATACTGTTCAGCATATATAGAGGGGGCATCACTTTTTAATAGGTTTTGCATAGTGTGTAGTAGGGTGTAGTGTGAATTCTGCACAATTTGTTGCAGATAAGCTAAAGACAAGAAACTCTTCCAATAGAAATCGAATCGAACAGACAGCACGAAAGTAGAAGTTTGATGTCCCAGCAGAGAGAGATGCATGGATTTAATCACTTAGAGAAGGCGAAGCCTCATACATTTATGATGTGTCTATATACCGTGTTAGCTTTCTTATTGCTAAATTACAAATGATAAAATGTTCAATAAAGCTGAACATTTACACATGGAACAAAATTCAATTTAAAACGTAATAAAAAGTCATGAATGTTATTAATTACATTTAATGATAATAAAAGCATGCTTACTGAATTATGTCTTCACTTCCCATCAGTATAAACAGCACATGTGTGTCAGATCACAACTCCAGTCACCACTATGTCGATAGACATTGCCCCTCAGAGACACTTCTGGTTTCCTCCGGTTCGATAACTGCATTTTAATCATGTTAGCGTTCACCAGTCACCATTCCTCCTGTACTATTTTTATCAGGAAACAGTGGACAGCAATGAGGTACCAAGAAGTACACTGCCATTAATGCATTCATGGCACTCGACCTACCCATAATCCTGGCGCACCAATGATGTGGAAAAAAATATATAAAGGATTGTGAAAACGGCTTATACGACGTCTGAGAGTCACCTGTTATTTGAAATCGTATGAAGAGAGGGTCAGACATGTGTCTGCTTACTCTGTGTACCTGTATGCCAGATCTGGAAACGGGCAAAGTGAACTTGCTCAGTTGTTTTTGTGTTTCTATCGTAAATCTTTTTTTCATTCTTCCTCTCCAATAGTCTGTTGGCCTAACAGGCAATCCCCTCTATTGAAATTATCTAAATTGAAACCCTATGGACCAAACATTTATCATAAATCACAAGACAAAACTAAAGGCTGCTTTACACATATCAATTTATCGTGCGTTCGCATGTGCGATCGCACCCGCCCCCATCATTTGTGCGATACAGGCCAAATTCATTGCCTGTGTTGCACAAACTCGGTAACCCCCGTCACACGTACTTACCTCCTGAACGACCTAGCTGTGGGCGGCGAACATCTTCTTCCTGAAGGGGGAGGGACGTTCGGCGTCACAGCAACATCATACAGAGGCCGACCAATAGAAGCGGAGGGGCGGAGATGAGCGGGATGTAAACATCCCGCCCACCTCCTTCCTTCCGCATTGCCGGAGGCCGCAGGTAAGCTGAAGTTCATCGTTCCTGGGGTGTCACACGGAGCGATGTGTGCTGCCTCGGGAAGGATGATTAACCGGAGCACAGAAAGACGTTCGATTTTTTGAAAATGAGCGACGTGTCAACGAGCAATGATAAGGTGAGTATTTTTGCTCGTTCACAGTCGCTCATTTGTGTTACATGCTACGATATGTCAAATGAAGCCGGATGTGCGTCACTAACAACGTGACCCCGACGACATATCGTTTGATAAATCGTAGCGTGTAACGTGTCCTTTAGGCCTCATTCAGACATCCGTGTTGCACGTACTTTTTTTCTTCCACCATCACGGATGACAAGGGCCAATATAAGTCTATGTGTCCAAGAAAAACACATACAGCACACAAATTTAACACTGCAAAGTATAGGAAAAGCTTTTTAATTCATTTATTTATGCATTTGTTAAAAAAACACTGATGATACTGATGGTGTAGTAGGGGGAACTGTGCCCCACCGTGTACCATGTTTTATAGGCTGTTGAATATGTATATGTTTGTACCAACGGCTGCCATGCAGCAGCAAGTTGATCTTATATTAGATGTTATATAAGATAAGGTTAAAGTAGTGGAAGGGAGAAGTGGCAGATGGCGGGAAAGAGAACAGGAGGGAGGCTCGAGAGGGGTTCAAGTGTGAGATATGGTCTTGGTGCTGAGGCGTCAGGGAACCCTGAGGTAACCTTAAGAGGTCCAGAGCCTACGGCTCACCCCAACGGACTTATAGAGTCTCCCAGCTAGAGAGCCGTCGGGGCCCAGAATTGGACAAAGGTGAATGGAGTTAGGGGAAAAGATACACAGACCCCAAAGCTTGAGGACACGAGATAGCGAGGGGGAAACAGGTTGAGAAGCAGTACCCCACATGGATGAAGAGGAAGGAAGGAAAGGAAGGCCATGTCTCTCATAAAGGTGTTCAGAATACAAGTGAAATATTCTGATTTGCTAAGCGAAGTCTCACGTTGCATGATTTACTGATTGTTCACATAGGCGACTGCTAGCGAGACAATTTACGCCAGCTTGAAGAAACCAGTAAGTGTCTTGCACCCCACTTGAAGTCACATCTATACACACAGTCTCCTTGGCAAAGGAGTGCGGTGCCTGTGTGGCCAAGGTCCGACACCTTCCTTCAATGGCACAAACGGACACACAGACCATATACTGATGACACACTGATGAAAACACTGATGACACTGGTACTATTTTAACATGTATGTGTTTAAACACAGATGTGTGAATGAGACCTAAATCAGTACAGGTAAATAAATTATTTGCAATCAAATTTAATGTATTTTATAAATAAACTAGCTGTAGTACCCGGCGTTGCCCGGGATAGTAACTGTCCCTCTGTCTCTCTCCCAGTCTCTGTATGTCTGTCTCTGTCTGTCTGTTTGTCTCTGCCTGTCTCTGTATGTCTGTCTCTATGTGTCTGTCTCTCTGTCTGTCTCTTTCCCTGTCTATCTCTGTCTGTGTGTCTGTCTCTATCCATATCTGTCTGTGTCTATCTCTCTGTCTGTGTCTATCTCTCTGTCTGTCTCTGTATCAGTCTCTCTGTCTCTCTCTATCTCTGTCTGTCTCTATCTGTGTCTGTCTGTGTCTGTCTCTATCTCTGTCTGTCTCAATCTATCTCTGTGTCTGTCTGTCTGTCAGTCAGTCAGTCAGTCTTTCCCCATCTGTCTCTTTCCCCGTCTGTCTCGTTCCAGGTCTGTCTAGTTCCAGGTCTGTCTCGTTCCAGGTCTGTCTCGTTCCAGGTCTGTCTCGTTCCAGTTCTGTCTCTTTCCAGTTCTGTCTCTTTCCCCGTCTGTCTCTTTCCCCGTCTGTCTCTTTCCCCGTCTGTCTCTTTCCCCGTCTGTCTCTTTCCCCGTCTGTCTCTTTCCCCGTCTGTCTCTTTCCTCGTCTGTCTCTTTCCCCGTCTGTCTCTTTCCCCGTCTGTCTCTTTCCCAGTCTGTCTCTTTTCTCGTCTGTCTCTTTTCTCGTCTGTCTCTTTTCTCGTCTGTCTCTTTTCCCGTCTGTCTCTTTCCCCGTCTGTCTCTTTCCCTGTCTCTTTCCTTGTCTCTGTCTCTTTCCCTGTCTCTGTCTCTGTCCCTGTCTGTCTCTTTCCCTGTCGTTTTCCTTGTCTGTCTCTTTCCCTGTCTGTCTGTGCCTGTCTCTTTCCCTGTCTGTCTGTGTCTGCCTCTGTCTGTCTCTTTGAATGTCTGTCTCTCTCTCTCTCTATCTCTTTCCTTGTCTGTCTGTCTCTGTCTGTCTCTTTCCCTGTCTGTCTCTTGCTCTGTCTGTCTCTTTTTGTCTCTCTCTATCCGTCTCTCCACCGACATCTTATTACCTCACACATAAGCTTCATATACTAACAATTTATTTTGTTCCTACAGCAACCAATTACAGCTGCTATTAATAACCTGTAGCTCGCAGCTCCATTGACTTTAATGGAGGCAGGTTTTTTGGAGAGTAACTGTAAAGTGCGCAGTTACATTTTCCTGTCAAAACATAGTCTATGACGTTCCCCGAGTCACATGGGGTGTCTGTGCAAAATTTCGTGATTGTAAATGCAACGGTGAGGATTCCTTTAGCGGACACACACACACACACATACATACGCTCCGCTTTATATATTAGATTTCTAACTAGCAAAGTAAATAGTAATAAAAAATATTGTAAGCTAACTTATTATTATACACCTGAAATATGGATTCCGACCCAATGAAATATTTAATAAAAGAAGACTATACCACATGTGCTCTGTAAGTTTAGAATAATTTATGTGAAACTACACAACTCCCTGGTTTTCCAGTTTTAGTAAACTTTTACATAATTTATAATAAATTTTGCTAATCAATTCAAGATGGTCCTCTGCTTACAGTGAGTGAATTGTAACCTTCATAGTTTACTTCACGAGACTGAAAATCCATCCTGGTCATATGATGATCTGGAGGCGCATGGTTAATACGTTACTGAACATGTTATGTCTTTCAGCTCGCTCCTACATCCTCTACCCTGTGTAACATTGTGGATGTCAGTGGGCAAATTCAGATTGTTTCAGTTAAACTTTAGTGTAGCTGGAACTTGTGGTCACTCCAGCCAGTAAACCTGTGTTTTGCTGCAGAGAGACAATTACCAAATGTAATTAGTTCTCTGTTGGAAGCCTTGGGCCGAGTCCTACCCTATTTAAACATGCCGCAGTCTGTCACAAGCTTGAAATTACAGGTTTTTATTGACTCCGGTTGATACCTCAACTTGCAAGCTATATTCCACTGCTGAACCCAGACTCCATTGACCCATTTACTGCCTGACGAATTCTACTTGTGAGTCAGTACTCCTGATTTAGACCTTGGCTGCTTCTTTATTTTGCCTAAAGGGTACTTTACACGCTGTGATATCGGTACCGATATCGCTAGCGAGCGTACCTGCCCCCCGTCAAATCACTGCCCGTGGCGAACAACATCGCTAACACCCGTCACACGGACTTACCTTCCCTGTGACGTCGCTCTGGCCGGCGATCCGCCTCCTTTCTAAGGGGGCGGTTCGTGCGGCGTCACAGCGACGTCACACGGCAGCCGTCCAATAGCAGAGGAGGGGCGGAGATGAGCGGCCGGAACATGCCGCCCACCTCCTTCCTTCCTCATTGGCAATTAGCACTGGCTACAGGCAACCTCCTAATTTAAGGAGCATCATGATCCGAAGTTCTATGCCCTCAGACACACCAAGAGGAACTTATCCTTGCAATGTAAAGAGCTGCAAAACCTGCACTCATGTAGAGACCAAAGACCGGATACAGATCCCTAACACACAGAAGGACTATGAGATTCCTGGGACATTCACATGCTCCTCTTCCAACGTGGTGTACTTAATCCTGTGCACTATATGTCCTATTGGGGGCCTCTATGTTGGAGAAACAGGACAGAGACTGAGAGCAAGGATGAGATCTCACAGGCACACAATTACAGACAAAAAAATCCATTTACCTGTGGTCAAACATTTCTGTGCTCCAGGACACAACATAAACCACATGAAAGTTGTCATATTAAAAGGCAACTTCAGATCACAGAGCCATTGCAGGGTCTGGGAATACAAATTCATCACACTGTTTAACTCTGTGGACACAGGACTCAATCTCTCAGAAGGATTTATGACTCATTATAAAATCTGAGAGGTCAGCTCCAGAGACTACAAGGGCACCAGGCCTCTGATCCTACATGGATATTTTGGACAATAAAACTCACACCACTAATCAAAGCTAATTAAGGACTCACTTTCCAAGCTCAGTATTTGTTTATTTAAATGTCCTTTTACTATGCATCGCTCTGCCCTGTTTTGTGTATATATTTGTGTTTCTTCAGCTATTTTGTCATACCATGCCTGAGGAAGAGACCTGAGATGTCTCGAAAGCTTGCTTTATAACATCATATTTTATTTTTATCTTAGTTAGCCATTAAAAGGTATCAGAACTACAAAATTTTATTTTTGTTTCTCTCACTGAGAGCAATCAATCATTTAACGACACAATACTCATTCCTCAAAAGAGATGTCATAAAAAGGCTAAAAGTTCAGTTTGGGACTGGTGGGTGAAAGTATTTAAAGGGGTTTCCTCACAAAGTTAATTTCCCAGGTCCAGAGATGTGGTATGACCAGACCATGTCTCTGTGCGGTCAGACACAGCCATTACACAGCACATAGCAGGGGCACATTTATAAGATTATCTCAGCACAGGAACATTTTTTTAAATACATCCAACTGTACAACTTGTTATTATTCTAAGATCTATTAATTAAAATCAACTTTAAAATGACCGTTGTTCGTGGGAAAACCCCTTTAAACATGCAGAAAAGACACTTCAGAATCAAAGGCAGTGAAGTGCACGTTTCATAGGGAAATGCCAAGTGCAAAAATCCTGTTCAAATATAATGACGCCAGAAGGCATCAAATACGACTGAGAACCTCTTATGTTTCACATTCAAACCAAGATGTACCTTTGTAAGAATGTCACTGTCTTGATTAAACAGAAAGGCAGAAGACGAAGCAAAGTCATCGCAGGTTATCAAAGAAAGTGGATAGCACTTAAAACTGTGTTTAGTTTCTACTGCCATTTCAAGCATGGATGCACTATTCTGCTATTAGCAAAGTAGTGAAATCTGTGCCAGCTCAGCTCATTTCTTATACTGAGGAGAAGCCTTACAAAGCGATCAGCGCTGTGTGATACCTCACATCATCTTGGTGGTTATTTATTAACAGCAATTTATTTTTTTTTATCAAAACGTAAACACATATTTATGATATTTGAGCATATTAAAGGGAATTTTGCATTAGGTATTTGATACTCCATCTGAGAACAGCATGATGTACGGACAGAGACCCTGATTCCAGCGATGTGTCACTTGCTAGGCTGCTTGCTGCAGTTTTGATAAAATCACTGTTTTCTCTCCTGCAGATCTACCAGTTCTCTGAATATTGAGCATGGTATAATCCCAGTCACACCACTGATATCCAATTTTCTGTTTACACTGTGCATAGGCAATAAGCTGCTAATCAGTGGTGGGGTTATACAGAAGTCATAAATGTGGAGGAATAGCAGGATTACTAGTCTTCCAGTGATAACCGCCTGCTGATAAAATGGTGTTTTTATCAAAACTAGCAAGTAGCCCAGTGACACATCAGCAAAAACCTGGTGACAGATTCCCTAAGGCTATGTGCGCACGTAGCGTTCTGTCCCTTAAGTAATACGCCACGTGTGCACGTCTCCTGCATAATCTTCATAGATTAAGCTGGGGACGCAGGACGCATGCAGTTACGCTGCGGTGCAGATCGCAGCGTAACTGCATGCAAACACGCAACATGCGCACATAGCCTTAGAGCAGATCCGCTGTACTTGAGGTATATTTCTGTAAGTGATGACTGCTGACCTCACAACTATAATCATTGATTTCAGTGTAGTCCAATCTTTGTAGGAAGACTGAGGTTTCCTGAAATCTACCTCGGTATCAGGGCCCCTGCCTGAGGATGTATCGCAGACCTTTGTTACAGAAAAGAAAAATAAAGATCACTATATTAATTATATGATAACAATCCCAAGTATGGTGTTAAAAAAAAACAACACAAATACGGTGGGGAAAATAATGAAGATGAAGCTCCAGCAACAACTTCCTCGGAAAAATGGTAAAATTAAAATTCAATTTATTCAATTCATGTTAAAAGCGGGTTCCAAAAATGTACAGAGGAGATGAGCCTCATATCAGACATGTTGATGCATATGCATATCTTTGTTCCTTGCACTGCCCTGGACTGAGCTTCCAGATATCCATATTGGTACAGTGAGCTGAATCAAATGACTTTATCTCGCAGTGGGAGAAATAAGTATTTGATGCCCTGACGATTTTGCACATTTTCCCACCTAGGCTATGTCTGCACGCTGCATCTTTCTGGTGACCACAAAACTGCACTCTGTGGTCAGAAGAAACGCAGCCTGTGGTCTCAAAAACACATGCACTTACCATGCGTTTTGGATATTGTTTTATTCAATGGGTGAAAAATAGTGATGGGCGACCGGACTGTAAAGGTCGACCCCCACGGGTTCAAAGGCACAAGAGTGCTGGGCCCATAATTCTCAGAGAATTGGAATCT
Source organism: Anomaloglossus baeobatrachus (assembly GCF_048569485.1). Lineage (NCBI taxonomy): Eukaryota > Metazoa > Chordata > Amphibia > Anura > Aromobatidae > Anomaloglossus > Anomaloglossus baeobatrachus. Next base: position 453,987,370 of record NC_134358.1, read on the forward strand.
GGCACTCGGGAAATGAAAAATAAAGAAAAAAATAATGAAGTGAGTGCGCTATACTTACCGAGTCTCCGGAGCTGCTGTAACTGCCCATGCGGCCTCTCATTCACTTCCGGGGCTGCTCATTACCTTCATTACATATGCACTGCTTCCCCCACCCACCGGCATCTGTGATTGGCTGCAATCAAACCCACCCCCACGCTGAGTGACACAGTGAGTGACAAGGGAAACAGATGACGCTTTTCAGATCCAAGAGATCCTTACTTAGATATGAGTAAGGATCTGTTGGATTCGAAACGCGTCATCTGTTTCCCTTTTAATGGAGTCCTAACCATGGAATTTTAAAATTTGAAGTAAAGTTTTGGAATTTTTTATTGTTTGGGATTGCTGTTTTTTTTTTTGGTTGGATGGGTGTCTCCGTTCTCCGGTAACAGCGCCTCCTCTTTCAGCCATCTTTGTCCTCCTTCTTCTAAAGCCTGGGTGCATGACACATCCTACATCATCCACACTAGCCGGCATTGAGGTCTTGCACAGGCGCACTTTGATCTGCCCTTAACTTATAATTATTAGCAGCCCCTCATATACTTTAAGATCTTTTCTGTGATTTCTACTCCCTCTTTGATTACAATCTGGCTTAAAATACTAAGGCTAAGCTCTCATGTCAAGTAATCATCCTTTAGGCCTCCTTCACACATCATGTCTCCGTACCGGAGACATGGTCACACACAGACCCATTAAAATCAATGGATCTGCGAACACGTCCGTGTTTTCACAAGAACCATGCTCCACATGGCGACATGTCTATTTTTCTTCTGCAGCACGGCAGTCACACGGACCGCACAGGGATGTGATCCATGTGACATGTACCGGAGAAAACACGTCACTTAAAAATAAAGAATTTTTATACTTACCTGTCTCTGACGCTGCTGTTGCTTCCAGTCCCGCTCATTAAGCTCATTGCATATTCACTGCAGTGAAGTGACAGCAGCCCCAGTGACAGGTAAGGCTGCTTTCACACTACGTCTTTTTAACATGCGTCCTGAACGTTTTTTTAACGCAGAAACGGATCCAGTGCAAATGCGTTTTCATTTCAATGCATTTGCAATGGACTCGCGTTAACATGCGTTCACCTGCGTTTGCGTGCGTTATAGTGAGGATCCAGCGACTTGCAGTTTTTTAACATCTTTCAAAAACGCTACTTGTAGCGTTTTTGAGCTGCGTCCAACTTCTGCAAATTGCTGGATCCTGACTAAACAGCACGCAAACGCATGTGAACGCTGGCGTGCTGATAGGCAGGATCCTGCTTGGTCTACTGAGCATGCCCAGAAACCAGCCTCCGTGATCAGTCTATCTCTCTACTCCCTCTGTCTCTCTCCCCCTCTCTCTCCTCCCTCTCTCTCTGTCTCTCCCACTCCCTCTCCTGTCTCTCTCTCCCACCTGAGAGCTGCGGACACTCGTAACCAAGGTAAATATCGGGTAACCACTTCTCTTAGTTACCCGATGTTTACGTTGGTAACGTGTGCAGGCAGCTCGGCTCCTAGCAGCTGCAGACGCTTGTAACCAAAGTAAATATCGGGTATCCAAGCAAGTATACCCGATGTTTACCTTGGTTACGAGCCTCGCAGCTGTCAGAAGCCGGCTCCCAGTCTGGCACGTTTAGTGCCCATCACTCCCGATCACATGACTCCAATGCCCGCCCCTAAACATCCAGTGACAGGATCCTGCAAAGTAACACATGCGTTTGCATGCATTTTTTGCTGTAAAAGCAGGATCCGCTTTTGCAGCAAAAAAACGTTCAGGACGCATGTTAAAAAGACGTAGTGTGAAAGCAGCCTAAGTATACCAGCTCATGCTGTCCATGTGCTATCCGGATGTCACACAGATAGCACATGGACAGCATATGTAAAACACACACTCGGACACACGCACACACACATGTGCACCTTCACCACCGACCGTGCAAAATGTTCGTGTTTTGCACAGACGTATGAAGGAGGCCTAAAAAAAATTCTGCAAACACAAATTTTTTTTTGTCCGTTTTTAAATAATTGATTTTAGCTGAATCTGTTTATTATTTACAATAAAGTCTATGGAAAATGGATGTGATAACAGATTTCTATTTAGCCATCCGATTTTCTTTCATTTGTAAAGGATCCATGTGTTGCTTATTGGATCAGTTTCAAATGTAAGATAAAGAGTGATTTGTTAATGGATCAGTTTCCATAGTTTCTCAAGTTAAAAAAAACAGATCCATTATCAATTATTCAAAACGGGACAAAAAAGTTGTGTTTGCACAATTTTTTGCCAGTGGGTTGCTGCTGGATCCATTCTAATGGATGATAAGGCTAGGTTCACATTTCCGTTGTTTTGCATCAGTCACATGCGTTGCTTGACACATGTGACTGATGCTTTGTACAACGGATGACAAAGAACAGAAATCATTGTCGGACTCCGTTGTGTGTGGGGGGCGGAGCGCGAGGGGGCGGAGCCGAGCGGGGCCATGGCGCTGAGGACGTCAGTGCCGCGGGGACTGCAGGGCTGGGGACAAGTGAGTGTGTGTGTGAGTGTGTGTGTGTGTGTGAGTGTGTGTGAGTGTGTACACATGCGGAGTGCGGGAGGGGGCGGAGCCGAGTGGGGAAGTGTCGGCCTCCTTGCACACGTATCCAGGGTAAATATCGGGTAACTAAAAGCAAAGCACTGTTTGCTTGGTTACCCGATATTTATCTTGGATACCAGCGTACACCGCTTAGCGCTGGCTCCCTGCACAAATAACCACTGTAAATATTGGGTAACTAACAAAAGCGCATTGCTTGGTTACCCGATGTGTATCCTGGTTACGGGTGCAGGGAGCCAGAGAGAGCATGCGCAGCAAAATCCTACGGATTGCGCTGCTCAAAAAACGTTACAGGTTGCGTTACTCCCGCCCGGCGGTCAGTTAAAAAACGACTGACCGCGACGCAGCGTATGCAACGCAGCATCATCAGTTGCAATCCGTCACTAATAGAAGTCTATGGGGAAAAACTGGATTCCTGCAAAATATTTTGCAGGATATCGTAATTCCTCAAGGCGACGGATTGTGACTGATGCAAAACAACGGAAGTGTGAACCTAGCCTTACTGGACATGTGAACTGTAATCTCAGGATAGTCGAACCCGCTGAAAAAAAGAATCCCAATGGCAATTATTAATAAAAGCAAACAGTAAACCAGACCCCCCGCGTTGTTTAAAGACACCTGAGTGGTTTTGTGGAAGAATGAACGTTCGCTTTACCTTCAAGGTTCAGCCAAAAGTCAACAGCAAGTAGACCACAATGTATGTAATATGATTAGGCTTGTAAATGTTGCTTGTAAATTGTAAGGTGGTCAAGGAAATATGAGCTACACAAATGGATATAAATATTGTGCTCAGTACGTCAAGAAACACCACTTGGATCCATTTTGTGTGATCCAGAAACGCAAATGTCTGACATTTTTACGGGACTAGTTTAATATGTACTATGAGACACTCGAACCGTGTCCTTAAATAGCAGCGCACTGAGCGGGACACACACGTAATATACACCTTTACACTATTCTATAAAAATCATTCATGTGTCTAAGGCAAAATAATGATCGTTTCTCATCTTGGAAATGTATCTACACATGGTTGACAACAGGGACTCCCCTCACCCAAGCAAAAAGCAAACAGCACTATCCAAATGCTAATGGAGGGGTGCTGGGATTTTTTTTTGTTAGAAAAAAGTTCCTATGCTATAACAAAGGAATATTCTGGCATCTATTGCAGGTTTTAACAAAGCTCCTTGCACAATTTTGCATTAATTAAATAACAAGTCCGCATGGATATAAAACAGCAGAATAAGTCCACATGGGTATAAGATAGCTGAGATACAAGCACAAAAGCAGCGCAATAGGACACGGAGCAGGCGCTGTAATTGTCCTCAATTCTGACTCAAGCGCTTTTTTTTTTTTTAGTCTGCTATTAAACTAAATGCAATTTAGATTCACGGAGAATTCCTGGACCCCCTGCCAAGAGCCTTTATTTGCCTCAGAAGTTTTATTATATGCAATATATTTGACTGCTGCACTAAACATGACCAGCTAAATTTCTCAACTGGGGTCTATGAAGTAATAACAAATAATCAGAGATTACTAGGCATTCCCCAAGAAAGTTCTACTTCTCCACATGATCTGCAGCACGGTGTCTCATAAATAGATGTTACACAAAGTTTAAGTACATAAATATTATCAGTCCTGACTGGTAATCTCCATACTTGTTAAGGCTCACCAGGTAAAGTGGATTCTCTATGCTGTAGATCTGGATGCCTTGAGCATTGAGAACAGCAGAGTTGGGCATACCGGGCATACAAGAGTAGAGCCAAGTGAGCAGATGACACCAGAATGTGGAATACCAACCGGTGTGAAGAATAACACTCTGGGCGAGGAACGGCAGAGCTGAATATGCAAGAAAGAACCCTGGTCATGGACAGACAGAAGCAAGTATGCAGAATGACACCTTGGTAGTGCTGAGCGGACCCGAACTCTAAAAATCCAAATCCGCATGGTTTCAGGGTCCGATCCGGGTCCGACCCGGACGCGGGAATCTGGCTGCACGATCCGGATTCGGCAATATTTGTTTTTCTCCCTCTATCTCTCCCACTCTCTCTCCTCTTTTTCTCTCTCTCCCTCTCTCTCTCTCCCTCTCTCTCTCTCTCTCCCCCTCTCTATCCCTCTCTCTCTCCCTCTCTCTATCCCTCTCTCTATCCCTCTCTCTCGTCCCCATTGACATATATAGGTCTGGATATCGGATGCGGACTTCTTTCTCAACCCACCACTGATCCGCCGGACCCGGTTTATTGCCAGTCCACTCAACTCTACACCTTGACACTGAACAGCAGAATTGAGTATGCAGGATAATACCTTGCACATGGAATGGCTGAACTTTGTATTCAGACTGGTATTATGGAAATCAATAATGGAGAGGAGAACCGGTTTAAAGCCGCGCTATCGCCAAAATGACAATATGTTGATTATACTCAGTCTCCTTCATCAGGACTAAAGAAAATCAATAATTTGATGGTATCATGGAAAAGCAGACAAAATAAGCAGATGGGCACCTTGGAACAGCAGAGCTGGGTGTTTATAGCAGAACTGGATTTGTATGAAGTTACTTGTGGCAATGTAGGTCTAGAAGAGAGACATCAGTTTGAATACTGGGTTTCCCATAGAAGAAGCTGTCTGCCAAAGGAGGTGGGACCAATAGCCTGGCATTGGAGAGGGGACAGGTGAGTAACAACACTGTAACTCTAGATACTCAGCTTCCAATTTATATTGTTGCTTTTCTATAACATGTATTTCTTTATAAGGCCTCGCTCACGCCACCGTATAACACAGACGTGTGCTATCTGATATCAAATAGCACTTGGACCAATGTTATACTATGGGGCACTGCGGATCATCACTTTCTATGAGTGCATGGAAATCATCGGACTGCACTCTCATGACATCCAAGTGCAGTCCAATTTCTGTGGGCTCAGATAATGGAGAAATCTTGTTCTAAATCTTCTCCTCACCTGTGCTACGATTCTCCCATGTTACAGAATCGGATCACACTAAGCTGACACGCTGATCAAACCCGGATCAGAGTTTGATCAGAGTGTCATTAACATAATTGGTCTGACTGTCTAGTAAAGGGAATATATGCATGTGTGACCGCGACCTAGGTGTCTGGTATTGTGTACAACACAGTTAATATCCGTTGATCTGTAATACAGAAGTACATAGCTTAGCAAAAAGTGGAGCAACACTGGCTTAAAAAAAGTGTCATACTTTAGGATGCTGTCTGAAAATCCTTGGCGCAATGTTGTTTAAAGTATATTCCCATGCGCATAGACACTGTTCAGTCCAAATAAGAAATTACAATATGTGACAAATTAATCAACCTTGTGCAAAATGACACAATTTTTGTTAATAGGGCATCTATATACATCACATACTTGTACACCCTGATTTTATTATACTCTTTTCTTGGGAGTCTCAATATAAATATTCAATGGGTCTTCATGTCAAGTAGACCTGTCTTTTAGAATAATGTGTTTCAAACTAGTTAAAATACAGAAACATGTGTAAATCAGATGTTTGCAAAATACATCATAGCTTAGCAATTGACTACAAGTATTCAATATAAGGAATTTAATGCATATATTAATTTTCATTTTCCATAAACTACACTCGTCACAATACCGGCCCAGAGAACAGTGCCAGGCATCACGTTATAAGCATGTTATTATTTGTTGTGTTTGTTAGTTTACTGGTGCTTAAGGGAATCAAATCTCTTTAATTCAATCTATTTGTATTGAATTTCTTTGGATATATTTTGTGGCACTAAAATTATTGATTCACTTGGACCTAAAGGGGCTTTACACGCAACGACATCGCTAATGCGAAGTCGTTGGGGTCACAGAATTCGTGACGCACATCCGGCCGCATTAGCGATGCCGTTGCGTGTGACACCTATGAGCGATGGAAGGAGGTGGGCGGGATGTTACGTCCCGCTCATCTCCGCCCCTCCGCTTCTATTGGGCAGCGGTTCAGTGACGTCGCTGTGACGCTAAACGAACCTCCCCCTTAGAAAGGAGGCGGTTCTCCGGTCACAGCGACGTCGGTAGGCAGGTAAGTAGTGTGACGTGTCCGGGCGATGTTGTGCGGCACAGGCAGCGATTTGCCCGTGTCGCACAACAGATGGGGGCGGGTACCCACGCTAGCGATATTGGTACCGATATCGCAGCGTGTAAAGCGGCCTTAAGTGTTCTACTACAAGAACACAAAAGATAGAAAAAGCACTGAGAAAAAGAACCCCTTTGTAAGGGCGGCGTCACACGCTACGATATATCGGGCGATATGTCGTCGGGGTCACGGATTCCGTGCCGCACATCCGGCATCGTTAGAGATATCGTAGCGTGTGACAACTACGAGCGACTGTTAACGAGCAAAAATACTCATCTTATCGTTGCTCGTTGACATGTCGTTCATTTTCATAAAGTTGTTTTTCCTTCTGCGCGCCGGTTGTTCGTCGTTCCTGAGGCAGCACACATCACTCCGTGTGACACCCCGGGAACGAGGAACCTCTCCTTTCCTGCGTCCCGCCGGCAATGCGGAAGGAAAGAGGTGGACGGGATGTTACGTCCCGCTCATCTCCGCCCCTCCGCTTCTATTGGGCGGCCGCAAAGTGACGTCGCTGTGACGCCGAACGTCCCTCCACCTTCAGGAAGAGGATGTTAGTCGCCCACAGCAAGGTTGTTCGGGAGGTAAATACGTGTGACGGGGGTAAATGACTTTGTGCGCCACAGGCAACAAATTGCCCACGACTCACAAACGACGGGGGCGGGTGCGATCGCTCATGCGATCGCACGATATATCGTGCCGTGTAATGCCGCCCTAAGTCTGGAAGATCTTTGGGAAGTTTCTCATGTAACTGTAATCTATCTTGGATTAAAAATCAGTGGCATGGTTTTCCTTGTCTGTCCCCTAATGCAGGAATAAAAATGTTGGAAGCTTCCTGCCACAGCAAACTGCCTCCTAGCCAAAAACAAGTCCCACCCACCCATGCGCCACATTTCCTATTTTTTTTTTATTTCACTCTTCAGATCTGAATGAGAGGAGAGAAACACAAAACAGATTTCTAGTGTGATTATAGGATTTTTTTTTTCAAGCTTTGGATGCCACAGGAAGATACAGAATCAAAAAAGATATCATCAGCATTTTTATTATTATTATTAATGTTATTATTATTATTATTATTATTATTATTATTATTATTAAAAGGGGTTATGCAGTGAAGATAACTTACAACCATCCACAGGACCACTGGGACCTGGAGGGCAGACTAGACCACTTTTACCCCCCTTTAGACAGGAGAAGCAGTGCCCATGACCGATCGCAGCTCCATTTATTGCCTGTGTAGCTGACAAAGGCTGCCCTCTGCTTTTTATGGCAGGACCATAGAGAATGAATGGAGCGGTCGTCAAGCATGGTGATTGTCACTTGTGCCTTGTTTTGCCGATTCATGAGGGACAAAGTGGTAGGATACCCACCAATCCATAAGTTATCACCTATGCTGTAATACCTTCACAGGGGTTGTCCGGTCTAAAATGACAAGTCTGCAGTCACTCTATATGACTGTAGATTTGTGACTCCTCACATCGCACACACTGTGCACTGTGAGGATTCTCTGGTGTCAGAGCTAGGAACAGCGGTCACGTGACCGCAAATATGCGATATAGTCCTGGCCAAAATCCGACTAGAGGGGTGCAGCTTTAGTCAGTGCAAATGTATTGAGTGAGGCTGTGCCCATCTAGTTGGGATTCTGCCCAGGAGTATATGGCATACTTCTGGACCCACCACAGCTGTATGCCTAGCCCCCTGAGCTATATAAGCTCCCCTAGAGCTGTATGTGCCCCCTCACTAGAGCTGCATGTGTCCCCCCAGAACTGTATGTGCCCCCATAGCTGTAGGTCACCCCACAGCTATAAGTGCCCCTCCACCCCACAGCTGTATGGGTCCCCATTAGAGCTGTATGTCCCCCTAAGAACTGTATGGGCCCCTCAGAACTGTATGTGCCCACAGAGCTGTATGGCCCCCAGAGCTCTATAGGCCCCCAGAGCTGTATAGGCCCCCAGAGCTGTATAAGCCCCCCCAGAGCTGTATGCCCCTCACCCCAGTAATATGTATGTCCACCAGTAATGTGCATGCTCCCCAGTAAAGTCTATGCCCTAGCAGTAGTGTCTATGCCCCCCAGTAATGTGTATGCACCCCTAGTAATGTCTAAGCACCTCTAGTAATGTGTATGCACCCCAGTAATGTGTATGCTCCAGTAATGTGTATGCTCCAGTAATGTGTATGCCCTTCAGTAATGTGTATTCCCCTCAGTAGTGTATATTCCCCGCAGTAACGTGTATGCCCCCTAGTAATGTGTATGCCCCTAGTAATGTGCATGCCTTCTAGTAATGTGTATGCCCCCCTAGTAATGTGCATGCCTCCAGTAATGTGTATGTCCCCCAGTAATATGTATGCCTCTCTAATAATATGTATGCCCTCCAGTAATGTATAAGCCCCCAGTAATGAGTATGCCCTTAAGTAATGTGTATGCCCCTGTGATGTATATAGTGTAGCCCCCAGTCCCTCCTGTCATGTATATATTGTAGCACCCAGGCTCTCCTATGATGTACATACTGTAGCCCCCAGCCCCTCCTTTGATGTATATACTGCAGCCTCAGTCCCTTCAGTTATGTATATACTGTAGCCTCCAGCCTCCCTTGTGATGTATATACCGTAGGTCCCAGCCCCTACTGTGATCTATACACAGCAGTGTCAGTGTGCCCTGTGCACAGTCATGTCTGTTAAAGTGACATTCATTATGCAGAACGCCCTGAACAGCAACATGCCTGGGAGGAGCTGGATGGAGACAAGCGAGAAAGGTAAGTAAGGCTTGTTGTCGACTTCCTCATTTTAAAAGTATGTCTGATGTGTCTGTGTGTGTGCATGTATGATGTCTGTATCTATTTATTTCAGTGTATATATATATATATATATATATATTTATATATATATATATTTTTGTCTGTTTCTATGGGTTTTTTGTGAATTTGTTTTCAACTAACGTGTTTTTCCAAAAATGAGACCTCCCCAAAAAAAAGGCCTTGCAGGGATTTTCAGCAATTTTGGAGCAAGGATTAAATATAAGCCCTCCCCTGAAAATAACTAATAGTCGTGCTTCAATAATGAAGTGTCCATGAAGCTAAAAAAGTTAAAGATACTGCAGGACACTTTAGTATAGACACCGGACACCCTATAATCATACTCCCCAGATGCCGAGCAGCGGATCTTCAGTGATCGCACCCCCGCACACATCCGATCTCCCACACACAAACATCAGATCGCATACACAAACATTGGATCACAGACACAAACATTGGATCACACACACAAACATTGGATCACACACACAAACATTGGATCACACACACAATCAGATCACACACACAATCAGATCACACACACAATCAGATCACACACACAAACATCGGATCACACACACATCGGATCACACACACACTCACCACATCCAGCGACACCGATTTCTTCTCGCCGGCAGAATGCTGAGAGGCAGTGCAGTAGAGCGCAAGGACCTGCCGCAATGCTTTCTTACATGACCGGCGGACACGTGACTTCTTCCCATTGTCCCTGCGGCCGGAAGCATTCTGTAACCCTGGATGTGATGAGTGAGAGTGAGTGAGTCTATGAGTCTCTGTGTGTGATCTGTTGTGTGTAAGTGTTGGCCAGAAGCAGGGGAGGACGGCGTGCAGTATACCTGCTGGGAGCGCCCACTGGAGATCACAGGGAGGACCTGGGAGCCACGCAGATGTCCTGGTCTGGTAAGTATGAGTCTCCTGGGATGTGGGGGATCTACTTTTTGGGGGGGTAAACTTACCCCCAACCATGTTTCTCGGAGAATAAGACCTCCAAAAATAAGCCCTAGTGCTTTTGGGGGAGGCAAAAAAAGTATAAGACAGTATCTTATTTTTGGAAAAACACGTTATGTATATGTACATGGAGCCCACTGAGACTTTTTCGCCCAGGGCCCAAAAAAACCTGCAATTGGCCCTGCAAAGAGTGATACATAGAGTGACTGCACACTTGTCATTTTAGTCTGGACAACCCCTTTAATTTTGCTATTTACTTTTATCAACTACTAGATTGACTAATGGCACTGAAGTTGCTGATTCAGCTTTATCTCAACAATTACTAGAAAAAAAAATTGAAAGTGAAATTATTTTTCTGCAGACATACAATGCAATGTTAGATCATTGATTCTCCTTTTTCTTATTACCATGAGATCAAGGTACATTTATATTCTCGGCTGCCTAAACTGTTTTACAAATGTTCAGTATAAGACGACAGTTTGGAAATCAATGCTTACTTAATCATTTTTCCCTGTAGAATCTAATTATTCACAATTGATTTCAGCAATGAAAGGTGTATCATTAACAGGAGTCTTCTTCCGATACCTCTCCGATGAATTATTGAATTTTGAAAACAAAATTAACTTAAGCAATGTCATTACTTAGCGAGCGATGCTGCACATGATAAAGTGACAGTGACATATTTATACATGTGGAGGACAAAGCGATTAAACACGACTGATTAATCTGCTAGGTGCAACTTCTCCAAACACTCAGTAGGTGTTAATTAAATATGATCAACAAAAGCGGAAAACTAACATTTCTGAAGACTTCATTTTCATGTTAATGTAAAAAATATTATATTTTTAATTCAGTTTCCATAACTAATTGCTGCACAATGAGACAAAAGAACTGACAGCTGTAAAATGTAAGATCAAAAACCATAACAGCGGGGTAATATCACACAACTAAATGAAGAAGCGCAGTATCGGAGAAGGATAAACATGGTACACTAGCATTCAGAAGGTTCCGCGTATGCTACAGAAGTCCAGGAATAGTTAGGGGTACTTTGCACGTTGCAACATCGCTACTGCGATCTCGTCGGGGTCAAATCAAAAGTGACGCACATCCGGCGCCGGTAACAACGTCGCAACGTGTAAAGCCTAGAAGCACCGATAAACGATCGCAAAAGCGTCGTAAATCAGTGATCTGTGTAGTGTAGGTCATTTCCATAATTTTGCTGTAGCGACAGGTACGATGTTGTTCCTTGTTCCTGCGGCAGCACACATCGCTGTGTGTGGAGCCACAGGAGCGAGGAACATCTCCTTACCTGCGTCCCACCTGCAATGAGGAAGGAAGGAGGTGGGTGCGATGTTTACGTCCCGCTCATCTCCGCCCCTCCGCTTCTATTGGCCGCCTGCCGTGTGACGTCGCTGTGACGCCGCATGACCCGCCCCCTTAGGAAGGAGGTGGGTCGCCAGACAGAGCGACGTCAAAGGGCAGGTAAGTGTGTGTGAAGCTGCCGTAGCGATAATGTTCGCTACGGAAGCTATCACAAAATATCGCATGTGCGACGGGGGCGGGGACCATCGCGCTCGGCATCGCTACAATCGGCTAGCGACGTCGCAGCGTGCAAAGTACCCCTTACACTATTCCTAGCACTAACAAGAAATTAAACGTTTGGGGAAAAGTGGCATAAGGGCTTCATAAATCATCCCAAATGCAGAATCGTCAACACAATGCTACCAAAAATCCTGCACAAGATTCCACAAGTCTTTGCCAGTGACCAATAGAGCACAGAAGGCGGAGATATAGACACTGTAAACTTATTCTTAAAGGGAACCTGTCACCAGGTTTTCCCCTTATAAGCTGCGGCCAGCACTAGTAAGCTCATATATACAGCATTCTAGAATACTGTATATAAGTACTGCTGTGCATGCGCACTTTGATCTGACCTGCAGAGGCACTGAGGAGCGCAATGGCGGCCTCTGTGTGGATGATGTAGGATGCGTCATTCACACAGGACTGGAAAGGAGAACGCGACCGCACAAGATACAAGAGGCGCCGGATCAAGAGCATCAGATTCGACCGCCTTCTAAGTGAGTATAATAAAGCTCTTTTTTACGCTATACAGAGCGGTTTGGGCTTTTATATGCAGTTGTTTAGAATCCTCTATGATTACCGCGGTGCCATAGTCAGAGAAAGATCCATGATTAGGTCAATAGTGATTTATTTCTACATGTTTCAGAGAGAACCCTCTCCTTCCTCTGGAAAATCATATACCGGTATATGTATATGTGATTTTCAAGAGGAAGGAGAGGGTTCTCCATGAAACGCGTAGAAATAAATCCCTATTGCCCTAATCATGGATGTTTCTCTGACTACGGCAGCGCGGTAATCATACAGCATTCTAAAATACTGCCTATTTGTACAGCTGACATGTGTGCCTCGCAGGTATGAGTGGAATTGCTATCCACTCGTACCTATCAACCCCTTAAATGGCGCTGTCAAGATGTGACAGAGCCATTTTAACAGTGATTGCGGTAATGCAATACTCACAGGCCGCTACCGGAAGTCACGTGACATGATCACGTGGATCCGATGGTTGTCATGGTAGCACAGGGTTATGTGATGACTCCTGTAGCTCAAATGAGTCAGGTCCTTTAACCAGCAGCTGAGTACTGCAGGTTACAAGACATGATTATTTCTCCAGATCTGAGCGGTGCTGCACTGATTGGGAGAAATGAATGAGCGATCAGACTGCTGATCCTTATAGCCCCCTAGGGAGACTAGTAAATTAAAAATAAAAAAAGTTTAAAAAAAAAGTTTTGAAAAATGTAAAAAAAATAAAAAAAAAATAAAAGTTCAAATCACCCCCCTTTTGCCCCATTGAAAATTAAAGGGTTAAAAAATAAAAAGTATACATACATATGTACCTGACCTATCAAAATATAAAATCAATTAATCTGATCGGTGAGCGGCGTAGCAGCAAAAAAATTCCAAACATCAAAATTATTTTTTGCAGTTGCCGCATCGGAGCAAAAATGGTACCGCTAAAAACATAAGCCCGAGATGCAAAGAATAGGCCATAACTGAGCCGTAGATCCGGAAAAATGAGAACGCTATGGGTCGCGGAAAATAGCGCAAAACGTACGCCACTTTTTTGGACAAACTTCAGATTTTTTTAACCCCTTAGATAAAAGTAAACCTATACATGTTTGGTGTCTACAAACTCGCACCGACCTGAGGCATCACAACTACACATCAGTTGTACCATATAGTGAACACAGTGAATAAAATATCTCAAAAACAATAGTGCAATCACACTTTTTTGGATTTTTTTTTCCGTATTTAGAATATTTTTGCCGTTTTCCAGTACATTATATGGTAAAACTCATGGTTTCATTTAAAAGTACAGCTTGTTTTGCAAATATGAGCCCTCACATGACCAGATTGACTGGAAAATAAAAAGTTACTTCTCTCGGAAGAAGAATGGCGAAAAAAACACTAGAAAGCGCAATATCGGGCAGTCGTGAAGGGATTAAAGTTTGCTCAACAACATTTAGACAAGCCTGTGAAATACTGGGAGAATATAGTGTGGTCAGATAAGACTAAAACTTAACTCTTTAGATGCCATAATACACACCATGTTTGGGGGCCAATAGGCACTGCATATCACCGCCAAACCACCGCAAAGGAAACCCTCAACTGGTTTCAGAGAAAGAAATTAAAGCTGCTAAAATAGCCAGCCATTCACCTGACCTGAATCTAATAGAAAAATTTTAAAAGGAACTAAAGCAATCCTATCAAAGAGCTCAGTGGCTTGTGAGATCTACATCGGCTGAGCTGATAAGTTCAGTGATAAGCTGCAGCGCTATCAACAACATGTAACTGCTGCAGCCTGTACACAATCACTGGAGCAGCGGTGGAGACACAGCACAGAAATAGCACTGGATCACCTAATATATATACAGGACCAAACATTAGTGTCCTGGCACCCACATACAGTTAAGGCCCCGTTACACACAACGACATATCTAACGATATATCGCCGGGGTCACGGATTCCGTGACGCAAATCCGGCATCATTAGCGACGTTGTTGCGTGTGACAGCAAGGAACGACCGTTAACTATGGAAAATACTCACCTTATCATCTATCGTTGACACGGCGTTACTTTTCAAAAAATCGTTGATTGTAGAGGTCGCAGGTTGTTCGTCGTTCCCGAGGCAGCACACATCGCTATGTGTGACACCTCGGGAATGAGAAACTACAGCTTACCTGCGGCTGCCAGCAATGCGGAAGGAAGGAGGTGGGCGGGATGTTATGTCCTGCTCATCTCCGCTTCTATTGGGCGGCCGCTTAGTGATGCCGCTGTGACGCCGCACAAACCGCCCCCTTAGAAAGGAGGCGGTTCGCCGGCAAAAGCGACGTCACTAGGCAGGTAAGTCCGTGTGACAGCTCCTAATGATATTGTGCGCCACGGGCAGCGATTTGCCCGTGACGCACAAACGACGGGGGTGGGTGCTTTCACCAGCGATATCGCTGTGTGTAACACCCCCTTTATTCAATAGCAATACATATTTGAGGATGACTACTTTATTAGTATACCAATACTTAAAGGGAAACTGTCACCAGGTTTTTTCCACATAATCTGAGAGCAGCATAACGTAGGGGCAGAAACCCTGATTCCAGTGATCTGTCACTTACTGGGCCGCTTAGTGTAGTTTTGATAAAATCATTGTTTAACCAGCAGGAGACTATCATTAGAGGACTACTTGGCGTGCAGCCAGGTAGTTCAGCATATTCATGAGCTCTGTATAACTACTCGATATTCATCAGAGAAAACATTTATTTTATCAAATTGACGGCAAACAGCTCAGTAAGTGACACAGGGTCTCTGTCTCGACAATATGCTGCTCTCAGATGGGGTAGCAAAAACCTGGTGACAGATTCCCTTTTTACTACTAATGTGATCCCCTTTATTTTGGCCTAACTCTTCCTAACTTAACATTTTCCTAATACATTTCTGCTATCCACTCTCTTTCTGTAAGCTTATCCCTTAGAGGTTCATAAATACCTTTATTTGTTTGTTTGTTGTAGCTTTGATCCTGACTCTGAGGGGAGAGTGAAGTGTGATCTGGACATCCGTGCCCAGACGATACTGCGATGTCGCACGCGATAGTCCCCGCCCCCGTCGCAGCAGCGATATTTTGTGATTCCTGGCGTAGCGAACATTATCGCTACGCCAGCTTCACATGTACTTACCTGGCCTGCGACGTCACTGTGGCCGGCGTCCCGCCTCCTTCCTAAGGGGGCGGGTCGTACAACGTCTCAGCGACGTCACACGGCAGGCGGCCAATCAAAGCGGAGGGGCGGAGATGAGCAGGATGTAAACATCCCGCCCACCTTCTTCCTTCCGTATAGCCGCCGGCGGCAGGTAAGGTGATGTTCCTCGCTCCTGCGGCTTCATACACAGCGATGTGTGCTGCCACAGGAACGAGGAACAACATCGTACCTGTCGCGGCAGCATAATTATGAAAAAGTCGGAGCCTACACCGATGATACGATAACGACACTTTTGCGCTCGTTAATCGTGTCATCTAGGATTTACACACTACGATGTCGAAAATTGACGCCGGATGTGCGTCACTTTCGATTTGACCCCATCGACATCGCACGTGTAATGTTGCAACGTGCAAAGCCGCCCTTACTCACAGAGAGGCAACCCGGCTTCCACCAGTGATGTGCCCTGCTCAGTTGCTCCGATTTCGGTCTGCAGCCGAAAGGATCAAGGCTAAATAAACAATAAAGGTATTTACGAACCTCTTAGGCCCTGTGCGCACTTGCCAGTTTTTGCCGCGGATTTCCTGCGGTTTTGCTGCATGTTTCACTGCATGTTATGTTCATAACATCTCTGCAGTGATTCACCAGCAAAACCTATGGGAAAAAAAATGCTGTGCGCGCTATGCGGATTTTGACAGCTGCATGTCTTGCTGCGGGATTCCCGCAGCAAAAACAATTACATGTCACTTCTTTTCTGCACGTCGCTGCAGGAGTTCACTCCATTGACTGCAATGTAATCATGAAATCCCGCAGGGAATAACGCAGGCAGCAAATTCTGTGCGGTTCATTGCGTTTTCCTGCGTTATTCCCTCCGGTATTTTGCGGTTTACCTGCGGTAATGTTCATCGCTGCCCTGCGGTTTGCAGGGAAGTGATGTCATTATGAAAGGAAGAGGAAGCGGAGCAGAGAGTAAACACGCACATCACACACACAGACATATAGAATACACACACACACAGAGACACATAGAATACACATAGAAAGCAAACGGACATATAGAAAAAAAAAACACGTGGGCTCCGCCGTATTTTTACCGTCCAGCCAAGGTAAGCACACAGCGGCGGCCCGGTATTCTCAGGCTGGGGAGGGCGAGGGCCAGGGTTAATGCCCCCCCCCCATCCCGCAGCCGAGAATATCAGCCCGCCACTGCCCCGGGACTGTCGCATCCATTATGCGGCAGTCCCGGCTCTACCTGTTGCCGTGATGCGGTGGCAATCAGAGTAATATAAGGAGTTAATGGCGGCGGATCGCCGCCACTAAGTCCAGGCTTGATCATGGCAGCGTCTATGTGACAACTGACATGATCAACCCGTAAGTAAAGTGAAAAAACACACACCGAAAAATCCTTTATTTTAAATAAAACACAAAAAAGCCCCTGGTTCACCCCTTTATTAACCCCCCCGAAACACACAGCTCCGGCGTAATCCACGTCCTCCGATGCTTGCATCCAGCCGTGTCTGACACAGCGCTGAATGCAGCCTCGCAGCGAGACAGCAGAGGTAACCACAGGGCATTTCCCACGGCCAGAAATGTGAACAACACATTACCGCTCGGCAGAAATGCAGCGTGTGCTCACAGGGACTGCATCTATCTATCTATCCCTCTATCTATCCTTCTATCTATTCTTCTATCTGTCTATTTATCTATCTGCTATCTATCTCAGAAGGAAATTACTTTTTTTTTTTCAATGTGCTTTATTGCATTGAATGCATTAAAGCACATGTACCAACCTGCATGCGGCAAAACCGCGGCAATACCGCGAACAATACCGCGGTAAAACCGCCGCAAACCGCATGCGGTTTTTGGGTGCGGTTTGCCACGGTTTTTTACCGCAGGTGCGGTAATCTTTCAGACCCTGCGGAATTTTCTTAAGAAAATTCCGTTTTCCAGTGCGCACAGGGCCTTAGAGATAAGCTTACAGGAGCAGAGTAGATAGCAGAAGAATATTAGGAAAGTGTTAGTTAGGGAGAGTTAGGATAAAAGAAAGAGGGTCACATTAGTAGTGGAAAACCTCTTTAATGAAAATGTCAAATCTTTTCAATCCCAGCAATTTCTATGGCCTTTCTTTTGACATATTTTCTATCTGCCTTCATAAAACCTCCCAGAAGGTAGCATTATACAGTCTGCACGTCACCATGGGTGCTTGTCATTCTGTACTTGCATGCCAATGATTTTACACATGTCAACAAGTGTGTGGAACCAAAATAATAAATGAGATGTATGTCCTTGCTTGTCAATTTCATGGCCACATATTACGGCTTCAATCAGCTTGGGAGTATAGAATACTGAATAAGTTATATTCTATTATATTTACCATTTATTTTATGGCTTTTGGTGTTTTTATAGGATTATTATTATGCATTAAAGCTTACTAGAAGGAAAACCTGTCGTTTAATTTTATAAATTTGTCTCGGGCACCAGACACTCTTATTTAGCGAGACTCTGGGCTTTTCTTATGACACAGAAAATGTTACAGTAATCTATATTTTATAAACATTTAAGTGGCAGGAAAATGACTGGAGACGTGATCACCGTACACTGTGTAATTACATTTCAAATTAGATCTCAAGTATAAAATATTTATGAAAACTAATGCTAATACTATAATAGCAATGCTAGTTTCACCAGTGTCTGACAGGATTATTAATTCACTTACAAAGCCATCATAATGAGCAATACAGTGTTTCCTACAATGTCACGGCATGTTTCCACTCACAGTAATAGATCTCTGTAATACACCGCAGTAAGCAGCTGATTTACCCATGTGTAACCTGCATTTAGACTTTGCTTTTCTAAGCGCAAAAAAAAAAAAGAAAAAGCAAATGTATTTGCCGATCACATTCAGGCACGTGAAAGGATGTATACAATTATGTGGACATTGGTTCATATTAAAGACCTGCCTTAACGCTGCTGTTGTGGTCCTTGGGGTGGTTTAACATTCATATGTATTCTGCTACACTAGTGATTATATTTTGTGTGGGACATTTTCTTTACATCATGTTTCAAACCGTGGAGTAGGACTATAATGTTGGTGACTCAATAATAACCATGGAAGGCTACACTAGGTTTAAAGGGCTTCTACCAGAAAAGAATAAGTTATAAAAAGAAAATGTAATTCTGAATATATTTTAAAAAATGTTACTTTTGTCTTAAGAAGTAGTAACTGTAGTACATTAAAACGGCCATTACCCTGTCCTATTAGCAAAATAGTAGTATAGATGACTGTGAGCATGCGCATAAGGCCAGGGTCACTGTCCGTAGAGTCTCTCATCCCAGAAAATTGGGTTGATTATGCTAATGCCACTGATCAAATTCTGATCAGTGTCACCATGGTGTAATCTGACGCTCTCGGATGAGAGAATCTGAGTACACTGGGAGGGGATAAGGGAAAGGAAAATTTCTCCATCTTCTCCAATGTGTCAGTGTGCGGAAATCAGACTGTACTCAGAAGTCATCCGAGTGCAGTCCAATAATTTCCATGCGCTGATTGACTTGCAGGCAATCCAAATATGAGCCTAAACTCAGGCATGCTGTGATTTTATTCCTGGGACCGACTTGGTGCAAGGAAAAAATCTGACATGTGACCGGCCCCATAGGCTATCATTAGTCTGAGGGAAGGTACACTGGAACGCAGATCGTGGTGGGCATTCATTGTGGCAATTGATGAGCACATTTACAGGTTTATTCGCCCATGTTCCAATGAATATCTTTAATGGTTACTATCTACTGTTTACTTTGCACTTGCGTTTAATTTATACGTGGAACGGCATTGCCCTTTTTTAAATTGTGGTGGGTTTACTTACATGGAGTGTTAATTTGCGCATATATATATATATATATATATATATATATATATATATATATATATATACACACCTGGTATAGGTGATGTACTTATATTCTTATATGCTTCTTTAACTCCCCTCAAGCAAATATTTTATTTACCTGTGAATTGCCACAGTACCTTATACAGCATGTGTATCATGTATCCATCTTAGTTTTTGATTTACAATTAAAGAAGTTATCCACTATCTAACTAATTTAATTTTTTATTCATTAGTTGTCCTATTATGTGCCACCAAATGCATCTATACTCTTTTTATAGTAATATAAACCTTTTACCATGCAGATAGCATCTTTTGGTGTTTCCAAGCAGCAGCTCTGATGTTTACATAGAACTCTTCCCCTCCCATGCTTACTGAGTGCTAATAATGCAAAGTCTATCATGCATTGCTGCAGCCTTTGAGACAGCACTTAGCACACCCCCTATTTTCTCCATCCTGTGCTGCTGAAGATATTGGGAGATACCAAGTGTCAGAGCAGCCCGGGATAGGTACCAGCCCACCTGGCAATTGCCACATAACCAGTACAACACTGCCACTGTGTTTGTTATCTAAAGTTCAGCAATTTTCAGCTGTACACATCAGTGAATGGATTACCTAAACCCTTTGCTTTTAAAATTCAGATTACAGCACTTCACTAGGTGTTGTCCCCTGCTGTTACTGCTGAATGAAAGTGTTAGCTCAGCTTGCATGAAGCAGAATTGTGATTCACTCAAAAACGTCCACGCCCACCATCAGGAGCCCTGTGACTACTTTCTTTCGTTTTGTCTGATGTCTGTGCCAGAAAAAGAAGTATCAGAAATACCAGAAGACAAAGAAGATTCTGCATAACAGTCCAGTGATCCCTGCTGAGATGCACTCATAGAAGCTAGACATCCAATACAAGTATAGTACAAAAGGTATTATGTAGAAGAATTATCGAAAGATGGCAAGGGGGTAAAAAAAGTAGTGGAAAACCCATTTAAATCAAGACAACGGGACACCATTGTATACAACCATCAATATTTATCTTCTTTGATTAAATAGACAGCATATTTTACCATATTAAGGATGTCATTGCCACTATGCGCCCTCTTTGGCTGAGTGGCAGATCCACTGTAGATATCTGTATTATATTGTCCTTTTGATATTAATAAAAGTGCATTAGTGACCCTATCTCTTTTTTCTGTCTTATTTTGTTAACATTACTGACATCACCGCTCATCACTGTGATAAGCGGTGACGCTACTGACATAATCACTCTTCAGTCACCGGGTCTTGATGAGCCGGGAGTCGCTGCTGCTCAAAGCCCAGAGTGTTAGAACAATGCTCCATAGTCTTTGATCAAGAACATTGTGGGAAGCGCTGGACTATGTCAGACCTGTGTGGGAACATTGTTTTCTAATAAATTGGTGAACAAGGGAGTGTTTTGTCAGATTCCTTGGACTATGTCGGATTCCCAGGACTATGACGGACCTGCATGTTTTTGTTTTTTTTTTAATAAGTTGGTGAACCAGGAAAAAAGTTGGGGAGTGTTTTGTTTTTGTTTTAAATATTTTTTTACTTTTTACATACTGGGTTAGTAATGGGGATGTCTGATACACACCTTTCCATTACTAACACCAGGGCTTGATGTCACCTGTGTTTTGGGACAATTCACAGCTGACATCAACCCCAAATACCATTACCCCCATTGCAAATGCACTAGAGAAATTGGGAAGTGCCTAGGCGAAATGCCAGATTTGGCGCATCTAATGTGGGAGTGGGAGCGAGGCCTAATACAGCGATATGTGTTGCAAAACATGAAGACTGTATTGTTGTAAGCAGTTTCACAGCTAATGTGGGCCTGTGACCGACTGTGACTACTATGTTACCAGCATAAAATAACAAACCTGAAGGTTGCATCAGCCTTTGCTCTCACATTCTTGAATACAACTCACATACAACCTTTCTTTTTATTTCCAAGCCAAATTGTAGCTCTGAAAAAAAGTCAAATGGCAACAAGTCACAGAACAGTGGCACAAATGTTTGGGTGTGTGACATTTGTCGCCAGCAAGCCTAAGCCTAGTATTGCTATTTATATAGCGCCCTAATCGTCCTGCATCATCTTACCATTAGGCCTGTTTCACACGTCAGTGAAAAACAGACATTTTTCACTGATGTGTTATAAATGCATATGTTACTCCATGTGCCGTGATTCACGGCACACGTGGGTTGTCCATGGGCAATCCGTGATCTGTGCTCCATGATACATGATTGCACATGGAGATAAACTCACCTGTCCTCGCTCCTGCTGTCTGTGGTGCTGAAGAGTTCCGCAATGCAGCATCCGGCCCCCGCTGTCTAACCGCTGCAGCTGCTTCCGTGTCGGCTGTGCCTGCATATATGAATATGCATGACAGTAATTGGCCGGGCAGGAAGCTGCGGAGAGGAGAGGCATAACACAGCGTCGCTGGAGAAGGTGAGTATAAAAAATGTTTTATTTTCAATGTCCATGTATTTCTGGTACGTGTTTCATGGACCACACCACCTTACTGAAGTGCAATGTCTGCTACCCTGTCCTCCTGCTGAATTCTCTGTCCTGGTATATAACTCTGCTTGCTGTGACTTATGCTATGTCATCTTTACATTATGTTTAATACTCACTGATGTATGACTGTATGTTCCTCTTTGTAAATCTTATCTGATGGTGGAAGGTGTGATAATGTGTAGACTGGAGTCCGGGCGGGTGTCAAGTGTCATGTTTCCTTTGATTGCTTAATCATTCCCTGGTGTGATCAGCATTTGTTAATTTCCCTTAACAAGCTGAGCACCCACAATCCCCCTTTCCCATTCCTCTAGTCTGCCCTATATAATTGTGTGCGCCTTAAGGGGTGCAGCGTGTGGGGTGCCTGCATGCGTGCCATCTTATGCAAAGTGCCATTGTTGCTAAGTGCTGGGCAGTTATTTAAATGACAGTTAGTCATGGCAGGAGTCAGGTAAAGTACTTTTTGTCACCTTCAGTTTCAACCATGACCATTATTTCTATCTCTTTTATTCAATATGCTTTTACTGTCCACTTTCACCGCCCTGTCCCCCCTCCATCACCACTCATCCACATCAGCCTCTCTCTCCTCCCCTCTCCTATGCACAGCTCCCAGGCTCTTTTCACCTTTCTGAATAATATCAATCCATCATGCTCCAGGGTCTTGCAAAAAAAGCCATGCCACAAGTCCAAAAACCATCTGACCTTTCTCCTGTTACTTCTACTTCTCTCAGGTGATATCTCTCCTAATCCCGGTCCACCCCATGCTAACTTTACCCCCTCCCCCACCTCCCATAGAAACCCTGCTAACCTCATTGACATTAGTTGTACACCCTCACTTCCTTCTTTTAATTGTGCTCTCTGAAATCCATGGTCTGTATGTAACAAGCTTCTCTACATCCACAACCTCTTTCTCAATAACTCTCTTAATCTACTAGCCCTCACTGATACCTGGATTCAGGATTCTGACACTGCTTCCCCTGCTGCCATTTCTCATGGTGGTTGACACTTTTCTCATTCACCAAGACCTGAAAACAGACATGGTGGTGGAGTCTGTTTACTCCTGTCCCCACTATGCACTTTCCAAGTCATCCCCCCAGCTCCATCACTCTCATTCCCATCTTTCGAGGTCCACACCATCAGGCTCTTCCATCCCCTCTCCCTCAGAGTTGCTGTCATATACCATCCACCAGGCTCACCCACCCAGTTCCTTGACCACTTTTCAGCCTGGCTGGCGCATTTCATGTCCTCTGAATTACCAACCCTCATCCTAGGAGACTTCAACACTCCATTAACAGCCCCTCCTCCCCATCTGCATCCAAGCTTCTATCTCTAACCACCTCCCTTGGCCTCTCACAGCTCTCATCCTCTGAGACACATGAAGATGGTAACACCCTTGACCTGGTCTTTTTCCGCTTCTACTCAATCTCTCACTTTGACAACTTACCTCTTCTCCTCTCTGACCACAACATCCTCTCCTTCAAGCTCACAAACCCTCGTCCACCCCAGCACTCTCCCACCTATCACACATTCAGAAACCTACAGGCCATTGACTCTCAGACACTTACAGACTCTCTACACTCATCACTGTCCCCTATCTCCTCACTTTCCTGTCCTGATCTGGCTGTAAACCACTACAATGAAACATTCAGAAGCACCCTGGACAAAGTAGCACCCCCCACCCTCAGAACCTCCAAACACCGAGTAAAACAGTCTTGGCTCACATCACAAACTCGACTTCTCGAGCGATGCTCTAGGAGTGCCGAACGCCTATGGAGGAAAACCCACACACCAGAAACCTTCATCCACTACAAGTTCATGTTAAGGACCTACAACTCTTCCCTTCACCTCGCCAAACAGACCTACTTCACCTCCCTTATCTCCTCACTATCCAACAATCCAAAAAGGCTCTTTGACACCTTTCACTCCCTCCTCAGTCCCAAAGCATAGACCCCTATCACAGACCTTCATGCTGATGACCTGGCCTCGTATTTCACAGAGAAAATAGAAAACATCCGCTGAGAGATCAGCTCCCAGCCACCATGCTTTATGAATCCCATCCCTCCCCATATCCCATCCAGCTCACTTTCAACATTTGACCCAGTCACAGAGGAGGAAGTCTCCAGGCTCCTCTCTTCTTCTCGTCCTACCACTTGCCCTACTGATCCCTTTCCCTCAAACCTTCTCCAGTCCCTCTCTCCGGTTGTCACTACTCACCTAACTAAAATCTTCAATCTCTCTCTCTCTTCTGGTATCTTCCCCTGCTCCCTCAAACACTGTATCATTACTCCATTATTAAAAAAAAACTTCTCTTGATCCATCCTGCACAAGCAACTACAGACCAGTCTCCAATCACCACTCCTTCATCTCCAAACTCTTGGAGCGCCTGGTCTACTCTCGTCTCACCCGCTACCTTTCCACTCACTCTTTTCTAGATCCTTTACAGTCTGGCTTCCGCCCTTTACACTCAACAGAAACTGCCCTTGTCAGAGTGACCAATGACCTATTGACAGCAAAACGTAACGGTGACCACTCTCTGCTTATCCTTCTTGACCTTTCTGCCGCCTTCGACACTGTTGACCACCATCTCCTTCTATCTATGCTCCATTCTATTGGCTTAAAGAACACTGTGCTTTCCTGGTTCTCTTCCTATCTTTCTGGCCGCTCATTCAGTGTATCATTTGCTGGCTCCACATCTTCTCCTCTTCCTCTCACTGTTGGGGTCCCTCAAGGTTCAGTCCTTGGGCCTCTTCTTTTCTCCCTCTACACTGCCCCAATTGGAATGACCATCAGCAGATTTGGCTTTCAGTACCATCTTTATGCTGATGACACAAAGCTATACACCTCATCCCCTGAGCTCACCCCCGCTGTACTACAGAACACTAGTGACTGACTGACTGCGGTTTGCAACATCATGTCTGCTCTCTATCTGAAACTTAACCTTTCCAAAACTGAACTTCTTTTCCCTCCGTCTTCCAACCTTCCTAAACCTGACATCTCTCTTTCTGTGTGTGGCACAACGATAAGTCCTAGGCAGCAAGCTCGCTGTCTGGGTGTTATACTTGACACTGATCTCTCCTTCACCTCCCACATACAATCTCTTGCCCGCTCCTGCCGCTTGCACCTCAAGAACATCTCTAGAATCCGCCCCTTTCTCACAATGGAAACGACAAAATAAGAATTATTCTTACCGTTAATTCGATTTCTAGGACCTTCCACGACAGCATAGGAGGTTGTCTCTCCACGCCCTAATTGGGACAGGAAGTTCAAGAGGTTTAACCCCTTCACGACCGGCCGATTTTTCGCTTTCCGTTTTTTTTTTTCGCCATTCTTTTTCTGAGAGACGTAACTTTTTTATTTTTCAGTCAATATGGTCATGTGAGGGCTCATTTTTTGCGGAACGAGCTGTACTTTTAAATGAAACCATCAGTTTTACCATATTGTGTACTAGAAAATGGCAAAAAAATTCCAAATGCTGAAAAATTGCAAAAAAAGTGCGATAGCACTATGGTTTTTGAGATATTTTATTCACTGTGTTCACTATATGGTAAAACTGATGTGTGGGTGTGATGCCTCAGGTCAGTGCGAGTTCGTAGACACCAAACATGTATAGGTTTACTTTTATATAAGGGGTTAAAAAAAAATCGGAAGTTTGTCCGAAAAAAGTGGCGCACGTTTTACGCCATATTCCGTGACCCGTAGCGTTCTCATTTTTCGGGATCTTAGGCTCAATGACGGCTTATTTTTTGCGTCTCGAGCTGACGTTTTTAACGGTACCATTTTTGCGCAGATGCTACGTTTTGATCGCCTCTTATTGCATTTTGCGCAAAAGTTGTGGCGACAAAAAAACGTCGTTTTGGCGTTTGGAATTTTTTTGCCTCTACGCCGTTTACTGATCAGATTAATTGATTTTATATTTTGATAGATCGGGCGTTTCTGAACGCGGCGATACCAAATGTGTGTATATTTTTTATTTTTTTAACCCTTTAATTTTCAATGGGGCGAATGGGGGGTGATTTGAACTTTTAGGTTTTTTTGTTTTTTTTTAATTTTTTAAAACTTATTTTTTAACTTTTTTTTTTTATTTTACTAGTCCCCCTAGGGGGCTATTGCGATCAGCATTCCGATCGCTCTGCACTATCTGCTGATCACAGCTGGAAGGCTGTAAACAGCAGATACGCTGTCTTTCTCTTTTGCTGTGCCCCGGGCACAGCGAAATTGAAACCAAGTCATGTGTAGTACAGGAGTCATCACATGACCCTGTGCTACCATGACAACTATCGGGAGTCACGTGATCGCGTCACGTGACTTCCGGTTTCGGGCGGTAAGTAAATGCTTACCGCAATCGCGCTTATAATGGCGCTGTCATGTATTGACAGCGCCATATAAGGGGTTAATCGGCACGAGCAGATAACGATTCTGCTCGTGCCTAGCAGGCACACATCTCAGCTGTGAAAATCAGCTGAGATGTGTGCCGATCGCGGCATGCTGCCGCCGGAGGACCGCGGGCAGTAAGATTATGTCATTTAGGACGTAATTTTACGGCCCGCGGTCGTTAAGGGGTTAAAAGGACCCTCCCACCTCCCATAGCCAGTGTCTTACAAAGAACCCATAGCAAATGAGAAGTACAACATATCCATGAATATATGAATATAAAAGGGGAGGGAATTACCTGCTGTCGTGGAAGGTCCTAGAAATCGAATTAACGGTAAGAATAATTCTTATTTCTCTAGTCCCTTCCACGACAGCATAGGAGGAATACCAAAGAATTGATACCTAGGGGGGGACCACAGCCTGCAGGACTGTCCTGCCAAAAGCCAATCCCTGCTGGAATCCGGATCCAGACAATAATGCTTCGTGAAAGTATGGAGGGAAGACCACGTAGCCGCCTTGCAGATCTGCTCAGGAGAAGCCCCTGCCCATGCAGCCCAGGAGACAGAGGTAGCCCCGGTGGAGTGCGCCGTGAATCCGGTAGGCGGAGAGAGATGCTGAGCGAGGTAGGCGTCTCAAATTGCCCGCACAATCCAGTTGGCGACGGCACTTTTAGCCACCTTCCTGCCCTTATGTCGGCCAAAGGGCTGGATGAACAGGATATAATCAAGGCGCCAAGAAGCAGTAACCTCCAGGTAGTGCAACACTGTCCGACGAACAACCAAAGAATGAAACCCTTCTCACCCGGAGGATTCTGACAGAAGGAAGGCAGGATGAAGGACGAGAACGGTGAAAAGCCGAAACCACCTTAAGAAGGAAGGAAGGGTCCAGCAGAAAACAATGCTGTCATCTCTGACGGTCCGGAAGGCTCCCGAATAGACAAAGCCTGAAGTTCCCCGACTCTACGAGAAGACGTAATAGCCACAAGAAAGGCAGTCTTGTGAGAAAGAGAACGAATGATACAAGAGGACAGTGGCCCAAAGGGTGACTGAGAAAATCCGGTAAGGACCACATTGAGATCTCAGCAAGGCGTCAGGATCCTCCGCCGCGGACAGAGCCTACTAGCGGACACCCTGAAACCAGGGCTGTGGAGTCGGTAAGCCAAACCTTCGACTCCGACTCCGACTCCTCAAATTCTCTTGCACCGACTCCGACTCCGGCTCCGACTCCGACTCCGGCTCCGACTCCGACTCCGGCTCCTACATATATTGCTTATAGTTAGGTGAAAAATTTATTGTAGTACATGAATATGTGTATGTGAACATCAGACATTTAATAATTTTTATGATACAATAATCA
The DNA here is from genome assembly GCF_048569485.1 of Anomaloglossus baeobatrachus. Lineage (NCBI taxonomy): Eukaryota > Metazoa > Chordata > Amphibia > Anura > Aromobatidae > Anomaloglossus > Anomaloglossus baeobatrachus. Next base: position 454,015,239 of record NC_134358.1, read on the forward strand.
AGATATTTGGATAGAACATAAAATATATTTATTGGAATACAACTTTAGAACACAAAAAACTGTAATAAATTGTAAATATGTAATACACTATGTAATATACAGTAGATTACATATATATCTTGTGTGTGTGTATATACACTGTATATATATATATATTATATATATTACATATTTACAATTTATTAGTTTTTTGTGTTCTAAAGTTGTATTCCAATAAATATTTTATGTTCTATCCAAATATCTTGATTATTGTATCATAAAAACAATTAAATGTCTGATGTTCACATTGTACTACAATAAATTTTTCACTTAAATATAAGCATTATACTAAATGTTGTTATTTAGTAAAATATTCAGCACATTCTGCATTGCACTCCTGTCCCCAATTTATTATATATTTTAGGAGTCGGAGTCGGTGCATTTTATACCGACTCCGACTCCGACTCCGACTCCACCAAAATGAGCTCCGACTCCGACTCCACGACTCCGACTCCACAGCCCTGCCTGAAACGGTGGATCCAGTGACGATCTGCCAGAGCCGGGACAAGACTGTACGAAGCGCCGAGATCTGCACCCTCAGGGCGCTGGGCCGAAGGCCTAAGTCCAATCCACTCTGGATGACCTCGACAATCTGCGCAATGGTAGGCCGGAGCGGGTCAGGAGGCCGAGAACCACACCAGGAGGAAATCTCATCCAGACCTCAGGGGAAATACTACTAGCCACTGGTGTACGGTCCTTTTGTAGAGCAGCCACGACCTAGTCAGAAAGTCCTTGGGCCTTCAGTGCTCGGGCCTCAGAAGCCAGGCAGCCAACCGGAGCTCCTGGGGGACCGGATGGAATATCGGATCCTGAGACAGGAAACTGGGGTCTGAACCCAGGAGGACCGGTCCGTCGAGGCTGAGAGTCAGGATCAGGCAGTACCAACTCCGTCGCGGCCACAGAGGAGCGACCAGGATGGTCGTGGCTCCGTCGTCCCTGATCGTCCTCAGGCTTCGTGCGAGAAGAGGAGTAGGCGGGAAGGCGTATCGAGGCAAAAGGACCAATCGTGGCAGAAGGCGTTCACCCCCAACGCGTTGCCCCGAGGGTTCAGGGAGACAATGTAGCGACCTGGCGAGTTCCTGCTGAAGCAAAGAGGTCCACCTCTGGAGTACCCCACCTTGCCACCAGAGAGCAGAACACCGCTTGGGCCAGACTCCACTCCTCTGGGTGAACATCCTGACGACTCAGGAAGTCTGCTGGAAGGTGTAGGGACCCTTGTAGATGGACTGCAGAAAGGGACAGCAGGGACTGCCCTGCCCAGTGGAAGATCCGGGAGGACACAGACTTCAGGGCGCCGACCTAGTACTGCCCTGATGGCGGAGATGTGCCACTGTGGAGCCATTGTCCCAGTAGACCTGGACATGAGTGTCCCGGATGGGATCCTTGGCAGCGAGGAGGGCTTCTCCGACCACCCCGAGTTCCCGGTAGTTGGAGGACTGGGTGCCGACCTAAGGGCTCCAGCCCCCCTGAACTGATAGTCGTCCACCATAGCCCCCCAGCCCCTCTGGCTGGCATCGGCTGCCAGTGTAACCAGGGGTGACCGGGTCCAGGCAACCCCAACCATCAGGTTGTAGGGACACACCAGAGAAGGGACGAGAAGACGGGTGCCGACAGGCGAAACCGGAGTTCAGGGAGGAAGGGAGTCCGACCCAATGAACCAGGATATGATCCCATAGACAACAAGAGTGGGCCGGAGCCCACAAGACTGAGGGAATGCAGGACGTCATAAACCCAGGGCCGATATAGCGCCTCGAAGGGTCGGGCGCGCTTGTCTATGAACATAGAGAGTTTGGCCAGCAGCGTCAATCTGTGATCCTCTGGGGGAAGGATGCCTGTCAGGATGAGGCCAACTCTGCAACGGAGGAAGGTGACCACCTCAACCCTGATCCTTGAAAGACCCTTGGAGCCGAGAAGAACCCGAAGGGAAGTATCTGTAAGTGGAAATGAAGCATGGCCCCTCCGTGCAGAACCGCAATTTTGAGGTACTGCCGGAGACAAGGATGGAAGGGCACATGGAACTAGGCGTCCCTCAGGGCAATCGAGGCCAACAGGTGGCGGAGACCGAGCAGGGGAACAACAGAGTTCCCAGACTCCATTCATGAAACGACGGCATCTGACCCGCTGGAATTAGACGCCTCAGATAGATGAAAAAAAACGGACGTCTCCAGATGGTGTGTCGCGGAGGGGGGGTTGGTTGGGGGAAGAGACCAATAGACCCTCTGAGAAGAGCTTGTAGGACCCCTGGCCAGGCGGAGAAGGCCCGCCACTGGGGAAGAAAGGCAGAGAGCCGTCTCCCCACCCGAGCCGACACACTGTTCGTCATGCTGAGGACTTTGTGGATGGGAAGGGATGAGAAAAGTACTCCCCTCACCCAAAGGGTAGTTCCCACGGTCAGACTCACCTCACCCCTTGGGCTGGGAGGCCCGAGGTATCGAGGGACGAAATGACCGTTGCCTGGAGGGTGTATCCGGTTGGCCTGACGATCAGTCGCCCTGTCCAGAATATCATCCAGGGCAGGCCCAACCCTTAAACAGACGGGAGCAATCCGCAGTGTGGAAGTAGAGTCCCTACTCCAAGCCTTAGCCTAGAGCTCGTTTGTCCGAGTTAGACAAGACTGAGGTCCTGGCAGCCAGGCGGACCGACTACACAGAGGTACCTGTCAAACTAGTTGCCTTCCTAAGTAAGGGAAGGGATTCCAGGACTCAACCCTAGGAGCACCCCAGGAAATGAGCCTCCACTGGTCGAGCCTCCGAAGGAGGGACAGGGGGACCGAAGAGGAGGCAGTATGGGCCCGATGGGAGACGACGAAGCCTCCTAGGACTTCTTCCTGAGACTCCTGACCTAACGATCAGATTCCCAAGCTGGTAATCGTCCGCAAGGGGGAGTGCTGTTTGTAGAGCGACCTTGGCCACCTGCATGGGAATCTCCCAAAGCAACCCAGAACTCTCCAGGGGAAACTGTGTCAGAGGACACTCCAGAAAGCTCCTCAAGGAAATCCCATTCTAGAGAGAAGATCCAGGACAGTAGCATGCCCAGTGGTTTTCAGGTCCGCGAATATTTCGCCCTGAGCGGAGGGGAGGACCTACTCATCCTCCAACCCCATAGTGCACCCAACTGCTCCATTAAGATCCCCCAATCATCTCAGGGAAAAAGAAAAGACCGGTCAGGCCTCCCGGAGGAAAACCTTTATCGGGACCCACCGAGGCGGAATCAGCCTCAGGATCAGACGACTGGAGGTAACTGTTTTGTGGCAGAAGGGTCAGCAGCAGGGAGGGAGGCCAGCGAGGCCTGAAGCTCCTGTATCAACATGGACCGTAGCTTGGCACAAGGGACGGTGTCTATACACACGATGCCTGCCCTCTCCACTCAACGGAACAGAGAGGCGTCATCAGACCAGGCAGCCAGCCCATATCCTGATACAGCAATATCCAGGAGTGTCCACTGAGATTCAACTCCCAGTAGCCCATGGAAGGGACAGACGTACACTGCTGGCAAAGTTTCCGTTGCACACTTGTCAGACTTGACACAAATACCAGCAGGCACATCCTCCTGGAAACCACTCACCAAGTCAGCCTGATACCAGGCATAAGGGACCGTCCCTCAGCCTCTTACTGAAGCAGGGGAAATGCTGGGCTCTGCAGAAGCAGAGGAAGACCTGACAGTGCACACAGAAGAAACCTTACCGTGGTTCTGATGCCTTCCGGGCAGCCTTCCTGTGGAAAGGCCTGCCCCCCCCAGCGACTGGTAATGTTCCCCGCCTCCTGCAGCAGGTCCCCGACAGGCCGTGTCAGCGGCGGCGTGTCCTCCACGCTGCCTCCGCAAACCGGAAGCGCTCAACCGGAAGTTCGCAAGACCGGAGGTCCCGCCCCCGGGAGCACTTCCGGATCGCTCCGGCAGCGTGCATGCAGGAAGCGGCCGGCGGCTCAGGGAGGACGCCGGCCGGGAAGCTCAACAGCCTGCATCACCCCAGAGGAGGTTCCGGAAGGCTGGAGCAGCGGTCCCCCACAGCGTGAGGGAACAGCAAGGGAGGAGCGGTGAAGGCCCGACCGATGCTGTCCGGCTTAAGGTAACAGGGGAAGAAAAAAAAAAAAATATTATACTGTAGTTCGCCGGCCACCACAGCATAGGAGAAAATAAAAACCTCTCCATGCCCCATGGGGACAGGAAAGACACTGGCTATGGGAGGTGGGAGGGTCCTTTTAAACCTCTTGAACTTCCTGTCCCAATTAGGGCGTGGAGAGACAACCTCCTATGCTGTCGTGGAAGGGACTAGAGAAAACCCTCACTGTGGCCCTGATCCACTCTCGCCTTGACTACTGTAACTCTCTATTAATTGGTCTCCCCCTAACTAGACTCTCTCCCCTATATTCCATCCTTAATGCAGCAGCCAGGGTCACATATCTGGCTAACCGCTACTCGGATGCCTGTACTCTGTGCCAGTCATTGCACTGGCTGCCCATATATCACAGGATCCGATTCAAACTGCTTGTTCTCACCCACAAAGCTCTCCACAATGCGGCAGCACCCTATATCAACACCCTCCTCTCTGTCTATCACCCCTCCCATTCTCTACGCTCTGCAAATGACTTTCGACTAACATCCACACTAATTTGAACCTCCCACTCCCGAATCCAAGACTTCTTCCAAGCTGCACCAAACCTCTGCAACGCTCTACCCCAAGAAGTTAGGACAAATCACAACTTACTCAGCTTCAGACGCACCTTAAAAATGCATCTTTTTACGGCAGCCTATCATACTCCCTAGCCAAACTAATTTCACCTAATCCCTCCACAACGTTTCAGAAAATAACCCCATCTCAAACTCCATGGCACCCAAATGCATCTCAAGGCTCTGGCCAACTGGTCCAGGAAGCCATTATCTATCCCCCATTTTCTTGAGATGCCTGGATTTTCATTGTAAATAAGCACTTGTACCTTACCCCCCTATCTCATTGTAGATTGTAAGCTCTCCCGAGCAGGGTTGTCTTTTTTCCATTTAAATATTGTATTTTCTATAACTGTTACTTGTTTGTATATGATCCTCCTGAATTGTAAAGCGCTGCAGAATATGTTGGAGCTATAGAAATAAAGATTATTATTATATTATTACTAGCTGTACTACCTGGCTTCGCCCGGGTTAATAACTGTTGCTAACAAAATAGAATTTATTAACAAAAATTTATTCTGCACACAAAAACCACAAAACAAATAGAAATGTAATTATTAAAAGGCAAAAACTAAGCTAATAGAAGCATTTCACAACATATATTTCAACCCCACAGATATTCCACACAGATTTAACTAAATTGGCCAAGTAATGTGCTCCGTCTGTCTCTTTCCAGATCTGTCTCTTTCACCGTCTGTCTCTTTCCAGGTCTGTCTCTTTCCAGGTCTGCCTCTTTCCTCGTCTGCCTGTCTCTTTCTTTGTCTGTCTCTATCTCTTTCCCCATCTGTCTCTTTCCCCGTCTGTCTCTTTCCCCGTCTGTCTCTTTCCCCATCTGTCTGTCTCTTTTTTTGTCTGTCACTATCTCTCTGTTTCTTTCCCCATCTGTCTATTCCCAGGTCTGTCTCTTTCCCCGTCTGTCTCCCCGTCTCTTTGTCTGTGTCTTTTCCTGTCTGTCTCTTTCCCTGTCTGCCTGTCTCTGTCTGTCTCTTTCCTTGTCTGTCTCTATTTCTCTGTCTCTTTCCCCGTCTGTCTCTATCAAGGTCTGTGTCTTTCCCCATCTATCTTTGTCTGTCTCTCTGGTTGTCTCCTCCTTCCCTGTCTGCCTGTCTCTGTCCCTGTCTGCATGTCTGTCTGTCTCTTTCCCCATCTATCTCTTTCCCCATCTGTCTCTTTCCCCATCTGTCTCTTTTCCCTGGCTGTCTTGGTCTGTCTCTTTTCCCCGGCTGTCTCTTTTCCCCGGCTGTCTTGGTCTGTCTCTTTTCCACGGCTGTCTCTTTTCCCCGGCTGTCTTGGTCTGTCTCTTTTCCATGGCTGTCTCTTTTCCCCGGCTGTCTTGGTCTGTCTCTTATCCCCGGCTGTCTCTTTTCCCCGGCTGTCTCTTTTCCCCGGCTGTCTCTTTGCCCGTCTGTTTCTTTGCCCGTCTGTCTCTTTCCAGGGCTGTCCATCTGTCTCTGTCTGTGTCTCTCTCTGTCTGTCTTTTTCTGTCTCTCTTTCTATCTTCCCACCGACATCATATAACCTCACGCATAAGCTTCAACTAAGGCCCGTTTCACACGTCAGTGAAAAACACAGACGTTTTTCACTGGCGTGTAAAACACGCACATGTCCCTGCGTGTGCCGAAAATCACGGCACACGTGGGTTGTTTAAGTGCAATCTGGGCTCCGTTATCCGTGGCCCGTGATTGCACTTGGAGATTCGCTCACCTGCGCCCGCTCCCGCTGTCCATGGTGCTGATCGCTCCCGCGACGCAGCATCCGGCCGGCGGTGACCCCTGCAGCAGCTGCTTCCGGGTCGGCTGTGTTGCGCATAATGAATATGCGCGACAGTAATCAGCCGGCACAGAAGGAGCAGGGAGAACGGGCTGCAGAGGACATCGCTGGACGACGGGTGAGTTAAAATGTTTTTTATTTTAAAAGCACGTTTTTTTCTGGCACGTGTTTCACGGACCACACCACTGCGTGGTCCGTGGAACATCAGTGATGCCAGAAAAAAATGGACATGTCTCCGTGCGGCAATCACGCACACGCGGGTACGCCGCACGGAGACACGTGCAGTGAAAAATCACTGACGTGTGAGCAGACCCATTCATTAGAATGGGTCTGCGTATGTCAGTGTTTCTGGTACGTTTAAAAAAAAGCACAAACGTACCAGAATCACTGACGTGTGAAAGGGGCCTTACAGTTTATTTTGTTCCTATAGCAACCACTGACAGTTGCTATTAATAACCTATAGCTCCCACCTCCATTCAGTTTAATGGAGGCAGGATTTTAGGGACTAACTGTAAAGCACGGGGCTAAATTTTTCTGTCAAAACATAGTCTACGACGTTCCCTGGGTCACATGAGGCGTCTGTGCAAAATTTCGTGATTGTAAATGCGACGGTGCAGATTCCTTTAGAGGACATACATACATACATACATACACACATACATACATACATTGAGCGTTATATATTAGATTATAGTGTGGTCCATGGGACATCAGTGATACTAGAAAAAAAGGACATATCTCCGTGCGGAGCACACGGACACGCGTGTACGTCGCACACAGGCACGATCAGTGAAAAATCACTGATGTGTGCGCAGACCCATTGATTTTAATGGGTCTGCGTATGTCCGTGATTCTGGTACATATAAAAACTGTCACATACGTACCAGAATCACTGACGTGTGACACAAACCTTAGGAAGCAACATACAAGTACTTAACAGAACAAGAAAACAGTGAGAGCGGTGTCTGCATGTCAGAGCAGCCTACAATCCATGATAAATGCTGGATGAAACTACAGTTCTGCAGCAGTTTCTGGACCAAAAATAGATACTAAACATGAAAAATGTAAGCTCTGTGAATTCTGAGTGTCTTCACTCTACTATGTGAACAAAAACGTTCACTGATTACTGTATTTTATTTCTTGACAAATGTCTGAAAACTGAAAAATGCTGCCTATAAAATGCATAGGAAAATATGTATTCATCTCTAAATCTGACATTTTTCTGCAAATATTTGGAAGCAATATAGATAAAAGAATATGGAATAACTTGAAAAAGGGCTTTTCCCAAAAAAGACGTTTTCCCATTATAACATGCTATATATGTGTGTGTGTGTGTGTGTGTGTGTGTGTGTGTGTGTGTGTGTGGGGGTGTGGGGGGGGGTGGTCTTAGGAAACCTTATGTTCCAGAGAAAGAAGAAATTGAGCACTTTTTCTCCTGCAGGACTAGTCCTCACTAAAGATGACTGAACACGAATGGTAAAGGTTATGGTTTGTACTGGACACCAGGTGTCTGGGACTCGAACCCGAACAAGGCTTTAAAAAAAGTCTGTCTCTGAGTTCGGGTGCTGTTTATATGCAAACAAAATTTGTTGAAAGGCTGCGGAGTGGAGGGGAGAGAGAATAAAGCCTGCTTTACACGCTGCAATATATCTTACAATGTGTCGGCGGGGTCACGTCGCAAGTGACGCACAACCGGCATTGTAAGTACATTGCAGTGTGTGACAGGTACGTGCGATTGCGATTGAACGTTAAAACGTTCATCGCATACACATCGTACCTGTCTCTAGAATTGAACGTCAGATTGTTCATCGTACCCGGGGTAGCACACATTGCAGTGTGTGACACCCCGGGAACGATGAACAGATCTTACCAGCGTCCTGTGGCTCCCGGCCCACAATGCGGAAGGAAGGAGTTGGACGGGATGTTTACGTCCCGCTTAGCTCCGCCCCTCCGCTTCTATTGGCCGGCTGCCGTGTGACGTCGCTGTGACGCCGAACGTCCCTCCCACTCCAGGAAGTGGACGTTCGCCGCCCACAACGAGGTCGTATGGACAGGTAAGTACGTGTGACGGGGGTTACTCGTATGTGCGGCACGTTCAACAAATTGAACGTGCCACACATACGACGGGGGTGTTGCAAATCGCATACGAAATCGTATGTGAAATTGCAACGTGTAAAGCAGGCTTTAGGCTCCATGTACACGCTGTGTTTTTTGCCGTGTTTTCTAGTGCAGTTCGTTGCAAAAAACGTCATGTCTTTCCTTCCCCCAGCAATGTCTATGACAAATCTGAAATGCTGTGCGCACGTTTGCAGTTTTTGGCTGTCATTTCTTTGTCCGTTTTGTCCTGGATGTTTTAGCCCCTCCAGCCATTGGTTTCACTTAAAAACCGCATGGGACCTAAAAGCGCCAAAAATGTGTGCGTTTTTTGGCTCAAGGTGCATTTTTTGGCCAAAAGGTGCAGTTTTGCTATCAACATTTCTGACTCGTGCGCATGGAGACTTACTACGACCATCTTACAGCACAGAAGTTCAGGTCTCAATTGACTTGTATGGGTTTCGGAGTCTGGGGTCAAGGCCAAACCAGATTTAAAAAAAAAAATAAAACAATAAATAAAAAAGGTCGAACCCAGCAAAATCGAATATCCACAGGTCCTTTCATCTCTAGTCCTCACCCATTGTGCAAGGAACTTTAACATAGCTCCATTCAAGTGAGCAAAGTTGTCCTACAGAGAAGTTAGCCATAAGTACTGCTGCGTAGAGTGGTATAGTGAAGCACCCAATCATTCTGAAAGTATAGTCATACTGTAACATTATTTTTTTCACAAAACTGCAGCAGAAATGTAATTTAACAGCAATAAGTAAATATCAGTGTTGATCTCCATACTAAAGCAGGCTTTACACGCGGAGATATCGTTAATCAATTATCGTCGGGGTCACGTCGTTAGTGACGCACATCAGACGTCATTAACGATATCGCAGTGTGTGACACGTTCGAGCGATCTTAAACGATCGCAAAAGCGGGCAGGCAAAATCGTTTGCCGCGGAGAGGTCGTCCTGAAACAAAAAATCGTTCTCTGCATGTTAGCGATGTTGTTTGTTGTTCCTGCGGCACCAGACATCGCTGTGTGTGACACCTTAGGAGCGACGAACATCTCCTTACCTGCCTCCACCGGCAATGCGGAAGGAAGGAGGTGGGTGGGATGTTTACGTCCCGCTCATCTCTGCCCCTCCGCTTATATTGGCCGCCTGCCGTGTGACGTCATTGTGACGCCGCACAACCCGCCCCCTTAGAAAGGAGGCGATTCGCCGGCCAGAGGGACGTCGCAGGACAGGTAAGTCCGTGTGATGGGGGCAAGCGAGGTTGTGCGCGACGGGCAGCGATTTGCCCGTGTCGCACAACCGACGGGGGCGGGTACGATCGCTTGCGAGATCGCAGCGTGTAAATCCCGCTTAAGAGTGTAAATAAAAGACCCCAGTCTCACAAGCTCGTTGCCTTGGAGTGACCCTCGACTCTGCTCTATCCTTCAAGCCACACATCCAAGCCCTCTTCAACTCATGCCGATTACAACTCAAAAATATCTCCCGGATCCGTGCTTTTCTTAACCAAGAATCTGCAAAAACATTAGTGCATGCCCTCATCATCTCCCGCCTCGACTACTGCAACCTCCTGCTCTCTGGCCTCCCTTCCAACACTCTTGCACCCCTCCAATCTATCCTAAACTCTGCAGCCCGCTTAATCCACCTCTCCCCTTGCTACTCCCCAGCCTCACCACTCTGCCAATCCCTTCACTGGCTTCCCATCGCCCAACGACTCCAGTTCAAAACATTAACCATGACATACAAAGCCATGCACAACCTGTCTCCTCCCTACATCTGTGACCTAGTCTCCCGGTACCTACCTGCACGCAACCTTAGATCCTCACAAGATCTCCTCTGCTCCTCTCTTATCTCCTCTTCCCACAATCGTGTACAAGATTTCTCCCGTGCATACCCCATACTCTGGAACGCTCTACCTCAGCACATCAGACTCTCCACTACCGTGGAAAGCTTCAAGAGGAACCTCAAGACCCACCTCTTCCAACAAGCCTACAACCTACAATAGCCCTCAGCCCAGTAGACCACTGCGCAACCAGCTCTGTCCTCACCTATTGTACCATCACCCATTCCCTGTAGACTGTGAGCCCTCGCGGGCAGGGTCCTCTCTCCTCCTATACCAGTCTGTCTTGTACTGTTAATGATTGTTGTACATATACCCTCTTTCACTTGTAAAGCGCCATGGAATAAATGGCGCTATAATAATAAATAATAATAATAATAATTAGAAAACGCACTGTTTCTTTCCGTAAAACATTGTATTAATGGAACGAATACTGGTAAATTGCTCCAGCGTTATTGCCTTTCATAAAAGCTAAGAAAATCCAGCTTTGGAAAAAAAAAAAAGAGAATAAATCAAACAACAGACAATAAAATCTCCGACGTAATTCAATTACTAAAAGAACAAAACAAGACAAACCCAATAATCTAAAACCTCTCGATGGCCATCATTGGCAGGATGTGATCTGACAATTTTTCCATCTCAAACTTCTTTTTCCAATACACCTTGCAGCAGTTCCTTGATAATACCAGCCTGTCACTAGGACTGAAAATGTAATTTTTAAGAAATGGTATTGATATAAAAAAAGCAGAGAAATCAATGTTGTTCCGACCATCAGGGACTGGTATTCATCTGTACACAGTTTCTTAATATTGTCTTGCAATACATAAAAAATTAGTGAAGCTCCACGTTTTACAAGGCTACAGTATGGACACTTTGTACATGTTACGTACAGTATATAGTCACAAAGGAAGAAATGCGGCACCGTTTTATCACAAGGTTCAGCTACAGCTAAGCTAGCCACCAAGACACAAGCAAATTACTACACTAATGATTTCTATGTAAGCATGTTCTTCCTTACAGCCACTACACAATGCAGCTAAAGAATGGAGGTAAAGGAACTACACATCCAAACACTAACCTGCGCCCTCCTGCGGAAATGACTTCATAAACTATATTCTTTAAAAGTATACTGGTAAAGCAGCAACAGCATATGTATTCTGAGTGTGTATGTAACCATCAGTGCAGTATAAACCATGGACTGTATCAATACACTAGGCATTATCTACAGCATGCTATAAAGCACCACGCAAGTGTTTTGTTTTTTTTATTTCAGAGCTGGAGTGGTGCTTTAAATGTAAGTCCCATGCCCCCTGTCTTATACTCACATGCCGCTGTCTTCATCTGTTTCCAGTGTTGCTCCGGTCAGTCTCTGGAGATTTGTGACCTGCCAGCAGCTCCAGTGTTTCATGGAGCACGCCGTAGGTCACAACTCAATACAACTCTACGAGAGCCTTGTTGTGGCTCTCATACAGTTGAAAAAAGTGCTTGTAATGTAACTTGTGACTTCATGCCAGTCAGCTGTCACGGGCACAAGATGGCGTCGTGGGACCGGAGTGGCGCCAAAAAACGATGAAGCCGCTAGAGGATACGTATGATACAGGGGACTTACATTTAAAGCACCACTCCAGCTTGAAAAAAAAAATAGAAAAAGCATCTCTAAGACAGCATTAATTCCAGGATTTGACAATCAAAATTAGAGCTACGTAAGCAGCCTAGATGACTGAGCTGCTCCGAGTTTCCGCAACGCAACCAGAAATAAATAAGAGTTATATAAACAGCAAAGCACCGCTACGCCATTACTGCAACTCACAAGAGGAATACACAAAACATATTAAAAGTGAAGAATTTTTAGTTTGTTCAAGCTTTGCACACTCACAATGGAAGGAACGTCGCTCCCATGTTACAACAACTGTATATTTTGCTGTACTAATCTGTTTCTGTAACTCCCATTGATTTCTAAGGGAGTTACAGAACCAGAGCAGCTCAGGGATTCAGTGATCTTAAGGGTGCTTTACACACTGCGACATCACTAACAATTGCTAGCGATGTCGAGAGCAATAGCACCTGCCTCCGTCGTTCGTGCGACATGTGGTGATCGCTGCCGTAGCGAACAATATCGCTACGGCAGCGTCATGCGCACATACCTGGTTAGCGACGTCACTGTTGCTGCCAAACAATCCCTCCTTCAAGGGAGAGGTACATTCGGCGTCACAGCGACTTCACAAAACGGCTGCCCAATAGAAGAGGAGGGGAGGAGATGAGCAGCCGGAACATGCCGCCCACCTCCTTCCTTCCTCCTTTCTGATGGACGCAGGTAGGATGAGGTTGTTGTTCCTGCGGTGTCACAGCGATGTGTGGTGCCACAGGAATGACAAACAACCTGAGGAATGAAACACCAACAAGATTATGATTTGGAGCGACGTGTCAACGATCAACGTTTTTGCCGTTTTTGCGATCGTTGATCGTCGCTCCTAGCTGTCACACGCTGCGATGTTGCTAACGATGCCGGATGTGCGTCACAAACACCGTGACCCCGACGATATATCGTTAGCGATGTCGCAGCGTGTAAAGCACCCTTTAGGCCCTGTGCGCACGCTGCGGTTTTTACCGCGGATTTGCTGCATGAATTGCTGCATAAAATGTTCATAACCTTGCTGCAGTCCTTCCCCAGCAAAACCTATGGTAAAAAAAAAATGCTGTGCACACACTGCGTTTTTTTCCCCTACAGGTTTTGCTGCAGAATTTCTGCAGCAAAAAGAATGAGCATGTCACTTATTTTCTGCAGGTGCCTGCAGTTTTTGCCTTAGATAATAGTGAAAAACCGCAGGTACCAACACTTGGAAAAAGCGAGGCAAAACCGAGGCAAAAACGCGGGTGCGGTATTCTGCCAGAGGGTGCGGATTTTTCTTAAGAAAAGTCAATTTTTTAGTGCGCACATGGCCTTAGCTGTTTTTGTAGCTTTAACTCCAGTTCTATAAGAATGGACAAAGGTATTACCGCTTTTACCGTATTTGCATCATTTCTTGTGATGCACAGGCCTGTTTTTCATTACATCTATTTTTATATTTCAGTTTTATTACAGGAAAAAGCAAATACAAATCTGAATTCCAATTTACAATTCTTTAAATTTCTACTGATACCTGTTACTTTCCGACAAATTTATCTCATTTATTTGAAACATAATAATCTCATTTATTTGAAACATAATATGATAGTTATCTGCAAATCACTTTGGACCTGATTAATCTGCCTCATTTTTGTTCAGGTTCCGGTGTTTTGAGCCTTTTTTGTTTGCTAAAAAGTTGCAAAAAGATGTTAAAGACAAAAATAAAGCAAATATTTGAGCCATGTGTACCATTTTGTAGAAGGGAATTTTGCTCCCATCGCTTGTGCGTCACGGGCAAATCGCTGCCCGCGGCGCACAAAATCGTGCGGACCTGTCACACTACTTACCTGCCTGACGACGTCGCTGTGCTTCTAAAGGGGCGGCTCGTTCAGCGTCACAGCAACGTCACTAAGCGGCCACCCAATCAAAGCGGAGGGGCGGAGGTGAGCGGGACAAACATCCCGCCCACCTCCTTCCTTCCTCATTGCGGGCAGAGGCATGGAAGGTGAGGTTCCTCGTTCTTGCGGTGTCACACATAACGATGTGTGCTGCCGCAGGAACGACGAACAACATTGTATCTGCAGCTACAGCGATAATTGGGAATAGGGGGGCATGTCACCGATTAGCGATTTTGCATGTTTTTTAGAAGATTTAAAATCGCTCATATGTGTCACATGCAACGACATCGCTAACGCAGCCAGATGTGCGTCACAAATTCCGTGACCCCAACGACATCGCTTTAGCCATGTCAAAGCGTGTAAAGCGGCCTTAAGACACACAAAAAACAACGAATACCATAAGACAAAAAAGAAGTGACTTATAAAAAATGTAAATGATAAATAGAAGCTTTTATTTAAAAGTGTTGTCTCCCTCTAAAAGCCACTGGATGTCTAGCTTCTATCTAACTGGCTATTCATTCAATGTTAACTCAATGTCTGTTTGCAGAAATAGACTAAATTGTTGGTACCCTTCTGTAAGAAAGAAAACCCACGATGGTCACTGAAATAACTTTAAACTGATAAAAGTAAATTTTCTATTTAAATTCACTGAATATCTACTAATGAAAATCAGACATTGTTTTTGAATTGTGGGTTACAGAAAAAATAAAAACAAAAAACTTATGAAAATGCCCTGGACAAAAATGGTGGCACCCTTAATATTTAGCGGCAAAAACATTTTTAGGCAATCACTGCAAACAACTGATTTCTGTAATTCTCAAAGAAATTGTCTCCACAGGTATTTTGTCCGACTCCTCATGGGCAAACTGCTCCTTATGTCTCAGGTGTGAAGGCGCCTTCTCAAGAATGCAGATTTCAGCTCCTTCCACAGTTTAATAGGACTTTGATTAGGGCTCATAGAAGACATTTCAGAATAGTCTGATGGTTTGCTGTTATCTATTTTTGGATATTTTTAGCTGTGTGTTTTGGGTCACTATCCTGTTGGAAGACCAAACTTTCTGACAATGGGCAGAACATTTCACCCCCAAATGCCTTGATAGTCTTGAGATCTCATTGTACCCTGCATAGATTCAAGACACCTTGTACTAGATGCAGCCCCAAAACATAACCAAGCCTCCTCCATGTTTCACAGTAGGTACAATGTTCATATTTTTTGCATGTGTGTGTGATATACAGTTGTGCTCAAAGGTTTACATACCCCAACAGATTTTTTGCTTTCTTGGTCTTTTTTGAGAGAAAAATGGTTAGTGGTTGGGTGAAGCCATTTATTGTCAAACTACTGTGTTTTCTCGTTTTAAATCATAATGATAACCAAAAACATCCAAATGACTCTGATCAAAAGGTCACATACCCTGGTGATTTTAGCCTGATAACATGCACAGAACTTGACACAAATGGGTTTGAATGGCTAACAAAGATAACATCCTCACCTGTGACCTATTTGCTTGTAATCAGTGTGTGTGTTTAAAAGCTGTGTGAGTTTCTGGTCTCTTGCATCTTTAAACCTCGGATGGGATTAATGTGCCTGACAGGCGCTTCTCTTTTACTTTCATTTCTCCCTCCTCACCAGATTTTCAGGAAATCCCCTCTCTTCAGGTAGTCTCCTGGCTCTAGCTGCTGTGTGAAACCTGATACCACAGTTGGTCTGCAGAGCTTCAGGAGGGCAGATATACCTGTGCTGGCTTCTCAGGCTCATTGTTCCCAAACACATCACACTTTATAAGGTTGGTATTTTATGTTTTTAGTCATCACAATTGTTTATTTAGCTTGTTTTATGAATGGATAGTGGAAGGTTTGGAAATGTTTCTCTTTTTAATAACTGTTATGTGTTATAACTGGGGGATATTTGGTGGAAGTTTTGAAATGTGTGTATTTCAGAGTTATTACTTTTATGTTGAGTAAATGGGTTTGTTTTGCACCTGATAATGTGTAGTCTCTTTTATTGCATCTCTATGAAGGTCTCTGATAGGTATTTTTCTAGCCTGTGCCGGACAGGCACATTATTCCCAAACTCGTTATTAAAGATATTGTTCCCACCAGAGGGTTAATACAACCACTGACGTTTCTGGCTTGTGAGTTATGGGGAAAGCAAAATAATTGTCAACGGATCTACGGGAAAAGATAGTTGAACTTTATGAGCACAACTGTAACTTGCCAAAAAGCTCCAGTTTTGTCCCATCTATCCAAAGGACTTTCTCCCAGAGACTTTGTGGCTTGTCAATATGTTGTGATGTGATCACTGGTGATGTGCACGAGGGGAGATATGTGTCGCTGCGACTGCTGCAATCAGTGATGTGAACCCGGATGGAATACTCCAGCATATTAGGTGCTGAGAAGGTTAATTTGTATTACCTGGGCCGGGTTTGTTGTGGACAGCTAAAGAGATGGGTGGGATGGCTGTTCACCATATCTCCACCTCGGGGTGTGGTCCCAGAGGTAAAAGCCAGGCCTCTGGACACACTCATGTTCTTCTGTTTGGCTCTGTATTTTCCTGTGCTGGAGGAAGTAGTGCTGTCTTTTTGACAATGGATTGTGACTGATGCTAATAAACCAGGCTGAAAATCGACATGTGAAGTGTTCCTGCATCCATCCCCTACTGCTGAGAGAGTGGCTCTACCACAATGCATTTTGGAAAATTCTAGTCCAGCTTTTTTATGATATGTTTTCAACAATGGTTTCCTACTCGATCATCTTCTATGAAGTCCACTTTGGTCAAGACAGCGATAGACAGTGTGAGCTGACACAGATGTACCTTGATCTTGGAGTTCAACTTTAATCTCTTTGGTATATACTCTGGGTTCTTGGTTACTAATTGTATTAGCCATTTCTTTAATGTGCAATCAATTTCCCTCTTGCTGTCACATTCAGGGAGGATGGCTACAGTCCCACAGACCTAACAGTAGTGACAAGAACATCAAACTGTTTGGAGATGGTCTTATATCCTGTACCTTTATCATGTTTGTCTATAATTGTCTTTCTAACCTCCTAAGACAACTCTCTCCTTAGCTTTCTTTAACCTCCTTGACACTTCGGTATTGAACATGTAAGTGAAAAATGGTACTGGTGTAAATCAGTGTTTTTCATCAGTATGTCATCCGTGTGCTCGTTTTTACTACTGGTGTTTTTCATGGATGGATCAATAAATATTGTATATTACAAAGCTTCTATACTTTTCAGTGTTAAAAATGCTTAACACATGGATGCTATCCATATGCTGTACATTTATTTCATGGCTTCATAGACTTGAATTGGCCCTTGTTATCCGAGGTGCCGGAAAAAAATGGACATCTGTGTTTTTTATGGAGACACAGTCCGTGTAAAAAAAACACAGGCATGTGTACAGCAATATAGGTTATAATAGATACTTGCTGAAAAGAAAAAAAAAAACGGATACAACATGTACGTGCCATACAGACATCTGAATGGGGCCTTTGGTCCATTTCAGTGTGGCACACACAACGATACCAAGCAGACTGACTGATTACAAGTGAGTAGACACCTCTGATGCTAATTACAGGACACACCTTAGGTTAACATGTCCAAATTATTATTATTATGGCAGAGAAAGAAGCAAATTTCTCTGATAAGATATATTACAAAGTCACTTATTTTCATGTGTACTGTTGATTTGTTAAATAAAAATTAAAACGACGGTTATGCTTTAACAACCCACAAGCTTAGCCTGTCAGTATACCGTATTTTTCGGACTATAAGACGCACCGGACTATAAGACGCACCCTGGTTTTAGAGGAGGAAAATGGGAAAATAAAACTTTAAGCAAAAAATGTGGTCATGACACACTGTTATAGGGCGAGGATCTGCTGCTGACACTGTTATGGGGGTAATGTCCCCAAATTCTCTACTAAGGTACCCCATCCTGGTAATGATCCTCTTGCCTTGTATATGATCCTGCTATAAACCCCCATCCATCCTGTTCACATACCCCCCCCCCATCCAGCCTGTTCACATGCCCCCCCATGCAGCCTGTTCACATGCCCCCCCATCCAGCCTGTTCACATGCCCCCCCATCCAGCCTGTTCACATGCCCCCCCATCCAGCCTGTTCACATGCCCCCCCATCCAGCCTGTTCACATGCCCCCCCATCCAGCCTGTTTACATGCCCCCCCATCCTGCCTGCTCATATACTCCCATCGTGCTCATATACCATCCTGGTATATGGCCTGTATCCTATAGCACAGAGAAAAAAATAAACGTTTATACTCACCTTTTCCTCACTCCCTGCAGCACCGATCACATCTTCCTCTCTGGCACGCTGACCTGTGTGTGGAGCCGTTCCCCTGCAGCACGCGATGTCTTCCTGTCTGTGCCGATCAGCTGACCGGCTCAGCACAGATCAGCTGACCGGCACAGACAGGAAGACATCGCGTGCTGCAGGGAGACGGCTCCACACACGGGGACGGGTGAGTGTACTGATTCACTGCACCCCGCGCTGGTAATGACGCGCGGGGGGCAGTGAATACAGCCGCACATGATCACTCCAGGCTGTAATTGCCAGGGGTGATCATGCCGGCTCTTTGCTATGCGCGCGTCCCCACTCATCCTTCCGCCCACCTGTCAGCGCCGGCTTCTGCGCTGAGAGATGGGCGGGAGGATGGGCGTGCATATGTAATGAGCGGGCCCACGTGGTCACGAGCAAGCGCTGCTGCTGCCTGCTCGTGCCCCCGATGACCTGCAGCACCCTCATTCCCAGCCGCAGCCCTATAGTCAGACCATAAGACGCACCCCCAACTTTCCCCCAACATTTGGGGGAAAAAAAGTGCGTTTTATGGTCCGAAAAATACGGTAAATTGTTTAGGGGATATGACAAAAAAATTAATCGTTATTAGGGATGATCGAATACCTCAAATATTTGGCTTCCCAAATATCCGACCAATAGGTCGCCGCTATGCAAATATTCGATGCGCAATGTAAGTCTATGGGAAGCCAAAATAGTTCCGAATAGTTGTTATTAGGGTTTCCCATAGACTTACATTGTGCATTGAATAAACACGAATAATCGAATAGCAGCGACCTATTCGGAAAATAATTGCGAAGCCGAATATTTGAGGTATTCAATCATCCCTAATCGTTATTTATACACAAAAATTTTCAGCGAATGATGAATAATAATTTATTGCTCAGCTTTGTGAGCTTTTTATACTGCCCACTTATTATAATGATGTACAAATCGTAGCAATAATTGATACATGAAAATAGGCCATTATACATATGCAGCGATGTATCCAATACTTGACTATTATAGGTACCGTATTTTTCGCTTTATAAGACGCACTTTTGTTCCCCCAAATTTTGGGGGAAAGTAGGGGGTGCGTCTTATAATCTGAATATACGAGGGGAGGGGTGTATATATATATATATATATATACACACTACAGAGTCCAGGGGAGGTGGGGGCAGCTCTGGAGCTCTGCTGGGGGCAGGTGAAAGCTGCGGGCGGCAGCGTTTTATCTTCTGCTCCCGCTCATATAATATGCACAGCAGTTGTCCATCACCATGGTGCTGAAACCGCACCGCACCGCGGTGATGGGCTGGGGCAGCAGCGCATATTATATCTGCCTGCACCCTCCTTTGATCGCACATGCCCCCCCTGTGTTAGCTATGGCCCCCATGCTGCTGCCCATAGTAAAATAAAACACTCTTTACTCACCTCCTCCAGCGCTGATCTCCCGGTCTCCCTCCTGCTGCTGTCTGTGCTCAGGCACGCAGATATGATATCACTCTGCTGTGCCGATCACATGAACGGCCGATAATCAGGAAATGCAGGAGAGGCCGGAGCTCAACCCCAAGGAGGGAGTCACGAGACAGGACAGTGCTGGAGAAGGTAAGGAAAGAGTTTATTTTACTAAAAGCAGCAGCATGGGGGCGATATCTCACACAGGGTGATGTGTGCCAGCCACAGGGGGCCGTGTGCAGCAATAGTGGGCCGTGTGCCAGAAAGAGTGGGCCGTGTGCCAGCCACAGGGGGCCATGTGCAGCCACAGGGGGCCGTGTGCAGCCACAGTGGGCCGTGTGCATCCACAGGGGGCCTTGTGCAGCCACAGTGCGCCGTGTGCAGCCACAGTGGGCCGTGTGCAGCCACAGTGGGCCGTGTGCAGCCATAGGGGGCCATGTGCAGCCACAGTGGGCCGTGTGCCAGCCACAGTGGGCCGTGTGCCAGCCACAGGGGGCAGTGTGCAGCCACAGGGGGCCGTGTGCAGCCACAGGGGGCCATGTGCAGCCACAGTGGGCCGTGTGCCAGCCACAGGGAGCCGTGTGCCAGCCATAGAGGACGTGTGCCAGCCATAGAGGATGTGTGCCAGCCATAGGGGACATGTGGCATCACTGGGGACGTGTGCCAGCACAAGGGGGCTATATTCAATATAAGGTGGCCATATCCAGATTAAGGGGGCTAATTTTAGGATGGGGGGGCTATGAGGGACATATACCCTATATGATTTGTTAGACGGACACTGCCATTATAAGACGGACCCCATTTATTAAAAAATTCTCTATTCCTTCACTAAATTTGGGGGTGCGTCTTATAATCAGGTGCATCTTATAAAGCGAAAAATACGGTATTTTCTCTTTTTTACACAGTTTACTTGGGGATTATCTACATCACTGCTTTAAATTGATTAGGATTATGACTAAATATGTTATTCCACAAAAAGCACATTTAATATAATGCACAATATCAGTGAATAACATAATATTTCATTCATTCCCTACAATCCACAACAGCCAAGAGAAGCTGATTATAAACCTACGGCACATACATGCAAATACGACTCTGGCCTTGATTTAAAGTAGGGCTACACAGACGATTCTGCAGCAGCTGCACAGTCTGGGAAATAAATCTACAGGTTTTAGTTTCATTGTAAATGCTTGTAACTTGATTAGATTTGTTCCTTGCATCTACATCACATCAAAGCCATGGCTTAATCTCAGCTACAAATCTAGAAGTACGGAGGCCCCTGTGCAGATGAGTTATTGTAAACATTTTGCCTATCAAGCAAAAATTATATCTAGGTAGAATAAGACACAACTACACAAGGCAGCCATGTCTTTGAGAGTGGGGTACAAAAACAAATTAATAATATCTTGTTATGTTAATGTAGTAGATGAGATACTTCACTAAAGAAACTGCTTTGTGTCTGGTGAGTTGCAAAGAATTGGATTCTGTCAGCAGATTTTACCATTTAATCTGAGGGCAACATGATGTAGGGGCTGATTCCTGTGATGTGTCACTTACTAGGCTTTGAATTGCTGTTTCAATAAAATCAGTGTTTTATCAGCAGGAAATTCCTCAATGCTGGAGAGAATGACTTAATGCCGCACGGTCACCAAAAAGTATGAAAAAATTGTTGATTTAGTAATAAATATTTTATTCCATAGGTCTACGCGTTTCAAGGTTCAAGACCTCTTCTTCAGGACCAAAAAAAGAAATCAACAATACTTGATATAATAAATATTTTATTCCATAGGTCTACGTATTTCAAGGTTCAAGACCACTTCTTCAGGACCAAAAAAAGAAGAGAAATCAACAATACTTGATGTCATAAATATTTTATTCCATAGGTCTACGTATTTCAAGGTTCAAGACCTCTTCTTCAGGACCAAAAAAAGAAGAGAAATCAACAATACTTGATATAATAAATATTTTATTCCATAGGTCTACGTATCTCAAAGTTCAAGATCTCTTCTCCAGGACCAAAAAAAGAAGAGAAATCAACAATACTTGATGTATTGTTGATTTTTCTTTTTTTGGTCCTGAAGAGGTCTTGAACCTTGAAACGCGTCGACCTATGGAATAAAATATTTATTACTAAATTAACAATTTTTTTTCATACCTTTTGGCGACAGCGCGACATTAAGCCCTTCTCCTCTCCAACATTGAAAATTCATCCATGTGGGGCTGCGGCAGAAACCATTATCTGTGTGCTATCTCTCGTGGTTGTGACCCTCACAACCCCACAAGGTGAGTGTACATTATTACACCCTGCTCCTTTAATATCTGGTAACACCCTATTTGCGCTCTCTTTCCTCAGTCTTTAATATCAGCAGGAAATTATCAGTAGAGGACCCGGCATCTCCTGCCTCCTAGGCAATATCTCTGTGTGCGTGTTGTGAGTATTCACAAGTTTGCAGTCACATAGAGGGACTGCAGACTAGAGGGACTGCAGACTAGAGGGACTGCAGACTAGAGGGACTGCAGACTAGAGGGACTGCAAACTTGAGGGACTGCAAACTTGAGGGACTGCAAACTTGAGGGACTGCAGACTTGCACCCCAAGCCTGGAAACATCTGTAAACTGACTACAAACATTACAATTATCATGTATCAAGCTCATTAATATTCGCTTCAAAAATGTGTTTTCTTAACACAAAGAGCATTTATTGTAAATGAAATATACCTATATCTGAGCAAATGACTTTTACTGCAAGATAAAGTTTTCACTAGTATGCAAGGAACACGTTAGGTCGGCTGATAAAAATTATTATTAAACCATCAATGTAATGATTTAGAAAAAAAATATTGGTAGCAGAATATATTTGCCTATTAAAAAAAAAAATGAAACACTTCAATGTCCAGATAACTGATATTTTGATCGTACCTCTTTTTTTTATATTTTCCATGTTGGGGTTTCCCTGTTTTTATACATAATTGAGGAATTAACTATAGGAAGACATCAGAACCTGGCACATGATTTCATTACTCTCAAGACCACTTTATTTATGTCTTTCTTTTAAAGAGGTTATCTGAATCGAGGAAAAACTCTTCAATGTTGACTATAGATATATTAAAAGGAACGTTGCATCTGATCCATGCTGCATTATCCGTGGGCAGCATGTATCAGACACTGGCTCTATTATCTCAGCCTGGTATGATTGACTCTAAAACACTGTGGCGTTTCAGAGAGAAACATACTTAAAAGCTGCCGGGGACCTTGTTGCGCTGCAGACTAGTCGGACAGATAGGTCCCGGACAGTTTCTCCCTGCCCGCTGGCATGGACTGACAGATCTCGTCCTAAACACAGACATAGACCTGTCAATTCTCTGCAGCATCTATTGTCCCTCCTGAAACAGGGCGTCATGAGGGAGCGGCGCTGTGGTCACTTACCACAGCTTCTGTCACCGCCCTCCCTAGATGACATCCTGGCTTAGTAGAGGTGACCACAGCTTTGGTCGACACTGCTCTAGTCACAGTCACTGCTTCTAATACTGAAGTCTCTTTACATGATAGTAATTGTCATCAGGGGGTGGTGATAGAAGCAGTGTGACTGATACCAGCACTGCCTGCTACTGACCATTCATTTGAAGACGGTGATAGAAGCTGTGAAGGGGCGATGGTGTCACTCAATCAGCTTCTATCAGCTCCGTCAACACAATAATCATCAGGAAGTGGAGCTGTGGTCACTTTCGCTGCTTCTATCACCGGCCCCTGATGATCATTAATTTCAGGGAAAGAGGCTGCAGGGTTAGAAACAGTGACTGTGATCGTGGCCACAACTGAAGCTGTGATCACTTCGCAATTACCTCTACACAACCAGCATATAACAGAAGCTGTGGTAAATGACTGTAGCACCACCCCATGATGACATATGCAGAGGGCTGATAAACGCTGCAGAGAAGTGAGGGCAGCTCCGGACTACCAGGAAATAAAAAAACATGAATAGGAAATAACAGGATAGAGAGAAGTGTAGGAAAGATTATAATAAAGCTAACTATAAAAGTAGTCAGGGCTGAAAAATAGCTATTTATAAAGGGCTATATAGGTATGTGATCACCCCTTTAACCTCAGTTGACATACCTATAGGTCACAATTCCAAATGCACTCCTAACTGATGATGTATAGGTACGTCATTGCGATCATGAGGGCACATAGGCTGTGCCTGCACATTCACCGCCGGGATCGAGGCGTAAGTGATAGTGGAGCTCTAGCCTTTTAACCCCTAAATGCCGAGATCAATAGCAATCGCAGTATTTCGTAGGCTGAGAGAGGGAGTGCAGTCTCTCTCCTACACAATTGACGCCCCCTATATGTAATCCATCATTGCCATAGTAACCTGAGGCCAAACAATAACCTGTGACTATGCCAGCTATGGTGGCCTGTTAGACAATGCCAGAAACATGGTCTAAAAGGCATTCTGTCAGTGTAATACTGACAGGTGTAATGTATTGCAATGCATGTGCATTGCAATGCATTATATCAGTGATCAGAGTAATAAAAGTTGAATTCCCAAAGAGTTGGCTACTGCTGCCATATCTTCAGCCTCATCAGATGAGCCTACCACCTGCCGTAACCCTCAGTCTGATATAACGCCGCACAACCAGCTCTACCCTAACCTACTGTATCTTCACCCATCCCTTGTAGACTGTGAGCCCTCGCGGGCAGGGACCTCTATCCTCCTGTACCACTCTGTGCCTTGTATTGTTTATGATTATTGTACTTGTCCCTATTATTTATACCCCATTCACATGTAAAGCACCATGGAATAAATGGCACTATAATAATAATAATGAGGAGTTGTGTCATCCAGTGCTGCTGCCATACCTTCAGCCTCATCAGATGAGGAGTTAGTTCATCCAGTGCTACTGCTATCATAACTTCAGCCTCATCAGATGATAATTTTGAAAAGTATTTGGATGACATGGAGCAGGCAAAACGTTGCCGCAGGGAAAAAGATTCCACTCCCATAGCAAACAGATTGACCATGTTTCAGCAAAATTTTTCACTTGCTCTCATAGAAGTAGAAGAGTTCAACTATTCATCAACTCTGTGCATGAGGCAATTCCATTATACCCTGAGATTGTTAGAGATGTTGCACATGTGGTCACAGCTTTGCCACCAACCCAAGTTACTATAGAGAGGTTGTTCTCTAGCCTTAAAATAATTAGGTCAGATTTGAGGTCATCTGCGAAGGAGGATTGATGGAGGCAATTCTATTTCTCAGAACAAATTCATAGACTGCACAAATGTTGTTCAGTACGTTTTGCTGAAAACTGTTTTTTTTTCCTAATTACAGCATAGTGTATTACATATTTACAATGTATTTTTGAGTTTTAAGTTGTATTCCAACAGATATATTTTATGTTCTAATTAAATAGCTTGATTATTGTATCATAACGCTGATGAAAAGCCTGATGTTACCATTTTACTACATTAAATGTATCACTTAAACATAAGGTATGTATGAGGGAGTCAAGAGTCAAGGAAATTAAGGGGTCGGAGTTAGAGGTTTTGGTTTACCAACTCCACAGCTCTGCTTTTGAACCCTGACGTGCAGCCAAACAGTCATTGTTCACCACAAATGTTGTATCAACGTACTCAGGAGAATTGCACAACAAATTGTATAGTCCATTTTCTCTGTTACCATTGTGAAAATGATAAATTTGGAGCTAAAGGAATATTTCTGTGAGAAAAGTTACATTTTAATTTTTTCCATCCACATTGCTTTAATCCTGTGGATCAAATAAAGAGTTACCATATTTTCCGTTTAATAAGATGCACCGGATTATAAAATGCACCCCAAATTCAGAGCTAGAAATGGTGGAAAAAAAAGGGGGTCTGTCTTGTAATTTGGTGGTGTCTTACCGGAGGGGGCAGTATCGGTGGTGGAGGAGGCTGTGCTGGGGCTGCAGCGGAGACTGGGGCTCGGGCTGCGGTGGAGGCTGGTGCTGCCATGCTGGGGCAGCTGTGCTTGGGCTCGGGCTGCGGTAGCTGCTGCTGTCGCGGAGGCTCGGGCTGCGGCAGAGGCTGGTTCTGCCATGTTGGGGCAGCTGTGCTTGGGCTCGGGCTGCGGCAGCTGCTGCTGTGGCGGAGGCGCGGGCTGCAGTGGAGGCTGGTTATGTCGTGCTAGGGCAACTGTGCTTGGGCTCGGACTGCGGACGGTGAGGGCTTCAAAGAAATGGCGCCCGGAGTCAGCGCAGATTGAGCTCTAGGCTCAATGGCAAGCCGAGATCTCATCTGCGCAAGCGCCACCTCTGGGCACAATTTTCCTGCAATCCAATGGAGGGAGATCAATGGGCCGGAGGCGGCACCTGCGCAGATGAGAGCTTGAGCCGAGAGCTCCATTAGCGCAAGCGCCGATTCCGGCGCTTGCGCCGGAGTCCTCACTGCCCGACTCGCAGCGCCAGTAAAGCCACCAGAGACCCCACACAGCAGCCTCAGCACCAGTCACCGGAGACCAAGCACAGACCCCGCACAACCGATGAAGCCACCGGAGACCCGGCACAGCAGCTGCTGACACCGCACAGCCGTCCCAGCGCCAGCCACCACAGCACCAGCCCAGCCACCGCAGCCCCTGCCCAGCTGCCGCAGCATTCCCCTAGCCTCTTGCGACCCCTCTCCACCTCCTCCCCCCTGGTAAGCTACATTCAGATTATAAGACACACCCCTTACTTTCCTCCCAAATTTTTGGGAGGAAAAGTGCGTCTTATAATCCGAAAAACACGGTAACTTCTTGAATGTGGTTATGAGCACTTTGAGGGAGGCAGTTTTTAAGATCATGTCATATTTGGGTTTTTTCTGTCACATAGGCCCCTCAAGTCATTTAAATTAGATGTGGTGCCTAAAAAATGGTTTTGCAAATTTATTGGATAAATTAGAAATTGCTGATAAACTTTTAACCCGTCTAACTTCATAACAAAAAAAAAAATTGTAAAATGATGCCAATGTAAAGTAGACACATGGGATATGTTATTTATTAACTATTTTATGTGGTATAACGTTTAAGAGCATAAAATTTCAAAGTTTGAAAATTGTGCAAAGTTTTGCACAAATGTTTGATATTGTCATGAATAAATGCATATCATATCGACCAAAATTTACACTAACGTGAAGTACAATGTGTCACGAAAAAACAGTCTCAGAATCACTTGCATCCCTTCAAGTGTTCCAGAGGTACATCATAAAGTGACATTATAAGTGGTCAGAATTGGAAATATTGTGACCGTGGGAGCACGCAGTCAGAACAGAAGAGGAGACCGTCCCCAAATCAACTCACTGTTCTCCTCTGAAGCGTGCGGCTCGTTTTCTAGGTGCTGTCTGCGGTCATGTTTGGTCAGCGAGGAGCTGATCTAGGGGACGGGTGGACTCGACGTCTGTTGTGACCATTTGTACTCTCACGATCACAGCGAGAGCTTATAAGGCAAGGATACATGCGCCGCCCTCGCATCGCGCATCCATCAGTCTAATGAAGGAAGAGAGGGTCTTTACAAAGATGGTGCCAGAGATAGCGCTATGCGCAGGTGCCCACTCTGAAGTTAACTTAGTGAAGAGTTTGCTGCAATAGTGATAAATACTAATGAGCATGTGTCGGAATTAAAGTCTATGACGGCGGCAGGGGGAGGAAGGCTAGGCAGGCAGACAGGGGCGGGAATAGACAGCAAGACTCGACCCCCTTAATCCAGTTCCTGTTACACTTGTCAATCAATCAATTAAAAGTGCATTTCTGTAAATTTACTTGCAAATATTAGTGTAATAAAACATCTAATCTCAGAACTGAATGTATTCCTGGATTCAGCAACCTAGCACCAGTATAGCACTGGCTTTACTTTAGACATGAAAATCCTGCTGGTTGGTTCTCTTTAAAAAAAAAAACCTTTACTTGTAAGAATACACATCAGCTAATAGGCCTGATTTTACTCTTCAGTCCTTCTTCCCCTGGATCTGGACTATCTCATATTCACTTTTACACATAGCTATTGGATTTTTCAAGTCAGTATTCACACAGCAGTTTCTGCTATTCCATGTATTCCCCTTACATAGTCACTGGTGTGCATACCTCATCTCCCCATAGTGATGTTTTTTAGGTTTTTTGCACCCAGTTCAGACTTAGAATGGAGTTCCAAACGTTATTCGTTATTGTTAGTAGTTTTTCGTTTGTGAACCCTCCCCTACCACACCTATTGCCAATCCATATAATACGCATAAATAGCCTGGGTCTCAGCTTCCCATACACGGTAAGTTTTTTAACTGCATGAGAGTACACACACAAGCTAGGGACCCCAACGTAGAGAAATACTTTGGCGTAGTGTTGGGGCTCTATTGCATTGATCAATTCAGTAGCTAAATTTCTCTTGATTCATATGTTCATGGCAGTAATGCAGATTCCATTTTTCACATTTTCACTTTTACACATAGCTATTGGATTTTTCAAGTCAGTATTCACACAGCAGTTTCTGCTATTCCATGTATTCCCCTTACATAGTCACTGGTGTGCATACCTTATCTCCCCATAGTGATGTTTTTTAGGTTTTTTGCACCCAGTTCAGACTTAGAATGTGTTCCAAACGTTATTCGTTATTATCTCATATCAGAGCCTTAAAGGGAGCAGTTTTATTCAGGATTTTTAAGTGTAAAATCCTAGTTATCATGTCAACCTTGCAGCTCCAGTAGATCGGAGATGGGGAATGTCTGCAGACAGGGTGCTAAATCTCATATTTTCTGGAGGAGCAGATAAATGATCACAGTACTTAGGCTGGGGACTCACAAAGAGATATTTCATATAGAGCCTATTGATTATCATGAAGGGGATGAAGTAAATCACTTTATCAGAATCAGTATCATCACTATATGATTCATTTTAATAGTGGAAATTAGAATTTTCATAGTCTTCAGAAAAGTGCCTGAAAATTAGCTGGAAGGAGCAAACGGTTTAGTATGTCCACCACTGCTATAAGATACTCTCTAAGGCCCCCTTCACACGTCCGTGAAAATCACGCACGTGTTTCATGGATGTGTCAAAGGTGCGTTTTCCCCTCCGTGTGCCGTGTTTATGACACTACGTGTGTTCTCCGTGTGTTATACGTAATAACACACAGAGAACGGAAAGCCCCGCCTTACCTGATTCTTCCAGAGCTGACTGTGGTGCTGACTGACAGCGTCCGGCACAGGCCACGCCCCGCTGACGCTGCTTCCGACCCCCAGTGAAGAAGATGCGTTGTTCAAATTCACTGGGGGACGGATGCAGGTGACAGCCGCGGCTGAGACTGCAGGACTCGTGGAGGTATGTGTTTTTTTTAATTTTAAAATGACACGTGTGTTTCTCCGGCGCGTGTCACGTGGACCCACATCCACACTACATCTGTGTGGTACGTGTGCAGACGGCGTGACACCCGTGCTGCCAGAGAAACACGGACATGCATCCGTGTGGAGCACACGGGCTCACGTGTGCTCCACACGAAGGCACGGGCCAATGGCTAAACACGTGCGTGCACATAAACCTATTGATTTTAATGGGTTAAATGTGCCCGTGTCTCCGGTACATATGGGCACGGACCTAGCACGTACCGGAGACACGTGCATGTGAAGGGGACCTAAAAATGACATGATTTGGGGCCTTGTCTCACCGTTATCATTAGCTATGCGTTTCTCCATCCAGTGCGACTGACAGATGACCAGCCAGGACTATTTTAAGGACTCTTTGAAGTTTGGTATGTTGAAGAAAAACACAGACACAGCCCAGGAAATCTAAACTCTGCAATTTCTCATAAAAATAACATCACTAATTAACATCTTTTTAATCAAGGATCTTGAGTCAAACCCCGGCCACAAAAAGATGCCTATGTTCATATAAAACCTCCAAAAACACATTTTATGAGCGCGCATGGTTTTAAGCTTAAAACCATTGTCAGAGGAACTGGGCAAATTCATTAGCTAAAACCACATTGTCTCCACTGCATGAAACCCTGCAGCTTCATAATTAAATCGAAAGGGGGTAGCGTGATTTTCTGAAATGAAAGCTGAGCCATGGGAAGCTGGAAAAGTAAATATAACTGAAAGTAAATGAAATAGGAGAGGATGTTATATACTGGAAAATCAGCTATAATTAAGATAACGAGAATTGAGGGAATGGGAAGTGAAAGGCCTAACATGGAGATAAGCCGGATCTCGATTGATACAAAAACACTGATATTGTACCTAGAATTACATTACCAAGCCAATGTCATAGTGATACTTTATATACAGGCATCAATAAAACACGCATGACAGGTTAATGCTATATAGCATGTGCTGAACATCCACTGCACAGCATCCTTATAGCATAGGGCTTCCGGGAGAATAAGGACTGCGGCACTGTAAGGGGCAAGATGATTGCAGAATGTGGAATTGATCACTTTTAGAGCACTGAAACTGAGAAAATTAGATATTATATGCATTTTCCTAGCCTGTGGCTGACGGTCACATTGATTCTTAGCTCGTTAGTGAGCCATTGTTCCTGACAGAGGGTTAATACTGTGCATTACCTCTCTTTACACCAGGGGTGGAAAACCTCTTTTCTGCTAGAGACCATTTGGAATTTTCTATCAATGAAGTGTCCTCTTTAAAAATAACAAAACACAACAAAGTAAAGGAAATTATAAAATGCCCCTGTTCATAAATTTGCATACTGGTAGTTGTTAATATTGTGCATTGCCTCTTTTTAGGTGGGGAACCTTTTTTCTGCCGGGGGCCATTTGAAAGTTCCTACCAAGCTTTGGGGGCCGCACAAAATTATCAGCTTCAAAATTACCCTGCTATATTTGGTCAAATAATTAATTAACTCACCCCTACTGTGGGGCTGGAGCTGCTTCTCTTTGCTGCGGCTGTGATGTCAGGTGATATTGATCATGTTCTCACAACTGTTTTTCTAGTGGTGTCTCGGTCTGGAAAGGCTAAGGGCATACACATCACAGGAGACGCCCGGAGTATACACATCACAGGAGGGGCTGGGGGCATAAATATCACAGAAGAGGCTAGGGGATATACATTACAGGAGAGGCTGGGGGCATATATATAACAGGAGAGTCTGGGGGCATATACATCACAGGAGGAGCTGGGGGCATATACATCACAGGAGGAGCTGGGGGCATATACATTACAGGAGATGCTGGGAGCATATACATCACAGGAGACGCTGATGCATATATTCATTACAGGAGACGCTGAAAGCATATCCATCACAGGAGGGGAATATCCATCACAGAAGGGGCTGGGGCATATCCATCACAGGAGGGGCATATACATCACAGGAGAGGCTGTGGGCATATCCATCACATGAGGGGCATATACATCACAGGAGGGGCTGCAGGCATATATAGATCTCAGGATAGGATGGTGCATATACATCACAGGAGGGGCTGGTGCATATACATCACAAGAGAGGAGAGGGGCTGGGGCATATACATCCCAGCAGGGACTGGGGCATATATTTCACAGGAGGGGTTGGGGACATATACATCACAGGAGATGCTGGGGCATATACATCACAGGAGGGGCTGCGGCACAGACATCACAGGGGCCACAGACATCACAGGGGCCACAGACATCACAGGGGCCACAGACATCACAGGGGCCACAGACATCACAGGGAGCACAGACATCACAGGGAGCACAGACATCACAGGGAGCACAGACATCACAGGGAGCACAGACAGCACTGCAGCACGGATAGGACTGGGGAAGCACAGATAGCACTGGGGAAGCACGAACAGCACTGGCGGTGGCATGGACAGTACTAGGGAGGGAACAGACAGGTCTGGGGGACAAGAACAGCACTGGTGGCGGCACGGACAACACTAGGGGGCATGGCCAGTACTAGGGGGTCAAGGACAGTACTAAGGGGCCCGGAGAGCACTAGGGGGGCATGTACAGTACTAGGGGGGCAAGGACAGCACTAGGGTAGCACAGACAGCAATGGGGGTCACGGACAGTAATGGGGGGCACGGACAGCACTAAGGAGGATCGGAGAGGACTCTGGGAGTATAAACAACACCAGAGGGCATGGCAGCACTGGGGAGGCTTGTACAGCACTGTGGAGGCTCGGACATCACGGGCGGCACGAACAACACTAGGAAGGCACAGACAGCACTAGGGAGCTCAGACAGCAATAGGGGAGCACAGACAGCAGTAAGGGAGCACAGCACTAGTTGGGCACAGACAGCACTAGGGGGGCTCCTACAACAGAGAAGGATACACAGCACTTGGGGGCAGCACACAGCACTGGGGGACGGAACAGCACTGGGGGCACGGACAGCAGTACAGGCGCACAGACAGCACTAGGAGGAAATGGACAGGACTAGGAGGAAATGGACAGGACTAAGGGGGCACGAACAGGACTTGGGGAGCATAGACATCACCAGGGGGGGCACGGACAGCACTGAGTGGAATCCTACAACAATGGGGGGTGGGCCACAGCAATGTGGGGGGCACAAAAAGCACTAGGGGAGCATGTACAGGACTGGAGGACACAGACAGCACTAATTAGTGCAGACAGCACTAGGTGGGGCACAGACAGCATTATGTGGGCACAGACAGGATTGGGGGTCACAAATAGGACTGGGGGAGCATAGACATCACCAGGGGAGGGCACGGACAGCAAAGGGGGCATAGACAACAGTGAGCAGTGGGTGCTACACAGCACTGGGGGTGACACACAGCACTGAGGGCTGGCACACAGTACTAGAGGGTACACAGCAGC
Organism: Anomaloglossus baeobatrachus; assembly: GCF_048569485.1. Lineage (NCBI taxonomy): Eukaryota > Metazoa > Chordata > Amphibia > Anura > Aromobatidae > Anomaloglossus > Anomaloglossus baeobatrachus. Next base: position 454,047,677 of record NC_134358.1, read on the forward strand.
TGATGAGGGAGAGAACAGCACTGGGTTGTGGGATGAGGCTCACAGCACTGGGGAGAGGAGTCACACAGCAACAGTCTGGGAGGCATATACCGCAGAGAGGCCGGTAACGTTGCTGCTATTCTTTTGTTCCACAGGAACATCTCGCGCTTACCCCGCCCACAAGGTAAGACTTGAGCATGCTGGCACAGGCCAGCGTGAGGACCTTATGGCATGCGCACATACCATTCAGTAGTGAACGCTGGGTGCACGTCTTCAAATCACAAATTAAGATTTAAAGGGCAAGCAGCCAGCAAGACCGTGGCTGCCACCCGAGCACTGCGGTCCCCGGTAATGTCTTGGAGGGTGCGGCAGAAAAAGTCATCGTGGGACACAAAAGGTCCGTGGCCCGAGGTTTCCCACCCCTACTTTACACCAATGATGGCCTGCAGTTTTTGATACTGTTGGGAATTAGGCCTTCTATTTTCTCATGTAGTAATGTTGCTATCCCTCTAGGCAAAATTCCTCCATATCTGTAACCGTCTGTGGTTGAGTTCTCCATAAATTGGTTTAATGACTGTGATAAGGAGATCTCACTCAAGAGCCTTCTTTCTTCAGCTGTAGCCAATTAGAGTTGTCTCATCAGATCTAGTTGGAGAGCACTGCTCCTCTGCCTCCCGTATTTTTGAGACATTTGACTGCCAAAATGGCCGTATTTTTGAGATTCACATTTGACTGCCAAAATGGCCGTATTTTTGAGATTCTGAAGAGGCACTGGGGGGTGCTGCTGGCAGATCCAGACATTAACAAGTTTATCCCCCAGAAGCCAAGTATAACCTATAGGAGGGGTCGTTCACTCAGGGACCATCTTGTACACAGCTTCTACAGGAAACCCATACCAACGGGGACGTGGCTAGATAGAAAGGTGTGTGGATTTTTTCGCTGTGGGGACTGCTCTTATTGTGGCTATATGAGACCATCTAAGTCTGTCAAGAGTTCAAGAAACAGCAAAGAGTTCTTTATTAGGAATTTTGCTAACTGCAAAACTGCGGGTGTCGTCTATGTGGTTACCTGCACCTGCCCCCTGGACTATGTGGGTAAGACGAGCAAGGAGTTCCGGAGGTGGGTGGGGGAGCATTTGGGCGACATCCGCAATAAACGTGATACCCCTTTGGCCAGGCACGTGATTGATAAACATGGGGGAAACCCACATCAGGTGTCCTTCTGTGTCATGGAGGTTGTCAAGCCTAATCCTAGAGGGGGTGATTTTGATAAGTGTATACTTCAGAAAGAGAGCGAATGGACCTTCAGACTGGAATCCTTAACCCCCAAGGGAATCAATGAACAGTTATCCTATGCGTGTTTCTTGTAACAACAGGGTGACACTGATGGTGGTCCTAAGATGGAAATTCTGGCCTTAGCTGTCCTGCTTATAGGATAGCATGATTTATTCATTTATGTATCTAATCAGATGTCCTCCAAGATCAAGAGTGTAATAAAGGGTATCATGTTATTTTGATACATCTCTAATATAACTACTATTATAAGTCCACCTAGTATCAAATTCATCATGCGCCCCCCCCCCCCCCATCCCCCCCTCCCTGCCCGGCCGCTGTGACATGTGTGGGTTATAGGTGTGTAGACCGTTAGAATAATCAATGCACGGTTATGTACAACACAGTAGTGTTAGAGGTATGCGTTCCACTGTGGAACGCGGAAGTAATAACGTTATTATACTGCCCGGCCCTTTGGCATGTGTCTCGGATCCTCCCAGACTTGGGGAGGAGTAGGTGACGTCGCGCCTGTATGACCTTGGGACCCGCCCCCTGGAAAAAGCGCCTGACGCGGGCCCACATCATGGGGGCGGTACGCGCGTGCGTTCCAATGAGGAACGCGGAAGTGAATGCGGGACCCATCTAACCTGGGGGTGGAGTGGGGATGCCATGTCTGCATGCGTCCTGGGATCATCCCCTTGGAGCACAGTGACGCGGCCCCACGTGTTTGGGGGCAGTGCTCGCGTGCGTTCCAGTGTGGAACACGGAAGTGAACGCATGCACCATTGTGGGACTGCTGGAGGAACAGCAACCGGACACATGGTGACAGCGAATAAGGTAATTGGAAACCTTAATGCTTATTGGCTAGCATCTGGACTTGGAGGACACCTGAGGGGTTATAAGGGAAATGTATCACCTGGTGGCCCCCTTAGCATCATGTGAATCTGGCAGCACACTGGCTGCCACAGGTTTATCATACCACAATAGATGGATATCGGCCTCCTGATGAACCATGAAATGGGGAAACGTGTTGAGGCAGCATAAGCTAAGTTTTACATCCCTGCTATAATGAGAATTTATTGAGAAAGTTTTGCGGCCTCTTATCTTTAGAGGTTGTTTGTGAGCTTCATCCTGGCACAATATCACTTTATGGTTTTGCACTGCCCTTTAATTATATGCACTGCACTTTATCTTTTTGGCTAGGGACTCATAGGGTCATAGCAGGGACAGTCGTCGAGGAGTGGGGGCGCCATTACATATCTTTAGGGTGCCAACCTCCACGGCTAGGTAGAGCACAGGAGGGAGTGGATATTGTAGGGATTATTTCCCTCTCTTCTGTGCACATAATCACCTATTCACATAAATGTGGTAACATACCTTTTAGAATCAAATTAAGAATAAATGTTAAGTTTTAGATAGGGTTTATGATAATTCCCAGCTTCCTGGGGAGCAGTGAACTGCTTGAACGACATTTCCGACTACTGGCATTGTTGCACCACTGTCCTGAACCGTGGACTCTCTGACACACCAGTATAAAGTTTACCAGGATCTGGAGCTAATAGTGAGCTTTAGCTATCCAGACCAGCCTCAGAGAAGTACTTGTAAATTTCTGTTGGAAAAAGTATGTAATCTCTGTATTGGGGAGTTGAAGGACTTAGGCGGGCTTTGCACACGACATCGCAGGTGCGATATTGGTGGGGTCAAATCGAAAGTGACGCACATCCGGCGTCGCAGTCGATATCTTAGTGTATAAATCCTTTTTTATACGATTAACGAGCGAACAGCATCGTTATCGTATCATCGGTGTAGGGTCCGGCATTTCCATTATTTGGCAGCAGCGACAGGTACGATGTTGTTCCTCATTCTTGCGGCACCACACATCGCTGTGTGTGAAGGCGCAGGAGCGAGGAACATCTCCTACCTGTCTCACCGCGTCTCACGCCGGCTCTGCGGAAGGAAGGAGGTGGGCAGGATGTTTACGTCCCGCTCATCTCCGCCCCTCCGCTTCTATTGGCCGCCTGCCGTGTGACGTCGCTATGACGCTGCACGACCCGCCGCCTTAATAAGGAGGCGGGTTGACGGCCAGAGCGACGTCGCAGGGCAGGTGAGTGCATGTGACGCTGGCGTAGCGATAATGTTCACTACGCCAGCTATCAACATGATATCACAGCTGCGACGGGGGCGAGGACTATCACGCAAGGCATCGCAGCATCGGCTTGCGATGTCGGAGTGTGCAAAGGGCCCCTTAGGCCCTGTGAGCACTAGAAAATGGAATTTTCTAAGAAAATTCCGCACCCTCTGAAAGATTACCGCACCTGCGGTAAAAAGACGCAGGAAAAAGCACCCAAAAACTGCATGCGGTTTTACCGCGATTTGACGCGGTTTATTGCTGTTTTACCGCAGTATTGCCGCAAATTTTCCGCAGGTTGTTCCCTGCAGTTTTTTACCACTATCTATGGCAAAAACTGCAGTTACCTGCCGAAAAGAAGTGACAGAAAACATGCAGCAAAACCTGTAGGTGAAAAAAAAATGCACTGTGCGCACAGCAATTTTTTTTACCATAGGTTTTGCTGGGGAAGGACTGCAGCAACGTTATGAACATTTTCTGCAGCAAAACCATGGTAAAATAAAAACGCAGTGTGCTCACAGGGCCGAAAACTCCTTAGAAAATCTTTGGTGAGATCTGAAGAAGGTAGTTTCTGCACAGAAATCCAAGAATATTAGTGAACTGGAGGCCACTGCCCATGAAGGATGTGCAGTCAAAGGCTGCTCTAGGAATTACTTTTGACGCTTGTCATGAAGGGGATAATTCTGAGACTATAGTAGTTATTAAAAGTGTGATTTTGTGTTGCATTTGGAGAAACCACCTGCAATATTTGTTGTGTTAAGCTATTTCAATTGTCTTCATTGGTTAATTGCAAAAAGCAGAATGCTTGTAAATCTTGCTAGTAAACATAGTATACAATGGGGGTTACACAGTCATTTTGATTGCAATTATATGGACTTCTTCTAACAGTGTATCCAAAATCATGAAATTTCTAATAGCTTGCACCATTCAACACAGCGACACCCAGAATAGCTTCTATTAAGTAGATGGTAGGCAGTAAGGAACCCTTCACAAATCAATGATTTCCAGTACATGTGGCATCCATTTCCAATGTATCAGAGATACGTACACATGTACATCCGTTAAAATCTATGATGCTGCTTACATGTCTGTATTTCCCGGCAACACAGATCACACGGAGTCATACTAGTCAATGGGTCAGTGAAAAACACATACAGCACAATTAATTGAAAATGGTGGAGGCCCACAAAGCAGGAGAAGGCTATAAGAAGATAGCAAAGCGTTTTCAAGATGCTCTTTCCTCAGTTCTAAATGGCGGTTAACAGGAACAGTGGAGGTCAAAATAAGGTCTGAAAGACCAAGGAAAATTTCTGTGAGACCTGCTTGTAGGATTGCTAATCAGGCAAATCAGAACCCCCACCTTCAAGAGATTTAGCAGACTCTGGAGTTGTGGTACATTGTTCTACAGCTCAGAGACATGTGCAGAAATTTGGACTTCATGGAAGAATCATAAGAAGAAAACCTCTCCTGTGTCCTCACGATAAAATTCAGCATCAGAGTATGCAAAAGAACATGTAAACAAGCCTGATGCATTTTGGAAAGTCCTGTGAACTGATGAGGTTAAAATAGAACTCTTTGGCCACAATGATCAAAGGTATGTGTGGAGAAAAAAAATGGCACAGCATTTCAGAAAAAGAACATCTCGCTAACTATTAAGCATGGGGGTGGATCAATCATGTTTTGGGGCTGTTTTGCAGCCAATGGTACGGGGGAAGATTTCATGGGTAGAGGTAAAGAATGGATTCAATGAAATATCAACAAATTCTAGATGCAAACATAAAACCATCTGTAAAAAAGCTGATGGTGAAAAGAGGATGGCTTCAACAAATGGATAGTAATCCAAAACACGGATTAAAATACACAATAGACTAGCTCAAAAGGGGCAAGCTGAAGGATTACAATGGCCCTCAGAGTCCCTGATCTGAACATCACTGAAAGTCTACGGCTAGACCACAAAAGAGCAGTGCATGCAAGACGACCCAGGAATCTCACAGAACTGGAAGACTTTTCTAAGGAAGAATGAATGAAAATCCCTCAAACAAGAATTGAAATATTAAATAAATAAAACTAGCGCTCAAAAAAACAAAATTCTTTTTATTACACAGAAGTGTAAAAGGGGGTAGCCGCTGGGAGAGGACAGAGTCCGTGTCCAGATCTGTCAAAAAAGAGAATGAAAACTGATTAAGTACTACCGCGCTACTGTTAGCTAAAGTCCCACTGCCTAAGTCAGGAAGTATAGACTGCAGACAAAAAGGCACCAATATTCTTAGAAATGTTGCTCATGTGGTTACAGCTTTGCCACCAACCCATGTTAGTATAGAGAGGTTGTTCTCCAGCCTTAAAATAATTGGGTAAAATTTGAGGTCATCTATGAAGGAGGATCTGATGGAGGTGATATTATTTCTCAAAACAAATTCATGGACTGCACAAATGTTATTCTGTACATTTTTGTTGAAAATAGTTTTTTTCCCTTTTAATGCATAGTGTATTGCATATTTACAATTTATTAAAGTTTTTAGTTTTGGCATTTTTTTTTCAGGCAGATTTCTTCTGAAAAAGAGCCCATGAATGAACATATTTCTGTGCACATGGTCAGTCTTAAGTCATTTGATTTATTAGTCTCAAGGTTCGGAAACAATGAAGAGGCCAAAAAAGACCTGCTCATTCTTCAGGCAGCGTCCGCTAGGATGCCACCCACTCTCTATTTTTGGCAGTAGAAAGTGAAAGCAGCCGCAGGTGGAGCACATGGAAGATGACCACCTCTGCAACTGGGAAAACTAGGTGGCTGTGCCAGTGATTAAGCGGCACTGGGTACACATACACTAAGTGACACAACTGTGAAATCAGGGTTCCTGTTATTTATTATGTCCTATTTTATTCTGATCTCAGATTGGGAAGCAAAAACCTGCTCAGATTCCCTTAAAAACAACATAAAATTACTAAATAGTAATATAAAATGTTATTACATTGTGCCACAAGGAATATACTAGAATTGTCCAATTTATGTAATAAATCTCATCTTTTTCATGGTTCTAGCACAAACAAACAATAGACTGCTTGTGTCACATATTATCCAATATTTGAGTGTTATATGGAAATTTGCTCTAAATTCAAAAGCACTAAATGCTTTTATAATGTGTAATTTCCAAAGATTGGTAGTGAAAGTATTCTTCCACTGAGAAAGAAAGCCCATAATGCAGGATACTACGATATAAGCACTGTTTTAAGTGATCATTACACACTAAGAATATCCAGTTACACCTGCAACTTTAAATGTGGTGCAATTTTTAGGCAGAGAACTGGTATAATGGCATTAATAAATCTCCCTCAATGTCTCTCACCTCCCTGCAGGTGCTGGAGTAGATCTGTCAAGCTACCTCTGCGGCCCAGTTAGAGAATTTTGCAGGATAAAGCCAGGAATGCTGAACTTGGGAATACATGGTTTTGCAACAGCACTGGGGGATCCTCATTGGACTATGCACCAATCATATCTCCACTAAAGGCTACTTTACACGCAGCAACTTCGCTAGCGATGTCGCTGGTGAAAGCACCCGCCCCCGTCGGTTGTGCGTCACGGGCAATTCGCTGCCTGTGGCGTACAACATTGCTAGACCCCGTCACACGGACTTACCTGCCTAGCGACGTCGCTGAGGCCGGCGAACTGCCTCTTTTCTAAGGGGGCGGTTCGTGCGGCGTCACAGCGACATCACACGGCAGTCGTCCAATAGAAGCGGAGGAGCTGAGAGCAGCCAAAAGAAAGTGACGCTCACCTCGTTGCCGGAGGACGCAGGTAAAGTGTTGTTCATCGTTCCTGGGGTGTCACACGTAGCGATGTGTGCTGCCGCAGGAACGACGAACAACCTTCGTCCTGCAACGGCAACATTATTTGGGAATAGAATGACGTGTCAACGATCAACGATTAGGTGAGTAATTTTGATCGTTAGCGGTCGTTCGTACATTTCACAAGCAACAACGTCGCTAACGAGGCCGGATGTGCGTCACGAATTCCGTGACCCCAACGACATCTCGTTAGCGATGTCATTGCGTGTAAAGCCCCCTTTAGACATGCTCCTGCGGTGCCTGCTTCTGGCACATTCATTCTGCGTGTGGCGCTGGTGATAGCAGAGATGTTGGAACCAGAGGTTTTGGATGACACAGTCTCTGTCCAGCAACTAAGGTAGGTAGGAGTGGCAGGGACCTGCACAGCTGTCCAATCTGGCATCATGGGTGTGTGTGCTGTCTAGATGGAGCTATCAGCTCCTTGCTTTGGCCAACTGGAAAGCACCACACCCAACTTAAGCTTCCAGCTTACTACCAACAGCTGCCAGATACATCCTTGTGCTCCTCTGGTTTAGGTCTGTGGTCTCTGCTTTTGTACACTGAACATGTTCCTTACATTGACCTTGGTTTATTGATGTTTCTCTTCCCTGAGGATTTTGGAGCTCCTCCTAACAGCAGCCCCTCTGTGAAAGAAATCCGGTGGACCCATTTAAAATCCGAGATTCCCATGTTTTCCTGCCAGAGTGGATTGCACCAAGTGTGTCTGAGGCAGCCTTTTTGGGTCTATGGCCTCTGAGAGACATTACAGCCAACATATGCAACTGCATATAACAATTGAATTTTTATTAGATATAAAAAATGATTAAACTATCAAACATACAAGGTTGTCTCCAACAAGCAGAACCCCTCAAAGGTTAGATATTATATTGGGTACACCTAGTCAGATAACTCCCTGTATAATGTAAATAGTAACAACCATTGATTACAATTGGACTAATCAAGATACAAGTAATGCGACAATTTAAACAAAGTAACAAAGTACAAACACAAGTGTGCTAAAAGATATCCAAAGGAATTACATAATAAATATATAACTCAGCAAAAAAGGTCCTGTAGTAACCCGCAGTATACCTATAAGGGAGTCAGTAAACAGCGGTAATGGCGTCCCACACACCCAACGAACGTTTCACGTTAGCGATGCTTCTTCCAGGAATACTTAATACAGGTGATGGGGGTCTCAGCTCAATTCACAACTTATGTTGTGTTACCATGACATCTCAACAATTTTTTTTAACTAAATTTCCTCTTTAAGAACAGGTATCAATGAATGGAAGAGAGCTAAGGGCCAAATTAGCTACTTTAACAATACAATCATGGCCGAAAGTGTTGGTACCCTTGAAATTGTTCCAGAAAATGAAGTATTGCTCCCAAAAAATTATTGCAAATACACGTTTATTTCCTTTTTTGTGTAATGGAACATCACAGAAAAAAAAGGCAAATTGGACATAATTTCACACAATACTCCAAAACGGGCCAGATAAAATAGTTGACACCTTTCCAAAATTATGGGTAAACAACTTTGTTTCAAGCATGTGATGCTCATTCAAACTCACCTTGTGATGCTCATTCAAACTCACCTGTGGCAAGTAACCGGTGTGGGCAATATGAAAATCATACCTGAGACCAGAGAAAAAGGGAAGAGGTTTACTCAACCTTTGCACTGTGTATCTGTATGTGCCACACTAAGCACGGAGAACAGAAAGAGCAGAAGAGAACTATCTGAGGACTTGAAAAATATCAACAATCTCAAGGTTACAAGTCCATCTCCAGAGATCTTGATGTTCCTTTGTCCACGGTGCGCAACATAATCAAGAAGTTTACAACCCATGGTACTGTAGCTGATCTCCATGGACATGGACGGCAGAGAAAAATTGATGAAAGGTTGCACAGTAGGATTATCCTCTAGCACTGGGTGCCTTGACTGTGTGCAAGGTATCATAAAATGTGAAGGTTAAAAAAAGCTGGGTTTGCGTCCTAAGCCATGGGTCTTCCAGCAGGACAATGACCCCACACATACTTCAAGAATCGCCTATAAATGTATGGAACCAAAGTGCTGGAGAGTTGTGAAGTGACCAGCAATGGGACCAGATATAAATCACATTGAACATCTGTGGAGAGATCGTAACATTGCTGTTGGAGCAGGCACCCTTGAAATATGGGAGACCTTGAGCAATTTGCAAAAGAGGAATGGTCCAAAATTCCAGGTGAGAGGTGTAAGAAGCTTGTTGATGGTTATAGGAAGCGATTGATTGCAGCTATTTTTTCCAAACGGTGTGCAACCAATTATTAAGGTGAGGGTGCCAACAGTTCTGCCTAGCCCATTTTTTAGTTTTGTGTGAAATTATGTCCGATTTGCCTTTTTCCTCTTTTTTGTTTTAATACACACAAAAGGAAATAAACGTGTATAACAAAACATGTGTAATTACAATAATTTTCTAGGAGAAATACTTCATTTTCTGGAACAATTTCAGTGTACCAACACTTTCACCCATGGCTGTACATAATACATAGTGTGAACAAAGCCAATTGAAGCTTCCTGCCTCTTTTGGAGTTATTTTGGTATTAAATAAATTAGAGGGGCTTCCAGTTTTAGAAATGATTCCTGTAATGTAAAATAACAAAATAACAAAGATATAGTAGTCACCCTCGCCCATTTCGATGCCATCTCCCTGCGCTGCTACAGCCTGCCTTTTTGCTGCACACGTAACATCTTGTTGAAAGTGGACATCACTGCTGCAACCAAAATAGAGACATTATAGCAAGGAGCTGACAATGGAGTAGAGAAGGTGAGAGCTATCTGTTTTTGTTATTTTATATCACCTTTTCTAAAAGTGGAAAACCCTTTAGGCCTTGTGCGCACTAGGCGTTTTTTACCGCGTTTTTGTGCTGAAAACGCAGTGACATTGCTTCCCCAGCAATGTCTATGGGTTTTCAGAAGTGCTGTCGGCACAAAGCGTTTTTTTGTAGCTGTGTTTTTGTGGTGACCACAAAAACGCAGCATGTCAATTATTTCTGCGTTTTTCACTGCGTTTTTCACCCATTGAGTTCAATGAGATGTTCAACAACGCAATGAAAAACGCATATAGCTGCGTTTCTATGACTAAAAACGCAGCTATAAACGCAAGGGGTGGGCAGTAAAGTGACGTGTACAGGAAGAGGATTCCTTCTGTTGGCAAACACAGAAGCATGAATCCTCCCGGTACCGTCACCGCTGCGTCCACAACCCGCCCGGTGCCATGTCAGCTCCGTGCGGCACCATGTCTGGGCGGGAGGTGGAGGCAGCGACGAAAACAAAAGTGAACAGTAGAAAAAATAAAATGTCATATATACTCACCTGTCTGCAGGGTCCCGGTGCCATGCCCGCTCCCATCTCCTCCCGATACCGCCGCTCTGGCTGTGTGCAGGCTCCCCGGGGCACGTACGAAGCTTGCAGGACCTGGCGGTGGATCACCTGATGCAGTCACCTGACGCATCAGCTGATCGTAATTCTCGCGGTGTCGCCGGCTTTTTTGCGCCCGGCCGGCTATCAGCTGATCCTGCCGTCAGGAGACTTCATCAGCTGATTACCGGCAGCTCCTGCAGCGATGGGACAGGATTAGACTCTCATCCGATCGCTGCAGGAGCTGCCGGTAATCAGCACAGACGTGAGTATTTATTTATTTTTTTTGCACTGATGCTTCAGCTGATTGTATAATCGGCTTTTATACAATCAGCTGATGTGTGATGTGCTTCAGCCCCTAGAACCTGACACATCATCTGATCGCTTTGCCTTCCAGCAAACCGATCAGATGATATTGGATCCGGATTGGACGGCGCGGGACCCTTGACCCAGGATTACTGCTGAGGGGGTTCTTTATTTCAATAAAGATGGAGTCACTAATTGTGTTGTGTTTTATTTCTAATAAAAATATTTTTCTGTGTTGTGTTTTTTTTTTATCATTACTAGAAATTCATGGTGGCCATGTCTAATATTGGCGTGACACCATGAATTTCGGGCTTAGGGCCAGCTGATAATATACAGCTAGCCCTAAGTCCATTATTACCCAGTGAGCCACCCGGCATCAGGGCAGCTGGAAGAGTTGGATACAGCGCCAGAAGATGGCGCTTCTATGAAAGCGCCATTTTCTGGGGTGGCTGCGGACTGCAATTCGCAGTGGGGGTGCCCAGAAAGCATGGGCACTCTGCACTGCGGATTCCAATCCCCAGCTGCCTAGTTGTACCCGGCTGGACTCAAAAATTGGGCGAAGCCTATGTCATTTTTTTTTTTTTTAATTATTTCTTGAAATTCATGAAATAAAAAAAAAAAAGGGCTTCCCTATATTTTTGATTCCCAACCGGGTACAAATAGGCAGGTGGGGATTGGGGGCAGCCTGTACCTGCCTGCTGTACCTGGCTAGCATACACAAATATAGCGAAGCCCATGTCATTTTTTTTTTTCTTTTTGGGCAAAAAACTCCTGCATACAGTCCTGGATGGAGGATGCTGAGCCTTGTAGTTCTGCAGCTGCTGTCTGCTCTCCTGCATACACTAGTTCTCCAGCTGTCTGCTCTCCTGCATACAATGAACATTTTGAAGAAGGAATTGACATCAGACCTTTTTTCTTTTTTTTTTTCATCAACAATCTTTAATGGCATTATGCACTGATTAAAAACGCAGTGAGCAAAAACGCAGCAAAAAACGCACCAAATCGCGGTAAAAAGGCATGCGTTTTTGTCGCGTTTTTTAGCCGCAGGTGCGTTTTTTGAAACAAAAACGCACATAAAAACGCAGCGTGAAAAAAACGCCTAGTGCGCATATACCCTTAAAAGAGAGGACATCTGGAATATCCTAATTTGTAAAAAAAACTGAATTGAGCCACTATCACTTAAAAAAAACCCCTGTTTTTCTTTAAAATTGTATTGTGCCTGCTACTCTCTATTTCTAAGAGGCATTTCAATTTCTTGCCTTTTCTTAGTGTAGTATTTCTGGCTGTCAATATATATATATATATATATATATATATATATTGTGAGACTGTGACCGGGGTTATCTATGACGGCCGGTATGTCTCGCCCCGGTTGTGCTCACTCCATGATAGAAAGTAAATCCACTCTAGGGTTAATGCTGTTTCCCTACAGGCTGAAGGAAGGGTTAAATGGAAACAGGAACGAGGGGCAGGTGTGCCGGGTGTGAGGGAGTGATCACAACTCCCTGAGTCTCTGCTGGAGAGACATGTATATTGCTGTGGATTTTTGTTTGGACATTAAACACCGTGTGCTGTGAACCTATATGCCTGGATCCCGTGTCTTCTGCTGCGCAGCCGACCGCGCTACCTCACATATGGTGGAGAATCGGCGGGCATGCCAGCCCGGTGAGGTGTACTTCCTTTTCTGGTGATCCGGTAGCACATGTCCTGGATTCAAGCAGCTATACTACGGCCCAAACCCAGCGACGCCATGGAGGACATACTAAGGCATTTGGCTCAGGCTAATGCACAGCAGCAGCAGGCTAATGCACAACAACAAGAGGCTAATGCACAGCAACAACAGGTGAATACCCACCTGCTCCGGACGTTGGAGCAACAGCAGCAACAGCACCAGCAATCCTTGAAATTGCAGGAAAAAAGGCACCAAGAACAGATGGTTCTCCTGGCCAAGTCAATCCGTGCCGGACCGGCAGCAACAACCCCGGGACCGGGTGACGACGGCAGCGTCCGGAAAGCGGTGAGACAAGCGTTGCAAAAGATGACCCCGGGGGATGATGTGAAAGCCGAAATACTGGCTCGGTTGGGGGTGAATACCTATGTACGGGCTCAGCGGGTAAATCAGTGGTTCTATGAGGAAGCCAAACCCGTACGCTCCCAGGCCTATGACTTATTACATCTTGTAAAAAAGTGGTTGCAGCCTGACACTCTGAGCCCGGCGCAAATGGTGGAAAGGGTAGTAGTGGATCGTTTTGTGCGCACTTTACCCGTCACCGTTCAACGGTGGGTAGGACTGGGTGACCCGAGTACCCTGGACCAATTAGTGTCCCTGGTAGAGCGGCATGTGGCTACGCAGGACTTGATACGGGACACTGAGACTTTGCGTACCGCCCGTCGGTCCGGCCCCTCCAAGCCTAGGGCCAAGGACCCACCGCCGACACCGGTACAGGAGTCCGCTACCATCCTGGCTGAGGCCGCGCCCGCCGTTCCTGAGGTCCGGAAGGCCATGTACCCTAAACGACAACTTGTCAAGGGGGTTTCCTTCCCTATTAGATGTTGGCGGTGCCAGCGGGTGGGACATATGGAAGCCCAGTGTCCCCTGACCACGGAGCCCATGGATTGTGGGGTTACCCGGCGGGGTTCAATGTATGCTCAGGTGGTGTGTACCGCTGACCTGGTTCCCCCAGAGACTGAGCCCCACTTGTGCCAAATACAGGTGAATGGATGTCCGGTTACAGGATTGTTGGATTCCGGAAGCTTAGTGACCCTTGTGCGATCCACCTTGAGGGCTAAAGTAAAGGCCACAGGACGTACCGTGGGGGTGGTTTGCATACATGGGGACCGCCGAGACTATCCCACGGGGATTGTCACCATCACAGCACCTTGCGGTCAGGTGCAACATGAGGTGGGACTGCTTAACACTCTTCCTTATGACGTGATCCTAGGACGGGATCTGCCCTATTTTTGGACTTTATGGAAGGGAACCCCTAGGTCCCCTCCGATATTGGTCAGTCCGGGGCCTGAGCCCTACAATCCTGAACCTGCCGTAGGGGTCCCCATGATAGGGACAGAATGTGAACCCGATAGGTCGCCCCTAGAGGTATTGGCAGGAGAGGCTGAGACAGTCGAGCCCATCCCGGACTTGGAGGCATCCCCGGATGCGTTTGGGACAGCCCAACTCCAGGACCCTACGTTAATACATGCCCGGAATAGGGTGTTAGTAATTGACGGGGTGGCCCAGCTGCCCGGTGCCCAGGTAAGGTACCCCCATTTCGCTCTTAAACAGGATTTACTCTACCGGGTAGATGAAATACGGGGCGTGGGGGTGGAGCAGTTGGTGGTGCCCCAGCCGTATCGCCGGCGGGTCCTCGACTTGGCTCATAAACATCTGATGAGTGGCCACCTAGGGGTCAAGAAAACGCAGGAGCGAATATTGCAAAGGTTCTATTGGCCCGGGGTCTTTGGGGAGGTAAAACGGTTCTGCGAAACCTGCCCGGAGTGTCAGCTTACCGCACCACTGGTCCACTTTCGCAGTCCGTTGGTGCCGTTACCCATTATAGAAGTCCCTTTTGAACGGATAGGGATGGATCTGGTGGGGCCCCTCGTAAAGTCTGCTCGAGGGCACCAACACATCCTAGTGATCGTTGACTATGCCACCCGGTATCCAGAGGCGATACCTCTCAGACATACTGCGGCGAAGCTTATAGCTCGGGAGTTGTTTTCTGTGTTCTGCCGGGTGGGGTTGCCCAAGGAGATCCTTACGGATCAGGGGACCCCATTCATGTCTAAAGTGACCAAAGAACTATGCCGGCTACTCCAGCTCAAGCAGTTGCGTACGTCTGTGTATCATCCTCAGACGGATGGGTTAGTAGAACGATTCAATAAAACCCTGAAAACCATGCTAAAAAGGGTGATCTCCAAAGACGGGAAGGACTGGGATATGATGCTTCCCTATTTGATGTTTGCCATCCGAGAGGTGCCACAGGCATCCACGGGGTTTTCGCCTTTTGAATTGTTATACGGGCGACATCCCCGGGGATTGTTGGACCTGGCAAAGGAAACATGGGAGCAAGAGCCCACCCCCCATAAAAGTGTGATTGAACACATTTTAGGAATGCAGAACCGCATAAGCGCGGTCATGCCAATTGTGAAGGAGCATTTACAGGAGGCTCAGGCCGCGCAAAGCGGCCGCTATAATAGACAAGCCACCGTGCGGACCTTTAAACCCGGGGATCGGGTGTTGGTATTAATCCCCACGGCGGAGAGTAAATTCCTGGCTCAGTGGCAAGGCCCCTACGAGATAAAGGAAAAAGTCGGGGTGGTCAACTATAAAGTATTGCAGCCCGGTAGGCGGAAACCTGAACAAATATACCATGTCAACCTATTAAAACCGTGGCAGGAACGGGAAAGCCTGATGGTTGAGTTTCCCCCATCTCCCTCCTCTTCGGGTCGTTCACTCCCGGCTTCAGCGACCTCCGGAGAGGACGAACCGGAAGTAAGGATCGGAGAAGCCCTCACCAAGCAACAGAGGCGAGAGGCCAGACGGCTGGTTCAGCAGAACCCCGATGTCTTCTCCGAGTTGCCGGGTAGGACCAGTCTGATACGACATGACATTGTCACCGAGCCCCACCTGAAGGTACGCCTGAAGTCATACCGCGTGCCGGAGGCTCGAAGACAAGCCATATCAGAAGAAGTGAAGACAATGCTACGCCTGGGGGTCATCGAAAAATCCCGGAGTGAATGGGCTAGTCCCATTGTCCTAATACCAAAACCCGATGGCTCCTTAAGGTTCTGCAATGACTTCCGGAGATTGAACGAAATATCCAAGTTCGATCTCTACCCCATGCCCCGGGTGGATGAGCTGATTGATAGGCTGGGACAGGCGCGATATTTTACCACGCTCGACCTGACCAAGGGGTACTGGCAGGTGCCACTGACGGAGTCCGCCAAGGAGAAAACCGCTTTTGTTACGCCGGAGGGTCTCTTCCACTATGTTGTCTTGCCTTTTGGGTTACATGGCGCTCCGGCCACGTTCCAGAGGTTGATGGACTTAGTGCTGGAACCCCACCAGGCGTATGCATCAGCGTACCTTGATGACATCATTATTTACAGCCCCGATTGGCAGACCCACTTGGAACAGGTACAAGCGGTGGTGGACGCGCTTCGAACAGCCGGATTGACAGCCAATCCCAAGAAATGTGCGTTGGGACTCACGGAAGCCCGCTACTTGGGCTACGTGATAGGCCAAGGAGTGATAAAGCCCCAAATTAACAAGGTTGAGGCGATCCAGAAGTGGCCTAGACCCCTGACCACAAAGCAGGTTAGGGCCTTCCTGGGTATCGTGGGGTACTACAGGAGGTTTGTAAGAGATTTTGCGGGACTATCAGCCCCCTTGACGGACCTTCTCAAAGGCAAGAAGTCCGTCATGGTGCGCTGGACTCCGCAGGCCGAGGACTCCTTCCGGGCCCTGAAGGGGGTCCTGTGCGGACAACCCGTTCTGGTCAACCCTGATTTCCGGAAGGAGTTCATAGTACAGACTGACGCCTCTGAGGTCGGCCTGGGGGCAGTGCTGTCTCAGGTGGTTCAGGGGGAGGAACACCCCGTCACCTTCTTGAGTAGGAAGCTCACCCCTCCCGAGCGGAATTATAGCGTAGTGGAGAAGGAGTGCCTGGCGATTAAATGGGCCTTGGAGTCCCTACGCTATTACCTGCTGGGACGGCAGTTTCGCTTGGTGACTGATCACTCTCCGCTGGTCTGGATGAGGTCCGCCAAGGAACGGAATGCCCGGGTTACCCGGTGGTTCCTTTCTCTGCAGAACTTCCGGTTTACGGTTGAACACCGGGCCGGTAGGTTGCAGGTCAACGCCGATGCCTTGTCCCGCGGCCCGTGTTTGATGGCGGGAGTTCAACCCCGCACGCTTGAACTGAGGGGGGGGGGTATGTGAGACTGTGACCGGGGTTATCTATGACGGCCGGTATGTCTCGCCCCGGTTGTGCTCACTCCATGATAGAAAGTAAATCCACTCTAGGGTTAATGCTGTTTCCCTACAGGCTGAAGGAAGGGTTAAATGGAAACAGGAACGAGGGGCAGGTGTGCCGGGTGTGAGGGAGTGATCACAACTTCCTGAGTCTCTGCTGGAGAGACATGTATATTGCTGTGGATTTTTGTTTGGACATTAAACACCGTGTGCTGTGAACCTATATGCCTGGATCCCGTGTCTTCTGCTGCGCAGCCGACCGCGCTACCTCACAATATATATATATATACAGTTAGGTCCAGAAATATTTGGACAGTGACACAATTTTCGCGAGTTGGGCTCTGCATGCCACCACATTGGATTTGAAATGAAACCTCACCATTCTTCCACACAAACACTCTTCAAATCCTGAAGTGAAGTTATAACCCAAGTTGGGGGATAGGGCCTAACTTGATGGTTGCTATTCATTGTCTTTGAGATTGCAAGTGCATATATGGCTATTTTCACCACTTTTATAGATTCAGCAAGTTGTCCCCTATCCCAGACATTAATAAGTTATCCCCTATTTTTAAGTCTATTTTCTGCCAACCATTGATACCTTCTCATGACACAAATGAATATGGTAACTTTGGAACTTTTGTGAGGGGGCAAAAGCACATACAATAGGGCAGTACCATTTAAAAAGAACACCACTAGTGTGGTGTTGTGTGAATATCCACTGCTGCTACCCTGTGGCTGGAGGATATACAGTTAGGTCCAGAAATATTTGGACAGTGACACAATTTTCGCGAGTTGGGCTCTGCATGCCACCACATTGGATTTGAAATGAAACCTCTACAACAAAATTCAAGTGCAGATTGTAACGTTTAATTTGAAGGTTTGAACAAAAATATCTGATAGAAATTGTAGGAATTGTACACATTTCTTTACAAACACTCCACATTTTAGGAGGTCAAAAGTAATTGGACAAATAAACCAAACCCAAACAAAATATTTTTATTTTCAATATTTTGTTGCGAATCCTTTGGAGGCAATCATTGCCTTAAGTCTGGAACCCATGGACATCACCAAACGCTGGGTTTCCTCCTTCTTAATGCTTTGCCAGGCCTTTACAGCCGCAGCCTTCAGCAGATCTTGCTTGTTTGTGGGTCTTTCCGTCTTAAGTCTGGATTTGAGCAAGTGAAATGCATGCTCAATTGGGTTAAGATCTGGTGATTGACTTGGCCATTGCAGAATGTTCCACTTTTTTGCACTCATGAACTCCTGGGTAGCTTTGGCTGTATGCTTGGGGTCATTGTCCATCTGTACTATGAAGCGCCGTCCGATCAACTTTGCGGCATTTGGCTGAATCTGGGCTGAAAGTATATCCCGGTACACTTCAGAATTCATCCGGCTACTCTTGTCTGCTGTTATGTCATCAATAAACACAAGTGACCCAGTGCCATTGAAAGCCATGCATGCCCATGCCATCACGTTGCCTCCACCATGTTTTACAGAGGATGTGGTGTGCCTTGGATCATGTGCCGTTCCCTTTCTTCTCCAAACTTTTTTCTTCCCATCATTCTGGTACAGGTTGATCTTTGTCTCATCTGTCCATAGAATACTTTTCCAGAACTGAGCTGGCTTCATGAGGTGTTTTTCAGCAAATTTAACTCTGGCCTGTCTATTTTTCGAATTGATGAATGGTTTACATCTAGATGTGAACCCTTTGTATTTACTTTCATGGAGTCTTCTCTTTATTGTTGACTTAGAGACAGATACACCTACTTCACTGAGAGTGTTCTGGACTTCAGTTGATGTTGTGAACGGGTTCTTCTTCACCAAAGAAAGTATGCGGCAATCATCCACCACTGTTGTCATCCATGGACGCCCAGGCCTTTTTGAGTTCCCAAGCTCACCAGTCAATTCCTTTTTTCTCAGAATGTACCCGACTGTTGATTTTGCTACTCCAAGCATGTCTGCTATCTCTCTGATGGATTTTTTCTTTTTTTTCAGCCTCAGGATGTTCTGCTTCATCTCAATTGAGAGTTCCTTAGACCGCATGTTGTCTGGTCACAGCAACAGCTTCCAAATGCAAAACCACACACCTGTAATCAACCCCAGACCTTTTAACTACTTCATTGATTACAGGTTAACGAGGGAGATGCCTTCAGAGTTAATTGCAGCCCTTAGAGTCCCTTGTCCAATTACTTTTGGTCCCTTGAAAAAGAGGAGGCTATGCATTACAGAGCTATGATTCCTAAACCCTTTCTCCGATTTGGATGTGAAAACTCTCATATTGCAGCTGGGAGTGTGCACTTTCAGCCCATATTATATATATAATTGTATTTCTGAACATGTTTTTGTAAACAGCTAAAATAACAAAACTTGTGTCACTGTCCAAATATTTCTGGCCCTGACTGTATATATATACATATATACACGCACTACAGTTCAAAAGTTTAGGGTCACTTAGATATTAAACTTTGGTCACCCCTCTCGGGTTTTGACGTTCACACCAGGGGGCGGAGCCAGGCAGTTGGCCACGCCCACCGAGGAGTTCGACTGGCCTGAAGCGGGAAAGACAGAAGCAGATGAGTTTAGGAGGTGAAAGGAAGAGGAGTAAACATCTGACATGGGTCTGGGTCGTAGCCTGGACACCCTTTGGCCAAGAGGCAGAGTGTGGTCGCCGCCTGCAGGAGCCGGGAACACGGTCTGGTGGAACCGTAAGGGACCGGGAAAGGGTAGTGGCCCGCCGGTACCGAACCGGAGAACCGACTGGAAACCGGAGCACACAGGGGGGTACTCAGACCCTGAAACAAGGTCCCAAATCTACCGGACTAAGTTAATTCAATGATTGAGGTCTGGACCTTAGGTCCTTTCTCAACCAAGTCCCGACTGAAGACAACAGCCCAACGAGGGGGATAGAAAGCCACCGCTCAAGCAGAGAGATCCCACGGGCCAGCGTCTGCGGGCAAACGGGCTCTCCCGACACACACACAGCCGGGGAGCGGACTCCCGTCGCTGAAGCGCAGGCAGTCCACAGCTACAAAACAAGGTGCAGGAGAAAGGCGGGGACCACCAAACCGGGTGAGGGACCAGACGCAGCCTGCTGCGGGCACCGACCACCATCTTTTTGGTTTACCAGAGACTCCGGTGTATCTGTCAGAGTGAATACAACTGTGCCTTCGGGCCGGGCACCGCCCCGCACCACACAAATCCACCCGCACCTTCACCACCAGGCCCTGGGACCATCATCCCCTACCCACGGAGGGGTCAACACCTGGCTGCGCAACACCATCCCCGGGGGCCTAGTAAACAGCAGCGATGGTGTATACATTCACAACAGCCCGTGGGTGGTGTCACAAACTTAACTCAAACCATGGCCCCGGCCGTAAACCTACCTACCAACCCCCTACGTAGGGCCAGCATCCTTTCAGAGCGATGTGACCCCAGGTCCGGAGGCGCTCGAGCCACCCACCGACGAGCACGGATCCGAGCGGCTCGGCTGCAGCCGACTGCGGGGCTGTACAAAAGCATTCAACTGTAGTAAAACACCTACAGGAGATAAATTCAGTGTGTTCAGGCCGTGATTATCTGTGTGCTAGTTGTCTGCAAAAAGCAGGTAAGAGGGCACTGCAGGAACGAAGGACAGGTGAGAATATTTTTTTGTGTGTGTGTGTATGTGAACGGCATAATAGGGGACAAGAAGGGGACCGGAATGAGGACATTACTTAAGCATGGGGCACATTACTATTGGGCACATTACTACAGGATGAGGCACAAGGATGGGGCACATAATACAGGGCACATGTATGGCCCCATTACTACAGGGGACAATACAGCCACATTTCTACAGGATGAGCACATTACTAAAGGGGACAATATGAGCACATTACTACAGGAGACAATATGGCCACATTACTACAGGGGACAATATGGCCACATTACTATAGGGGACAATATATCCAGCTTACTACGGGGATAAGCATGGGGCATATTACATTTTCTTGGTATATATTTTTATTTTTGAAATTTACCAGTAGCTGCTGCATTTCCCACCCTAGGCTTATACTCGAGTCAATACGTTTTCCCAGTTTTTTGTGGTAAAATAGGGGCCTCTGCTTATACTCGGGTCGGCTTATACTCGGGTATATAGGGTAATAAATTATCACAGAATCAAACAAAGTATGTGGCTATGAGGAGAAAAAAAAAGCACCTACAAAAAAAAAAAAAGACAACAACCCCTTCTTGTCTTTTGTCACACAGGCACACAGACAAGGCAGATGTAGTGCTCAAGTACCATGTCAAAGATTAAGCAAAGGCATTTTTCATAATTGAAATCCATATTTATGTTAATCTCAAGACTCCTGCTCTTCTGTTTTAAGGTTTCTAATCGTGTGAACTTTATCCATCCCGGGAACAAAAAATAAGCACTTATTTCAAAGAGTAAAATCTTAACATTCAAGCAGGGCAGGTCGTGCGTCACTTCTTGACTGTTCTGAAGCACCACGTGACACAATCGGATTAGGATAAAACAAAAAATGTAGATAAATTACCATTTTTGATCTGGGCTGATTTGATCCTCTTTTCCCGGCGCAGTTCATCTGCCTTGCCTTTCATTGCATAACAAACATATTCTCAACTCCCAAATGTGCAGAAGGGATAGAAAGGGATTCGCCCGTATTCAGAGAGGATGTATGCCTCACAGACAAAAAAGTCTTCAAAGGGCTCAGGCAGGGGCTGCATGGAGCTGATCTGATTTGCTCTGTGTCTATTTAAAGATATTATTAAAGGGATATTTTAGATCTCTTTAGTTTATCTATGGATATATTTGTTGTTTCTTTCCTTTTTATTTTACTTTTCTCTTTCTCCAGCAATGTCTAACACAACAACGGTACGTTAAGTCGCGAAAAACACTGCGTACATTTTATCTTCTCATTAATTCAAACGATGGTAAACAGAATTATAAAGGCAGATAATAAACAGAAAATGAGGTTATTCTGCGACACTGTGCTTGTCAGACTTCTGAGCATAGTTTAGTGTTTCTATTCATGACTTTATATCACCAAATTACTCCCTGATGATGTCTCAGATGTGCTTTTGTCTGCAAATGAGAAGGCATAAAATACCAAGACATTAACGTTAAATTACAATCGTTAATGATGTAAATACGAAAATAATTACTCTATCATACCATCAATTGCTTTATGTTCATTACAGACGATCCTTTAAGGCCTTAATTTTCTTGTTATAACACTTTTCTCTATTTTTAGCTGATTATTTTATAGCCACAAAACAGTACTTTAGCATTGTTCAGCAGTTACACAATTCATTTAATTCTGTTTAAAGCTTCATTGAAACTTCATTTGGGCGACGTATAGACATCATGCATTACCGGTGAGTCTTCCACATTACTGCTAACAAGCTGGACACAAGTGAGGGGGAAAAGGCAATGGAAAAACACGCTTAGCACAGTCGTAGATGTGATTTCAGCATCTCACACACTTTGTAAGGAAAAATTGGGCATTAGAAAAGAAGCTGTGCATACACCACTGTGGCTCCCTCTCATGGCACAAGGTTGGCTATGTTAGGCTGCTTTCACACTACGTTTTTTTAACATGCGTCATGAACGTTTTTTTGCTGTAAAAGTGGATCCTGTTTTTACAAAGAAAAACGCATGCAAACGCATGTGTTATTTTGTAGGATCCTGTCACTTGAAGTTTATGGGCAGGCATTGGAGTCATGTGATCGGGAGTGAGGGGAACTGAACGTTATAGACTGGGAGCCGGCATCTGGAAGCTGCAAACGCTGGTAACCAAGGTAAACATTGGGTAACTAAGCGAAGTGCTTTGCTTGGATACCCGATATTTACCTTGGTTATGAGCGTCCGCAGCTGCTAGAAGCCAGGCTGCCTGCTCCCTGCACACGTAACCAAGGTAAACATCGGGTAACTAAGCGAAGCATTTTGCTTGGTTACCCGATATTTACCTTGGCTACGAGTGTCCGCCGCTCTCAGGCAGGGGAGAGAGAGAGGAGAGAGAGGGGGAAAGAGGGAGGGGGAGAGAGGGAGAGGGAGAGAGAGACTGATCACGCCAGGCTGGTTTCTGGGCATGCTCAGTAGAGCAAGCAGGATCCTGTCTATCAGCATGCCAGCGTTCACATGCGTTTGTGTGCAGTATAGTCAGGATCCTGTGAAAAACAGTATTTGGACGCAGCTCAAAAACGCTACAAGTAGCGTTTTTGAAAAAAATTAAAAAACTGCAAGTCGCTGGATCCTCACTATAACGCACGCAAACGCATGTGAACGCATGTTGACGTGAGTCCATTGGAAATGCATTGAAATAAAAACGCATTTGCACTGGATCCGTTTTTGCGTTCAAAAAACGTTCAGGACGCATGTTAAAAAAGCGTAGTGTGAAAGCCGCCTTACTCTCCCAGGCAGCCTTACTCACATGGATCCAAATTGTGCTAGAATTTGCGGTTTAGCTGACATTTGTTTTTAACCCCTCTTTGAATGGGCGATTTTGTGTTTTTTGAGCTTGTTTTTCCATTTCCCTCTTTTTAGCAAAACTAAAAACTTTCTAATTTTCCCTAGACATACCTGCTTTTTAGGTTTTGGGAACAAGTTTTGAACAACTTCATCCATTTTAACTGAACCCCTCTATACCATTATCTAAGCACACAGTACCTTATCTCTGACATCACTCCCCGGCTAGGCTTGCTTTGGGAGATCATCTATATGTAAACAATTAGGTACCTTGTTTTTCTATTTTAGAGCTTTTGTGAACTATTTATTTATCTGGCCAACTCCTTCAACAACATTATAGAAAAGGAACATAAGGTCATATTGATACAAAATGGATTTTGTGCATTTTTTTCACAGGGGTTCTGTACTAAAGTCTCCATCAAAATATCTCTAATGGTATGTGCGCACGGTGTCTTTTTCAGGTGGATTCTACCTGGGTCTTGACTAAAAAACAAACAATTAACATATTGTCACACTCAGCCATGGGAATGTCCGGCGCACGGAGCAACACAGTTACAGGGACGGAAAGGGAGAAGAAGGCTTTGATGATGATAGGGAGCGGGGGTTGGGATACCTCCTGACACAAACATGTGTCTGAACCCTGAGCTCCCCTAACGTCCCTATATGAGTTCTTCCCCTCGTCATCACGTGCCTATCCCCTATCTGTCCCTACACTCACCCTGTGTACTGCCAAAGCCAGTGAGTACACATGACATCACTGCTTATTTCAATAAAAAAAGAAAAGTTTTTTACCGGAGATTCGGTGTGCCACTGGACTTTTTTCTATGTGGTTCCACATACCTACAGCTATCCTGTTTCATCAGCGAGCACCCAGGACCGGAGCCTTACTAAGGGAATACTGCTTCTAATCCTCCCCAGGATTGTAAACAGGTCATACAGCGGTGGTGCAGAACCACATCTATTTTTTGCACACACATGACATCACCACTACTGTAAAATCACAAAGGGGAAGGGAGATAGACAGATGGATATCCAACAATATTTCCCTGCTGCAGCCAAACACCAGGGCTGCAGACAACACGGCTCCAATAGCAGAACTCCAGCTGGTACTAGAGCCTTCCTCTCTCCAAGATAATCAGTACAGAATGAATCTATTACTGGCATCAGGTGATGGATCATGAGACTATTTAAAGGGAAGGAGAGTGGTCACAAACCGACTGCAGCTGTGATGAACTAACCAGGAGTTACTAGCAAGGAACGTGTCATTAATCCTTGCTGCACCAACAGAAAGCAAATAAAATTAAAAATCAGAGTCTCACAAGTTCATGTAAAGCTCAGATGCCAGAGCTGCCACAAGTCTCCTAAGGACAGGAGACACTCGTGTCACATATGCATGGCAAAGTCAAAACAACATTACTGTGCACATGTTTTGTCTTTTGTAAATTCTTTAACCACTTAAATCTTTGGTTAAAATTAGTGAGCTGGCCATCTGCTGGAAGCCGGCACTATTTTATATTTAAAACTAAGATAAAAAATCCTATGGCAAACACCAGAAAAACTATGAGAAAGGCGACACTGAAGAAGATACAGGAAAAACACCTACAGGGATTTCCTGGAGCATCTTCCTATAGCGAAACCTTTGCAGGTTAGACGACATCTAATATACAATTTGTTCACATACTCCACGTTTTTGAAGCAGAAGACACTTTATGAAAGTGTCACTGGGGTTTTTCACAAAGCGCCTCCTTTGTCATCTTTTCTGTCGTTTGAGGCGCCTTTGCTGGCCAGGTCACTTCAAAGAATGAGCAGGTCACTTAATTTAATCGCTTCACAGTTTTCGAAATTTCAGAAGACGGAACATATGCACAGCAAGTCGTGCCCATGCCCTAAGCCTGCATTCACAGTCTGTTTCCAATGGATGCTAAAATTCTCATGAATATAGCCCAAATGTACGGTAACTGAATTACAGATTTTAACCTGATGCATCTGAAACAACATAAAGTCAGCAGCTTTTACAATCCACATATCATGTATGGATTTTTTGAGCAAGGGACACTGGCAATGTAATGGATAAAATCAAAACAATTTCACCTACTTGAAAATATAGGTGCAAATTATGGTGTTTTCCAATTGATGTGTCTTATATCATGTGAAGGCCCAGAGCCTTCATGCAGCATGAGAGCAGCGCAAATATAATTATTTTTCATCACTGAGTATTAACAAATTCTTTATTGAAGACTTATACAGACACTACCCGTATAATATAATTACTGCTCCAATGTCTCAATTGTCTCATGGCCAGTGTGAACATGGTCTCACAAGTTCCATGTATACCATCTCATACTCCGGCTCACTTTTTTGTTTTTATGTAGTTTTTTTGTATTCAGTACAAACAGGGAGTGGCCCCCTTCTCAGCGAGCTGGACATTTAATTCTGTGAATCCCCCTGACTGTGTGTGTCCTGTTGGGACCCGGTCGCTCTCTGCCCTTAGCCACATTGAGGCCTATTTTAGACCCATGGTAAGGTTTTAATATTAGAGAGTGTAGGTACTATCCCAACTGGGTACACCTTGACGTTTGGTGGGATAGCTTTATGCTTTTTTTGATCAAAAACAGTGTTTACTAAGTACCCTATGTTTATATGCACTATGTTTTTATTTAGTTACAGCAGGGTATGTTTTCACAATTTTTTCCTTGGTTTCTCTTTGTCTCATGGCCAGTGTGAACATGGTCTCACAAGTTCCATGTATACCATCTCATACTCCGGCTCACTTTTTTGTTTTTATGTAGTTTTTTTGTATTCAGTACAAACAGGGAGTGGCCCCCTTCTCAGCGAGCTGGACATTTAATTCTGTGAATCCCCCTGACTCTGTGTGTCCTGTTGGGACCCGGTCGCTCTCTGCCCTTAGCCACATTGAGGCCTATTTTAGACCCATGGTAAGGTTTTAATATTAGAGAGTGTAGGTACTATCCCAACTGGGTACACCTTGACGTTTGGTGGGATAGCTTTATGCTTTTTTTGATCAAAAACAGTGTTTACTAAGTACCCTATGTTTATATGCACTATGTTTTTATTTAGTTACAGCAGGGTATGTTTTCACAATTTTTTCCTTGGTTTCTCTTTGTCTCATGGCCAGTGTGAACATGGTCTCACAAGTTCCATGTATACCATCTCATACTCCGGCTCACTTTTTTGTTTTTATGTAGTTTTTTTGTATTCAATACAAACAGGGAGTGGCCCCCTTCTCAGCGAGCTGGACATTTAATTCTGTGAATCCCCCTGACTGTGTGTGTCCTGTTGGGACCCGGTCGCTCTCTGCCCTTAGCCACCTTGAGGCCTATTTTAGACCCATGGTAAGGTTTTAATATTAGAGAGTGTAGGTACTATCCCAACTGGGTACACCTTGACGTTTGGTGGGATAGCTTTATGCTTTTTTTGATCAAAAACAGTGTTTACTAAGTACCCTATGTTTATATGCACTATGTTTTTATTTAGTTACAGCAGGGTATGTTTTCACAATTTTTCCCTTGGTTTCTCTTTGTCTCATGGCCAGTGTGAACATGGTCTCACAAGTTCCATGTATACCATCTCATACTCCGGCTCACTTTTTTGTTTTTATGTAGTTTTTTTGTATTCAGTACAAACAGGGAGTGGCCCCCTTCTCAGCGAGCTGGACATTTAATTCTGTGAATCCCCCTGACTGTGTGTGTCGTGTTGGGACCCGGTCGCTCTCTGCCCTTAGCCACATTGAGGCCTATTTTAGACCCATGGTAAGGTTTTAATATTAGAGAGTGTAGGTACTATCCCAACTGGGTACACCTTGACGTTTGGTGGGATAGCTTTATGCTTTTTTTGATCAAAAACAGTGTTTACTAAGTACCCTATGTTTATATGCACTATGTTTTTATTTAGTTACAGCAGGGTATGTTTTCACAATTTTTTCCTTGGTTTCTCTATGTTTTGTCTTTTGTAAATTCTTTAACCACTTAAATCTTTGGTTAAAATTAGTGAGCTGGCCATCTGCTGGAAGCCGGCACTATTTTATATTTAAAACTAAGATAAAAAATCCTATGGCAAACACCAGAAAAACTATGAGGAAGGCGACACTGAAGAAGATACAGGAAAAACACCTACAGGGATTTCCTGGAGCATCTTCCTATAGCGAAACCTTTGCAGGTTAGACGACATCTAATATACAATTTGTTCACATACTCCACGTTTTTGAAGCAGAAGACACTTTATGAAAGTGTCACTGGGGTTTTTCACAAAGCGCCTCCTTTGTCATCTTTTCTGTCGTTTGAGGCGCCTTTGCTGGCCAGGTCACTTCAAAGAATGAGCAGGTCACTTAATTTAATCGCTTCACAGTTTTCGAAATTTCAGAAGACGGAACATATGCACAGCAAGTCATGCCCATGCCCTAAGCCTGCATTCACAGTCTGTTTCCAATGGATGCTAAAATTCTCATGAATATAGCCCAAATGTACGGTAACTGAATTACAGATGTTAACCTGATGCATCTGAAACAACATAAAGTCAGCAGCTTTTACAATCCACATATCATGTATGGATTTTTTGAGCAAGGGACACTGGCAATGTAATGGATAAAATCAAAACAATTTCACCTACTTGAAAATATAGGTCCAAATTATGGTGTTTTCCAATTGATGTGTCTTATATCATGTGAAGGCCCAGAGCCTTCATGCAGCATGAGAGCAGCGCAAATATAATTATTTTTCATCACTGAGTATTAACAAATTCTTTATTGAAGACTTATACAGACACTACCCGTATAATGTAATTACTGCTCCAATGTCTACTACACAGTATAAATACAGTAACAAGCAGAGAACTCTCACAATGCAGTTCAACCCATTTCTGATATGTTTTTACTGTAAAGGGGTTGTCCGATATTATTTATTTTTTCCTAACCTTCGGACTGCTTTAAAATAACCCAGGAGGCAAAAGCCAGCCGCTGTTACTTAGGCTACTTTCACACATCCGGTTTGAGCACTGCGGCTCAATCCGGCTGTGAAACCTATGCAACGGATGCGGCGAAAACACCGCATCCTTTGCATAAGTTTTTACATGCGGCCCGTCCGTTTTTTTCCGGTTGCGGCACGCTACTGAGCATGCGCAGTGGAAGAAACCGCATGCGGCGACCGGATGCGTTTTTTGCCGCATCACGCCGCATCCGGCGCCCATAGGCATGCATTGAAAAATGCACCGCAGCGGGCGCATGCGGCGCAATGTGGTTTTTTTGCCGGAGCAAAAAACGTGCCAGGGAACGTTCCATCCGGCCGCCTCATCGGCTAAATCTGCCGCATGCGGCAAAAACCAGACGGAACGCAAGCCCATGCGGCACAATGCGGAGCCAATGCAAGTCAATGCTGGAAAAAAACTAAACCGACGGCAAAATAAAACGGCTTCGTTTTTTCAGCAGAGCGCCGGATTGTGCCGCACTGCTACAGCCAGATGTGTGAAAGTAGCCTTACCAGGATCCAGGAATTGGCCTAGTCCCAAAATCACTAACACCTATCAACATCCTCAGAATTTGGGAAGAAGCTGTTAAAGGGAACCTGTCACCACTTTTTTGGCCTATAAGCTGCGGCCACCACCACCGGGCTCTTATATACAGCATTCTAACATGCTGTATATAACAGCCCAGGCCGGGGGTATAACGTAAAAAACACTTTATAATACTTACCTAACGGTCGTGCGGTATGCCTTACGGGCGTCTACGTTGTCCGGTATAGGCGCTGCCTCTTTTGTCCATCTTTGCTCTTCTTCTGTAGCCGCAGTGCATGACGGGTCCGACGTCATACACACTCGCCGGCATTCAGGTCCTGAGCAGGTGTACTTTAATCTACCCTGAGCAGGGGAGATCAAAGTATTGTAATGCGCCTGCGCAGGACCGACGAGTGCATATGATGCAGCCGCGTCATTGACGCAGGCTTCAGAAAGAGGATGAAGATGGCCGAAAGAGGCGGCGCCAGCACTGGACAACGGAGACGCCCATAAGGACTACCACAGCGACCGTTAGGTAAGTATTATAAAGTGTTTTTTACGTTATACCCCCGGCCTGGGCTCTTATATACAGCATGTTAGAATGCTGTATATAAGAGTCCAGTGGTGGTGGCCGCAGCTTATAGACCAAAAAAGTGGTGACAGGTTCCCTTTAAGTACAAGGTGAATGTGCACCCGCATGTAGATGTTCTTGCTTTGAAGTCGGGATCCTAGAGCCACAAAGTAATGTGTCAGGGGTTTTCACTTTCAATAAAAACGGACCGAGTTTCATCAGTAATTTTCATCAGAGTTTGGTTAAAGTTTCATCTGTTTTTTCACTGATGAGAAAAAAAACGTTTTTCCACTTTCCCCTATGTATCAGTCATTGAAAATGCACAGATGGTATCCGAATTCTGTTAGATTTTTTCACTGACCCATAAACTTTCATTGCCAATTTTGATTTGACTCACTGATTTATATTGGACAAGTTTCTGAGATTTTGCACAGGCCATTTGGTCAGAGGAAAAAATCTGACATGCCAACTGTGCATAATCCGTTTTTAACATTGGAATGGGCAGATGTTTGGGAGTATTATAATTTTTTACAACATAAAATCACTGATGAAACATTTATAGAAAAAACGGACCAAACACTGATGAAAATCTGATCCAATTACACTGATGAAAATTGGTCTGTTTTTTCTTCACAAACGAGAAAAAAAACAGATGTTTGAGTTAGGCCTTACAGAAATATTAGTATAAACATTTCCAAAAGGAACGAGAAGATACAGCTATTGATTCTTTGATCAGTTTTTCAGAAGCTGATTACTAAATGATTTTACTAGGGTTTTCTAAAGGGAAATGCACAAGACCGAAACTATACGATCAGTCTGATCAAACTCCGATCAAATTGTATCAGTTTTCCTTAGACGTGGGGAGGAAATAAAAACATTCTCCATCTTCTCCATTCTGTCTGTCGGAGAAAATCGGATTGCACTCAGATGTCACCTGAATACTGTCCAATTTTTTTCATGGACTCATAGACTTTAATGGGTGAACATTGGTCCGAGAGCATCTGTATCCCAGACCTCAAATATGGCTGTGTGTACAAGCCCAAAGAGTGAGATCAGTGGGAAATGCAAAACATTTGTGCAGCGACGTCTGCATTTGTAGATTTGTCAATGCCCATTTGCACCCTAAAGTGAACACAGCCCTTTTGATCCTGGTCCTACTTCTCTTAAGGGTGCTTTACACACTGCGACATTGCTAACGATATATCATCGGGGTCACGTCGTTAGTGACGCACATCCGGCGCCATTAGCGACAACGCAGCGTGTGACACCAAGGAGCGACGGTCAACGATCACAAAAACGCCAAAAATCGTTGACTCCTTTTAATAATATCGTTGGTGGTGCATGCCGCTGGTTGTTCGTCGTTCCTGCGGCATCACACATCGCTATGTATGACACCGCAGGAACGATGAACATCTCCTTACCTGCGTCCACCGGCAATGAGGGAGGAAGAAGGTGGGCGGCATGTTCTGGCCGCTCATCTCCGCCCCTCCTCTTCTATTGGGCTGTTGTTTTGTGACATCGCTGTGACGCCGAACGCACCTCCCTCTTGAGGGAGGGATTGTTTGGCGGTCACAGCGACGTCGCTGAAAAGATATGTGCGTGTGACGCTGCCGTAGCGATAATGTTCGCTACGGCAGCGGTCATCAAATGTCGCACGAACGACTGGGGCGGGTGCTATCGCGCACAACATCGCTAGCGATAGCAGCATCTAAAGCACTGTGCAAGGCCTGCAACACACATCCATGCCGCCGGTACGTGTTTGCCATTTTTTGCACGGATCGGCGGCACGGAGACACGTTCAGCAAAGCTACTCCAATGGTAGCAGGCACAGACACGTAAAACCACACGGAACGTGTGTCCGTGTGCGTTTGTACTTGTGTGCATTTTTCTACATGCTGACATGTCAGTGTTTTCTCCGGCAGCACGGGTGTCACACGGCCCGCACCCATACCACACGGGTGTAGTGTGGATGTGGTCCCGTGTGACACGCGCCAGAGAAAACACACCTTTCAGAGAAAAAAAAAACTTAACTCACCTTCTCCAGCCCTCCTGTCTCTGCCGCTGCTGTCACTTTCTGCCGACCACTGCTCATTATTCTCATTTAATATTCACTTCACTGCCTGGCAGCAGCAGCAGCGGGGAGACAGGAGGGCTGGAGACCGAAGATCAGCACCACGGACAGCAGGAAGGACCACGTGAGTATGTAAATAACCTGTTCTCCGTATGTTATCACGGATAGCATGCGGAGAACACACGTGGCCCGCAAGTACCAGCGACACGTACTTGCACGCAACACGCAGGGAAAAAACGTGTCTCTCGGCACGTGCGTGATTTTCACGTGAGTGTGTTGGAGGCCTAAAGCACACCGTAGCGGGTAAAGCACCCTTTAGGCTATGTGTGCACGTACATACTGAAATTTCTGCAGCGATTTGGCAGCACATGTGCGCTGCAAATCGCTGCAGGAACATTGTGTAATGGATGCAGTGTGTCTGCAGAATAGATGCCAATTTCATGCGCTCGGTATGCTGCCTCTCCCATAGACAGAGTGGGAGCAGCATCCAAAGCGCAAGAAAGAAGTCACATGCTGCATTTTTAAACGCAGAGATTTTGTCAAATTTTTTACACTCAAATCGCTGCGTTCAAAAATGCATCGTGCGCAAGGATTATGCACAATCTTCATAGATTATGCAGGGGACGCATTTGCGCTGTACAGCTAAACGCAGCATAAATGCATGAAATTACGCTACGTGCACACATAGCCTTACTTAGACACTGCAGAGAAACTCTCAATATATACATAAGGATGTACTGTGCACACATTTTGCCAGAATTTGTTGATTTACCATTGGCCAAAGTTAAAAGCAATTGTACTTAGCATGTATATAAGGATTTGTTTAAGAAATCAAAAGCAAACTCTGTAAGGCCTAAAACACACTTCCGCAAAAAAAACGTACATGTCTCACGGTCCGTTTTTCGGGTCCGTGTTCCGTTTTTTAGGGGCGTTTCTCCGGTACGTATGGCATCCGTGTGATGGCGTATGCGAGCCGTGTGTGCGTGTGGAATGTCCGTATTGACATAAAATACACACGTGTGCTGTCCGTGTGCGGTCCGTTTATAAAGGCCCGCATTCTTACCCAATTAACGTTGTTAATCATTCATCAGAGATCCTGGTGTTTTTGTTTGCCATCAATTGATCTGATAGATTGGTAACAAGTGTTTCAGATTTCGTGATTAAAAACGGACACGGACGATACGTGCTGAACACGGACATACTCATAGTATAGACTAAAGTATAGAGTATAGACTAAAGCGGGTCCGTGCCTGCGTGCTGCCGGCCAAAAACGGACATGTCGTCCGTGTAGAAAAGCGCACACACGTACTTACGACACGGACACACGTTCCGTGTGATTTTACGTGTGTGTGCCATATATCACTGATTAACATGGGTCTCCGTGTGTACGTGTCTCCGGTACGTGCAAATACCTACCGCACACGTACAAATTAAACGGATGTGTGTTGCGGGTCTAAGGCCCTGTGCGCACTGGAAAACGGAATTTTCTTAAGAAAATTCCGCAGGGTCTGAAAGATTACCGCACCCGCGGTAAAAAAAACGCGGCAAACCGCACCCAAAAACCGCATGCGGTTTGCTGCGGTTTTACCGCGGTATTGCCGCGGTATTTTTACCGCGGTTTTGCCGCGGGTTGGTACATGTGTTTTAAAGCATTCAATGCAATATAGCACATTGAAAAAAAAAAGATAGATAGATAGATAGATAGATAGATAGATAGATAGATAGATAGATAGATAGATAGATGACAGATCATAGATCGATAGAAGAATAGATAGAGGACAGATCAATCAACAATCGACACTGCAGTTCTCCCGAGCAGTAGTGTGTTCACATTACCGGCCGTGGGAAATGACCTGTGATTACCCCTGCAGTCTTGTTACGAGGCTGCATTGAGTATGTGTCAGTCCCGACTGGATGCAAGCGACGTAGGATCTCTGTGGATTACGCCGGAGCTGTGTGTTTTGGGAGGGGTTAATAAACGGGTGAAAGAGGAGGCTTTTTTGCGTTTTATTTAAAATAAAGGATTTTTCGGTGTGTGTGTTTATTCACTTTACTTACAGGTTAATCATGAAAGCTGTCTCATAGGCGCTGCCATGATTAAAGCCTGGACTTAGTGGCGGCGATGCGCTGCCATTAACTCGTTATTACCTGGATTGCCACCGCATCACGGCAATCTGGAAGAGTTGGGGACACTCCGGGACTGCCGCATAATGGATGCAACAGTCCCGGGGCAGCTGCGGGCTGATATTCTCGGCTGCAGGAGGAGGGGGCCATTAACCCTGACCCTCGCCCTCCCCAGCCTGAGAATACCGGGCCGCCGCTGTGTGTTTACCTCAGCTGGACGGTAAAAATACGGTGGAGCCCACGTGTTTTTTTTTTATATGTCCATTTGATTTCTATGTGTATTCTATATGTCTGTGTCTGTGTGTGAGTGTGATGTGTGTGTGTTCTAAGTCTGTCTCTGATCTGTGTGTGTTTACTCTGCTCTGCTTCCTCTTCCTGTCATAATGACATCACGTCCCTGCAAACTGCAGGCAGCGATGAACATTGCATCCCGAAACCGCGAAATACCGCAGGAAATAACGCAGGAAAACGCAATGAACCGCACAGAATTTGCTGCCTGCGTTATTCCCTACGGGATGTTCCGATTACATTACAGTCAATAGAGTGAAATCCCGCAGCGACGTGAGGAAAAGAAGTGACATGCAATTGTTTTTGCTGCGGGAATCCCGCAGCAAAACATGCAGCTGTCAAAATCCGCATAGTGCGCGCAGCATTTTTTTTTCACATAGGATTTGCTGGTGATTCACTGCAGAGATGTTATGAACATTTTCTGCAGCGAAACATGCAGCAAATCCGCAGGAAATCCGCGGCAGAAAACGGTAAGTGCGCACAGGGCCTAACAGGTAACACGGCTGGGCTCACATTAGGCAGAACCTTTCAAGTGGTCCAGCTTATATGATGCCCAAGTGCAGTCAGGGCGCACCGGTCCAGGGTCGGGTACCAATCCCTGTTAGATCTGCAGCAGAATCAACACATTACATTAAGACTTTGCCAAAGACTGTGCTGTGGATTTTTTGGTGAAACTTTGATATTTAGATGTCAGATGTAAAATGAGGTAAAATGCACTAGAGAGATATGAGATAACTGTTAAGGATATGGATTTGTTAACTTTTGATTGTGAAGATTTTCTGCACCTACTAGGTAAGTTAGTTTTTTTTTCATTGCATTTTTTTACATACTTTTTTGACACTGTTTTTGTTTCTTCTTGGTGTGTCATGTTTTAAATAAATATGCTATATCTTTGATACTCCCTGGCATTTGACTTTGGCAAACTTTCTTGATAAAGTCATGTGCAGATTACATGCATTTTTCGTGCTGTTTTTCCTGCAGATTTTCCACATCTACTGTAATTCTGTGAGGAAAAGTGGAATATAAACCTCAGCGTGCCCAGGAGAGCACTTGGCATATTGTGTATTTCTAACACACACACCGCAGGTCAATTTACACCAATAGAAAAATAATAGCACAGATATAAGTCCCATCAACGTTGCTGCTTTTTTGACAAAGGAAAAATACACTGCGTCAAAAGCTCACAAAAATTCATTGTGGGAACACAGGCTTAAGGCTGCTTTACACGGTACGACCGATTGTGCGATTTCACAATCGATCGTACCCGCCCCCGTCCTTTTTGCGTCACGGGCAAATCGCTGCCCGTGTCGCACAAAGTTACTAACCCCCGTCACACATACTTACCTCTCGTGCGACCTCGCTGTGGGCGGCGAACGTCCACTTCCTGGAGTGGGAGGGACGTTCGGCGTCACAGCGACGTCACACGGCCGCCGGACAATAGAAGCGGAGGGGCGGAGATGAGCGGGACGTAAACATCCCGCCCACCTCCTTCCTTCCACATAGAGCCGGCGGCGGCCGCGGGAGGCAGGTGAGCTGCTCATCGTTCCCGTGGTGTCACACGGAGCGGCGTATGCTACCACGGAAACGATGGTGAACTAAATCAAACGATATTATGGAACCTAGCGAGCAGTACCTGACTCACGATTTGTGAGCGATACTGTGTCGCTAGGAGGTGTCACACAGGCCGGCATCGCCAGCGATGCCAGATGTGCGTCACAAAAACCGTGACCCCGACGATCTATCGCACGATAGATTGTCTGGTGTAAAGCAGCCTTTAGAACAGACGGCTGTAGATTCTCTCTTCCGGGACATTCGGGCCGATTATGCAAATATCATTGATCAGTGTGAGCAATTTTTTCCTGGGAGAATTACTGTCCGAAGAAAAATCTGACATGTGCAGGGCCCAAAAGACTAACATTGGTCCTGGTACGATCAGATGTCTTGTTGGATCGCGCTCAGATGGAAAATACACTCATCAGCCTGTGTCCTCAAGACCCCCTTCACAGGTCAGTGATTCTGGTACGTATGTTACTGTTTTTAGGCTATGTGCGCACTTTGCGTCATCGTAGTTGCAGCTCTAAACGCATGCTCTGGCAGAAATTGCTTTTGCCAAAGGTACTTTTGATCACAAAACCGCGGTAAATATGCGTGCGTTTTTACCGCGTTTTAGCCGCATTTTTAGCGCTTTTTACATGCGTTTCCATTGCTTAAAGTCAGATGCGTTTTGATTACAAAGACACTACTAAATAAAGTTTTGACATACAAACACTATGAAAAAAAGGGAAAAAAAGGAAATAAATATAATTATTTAAATCATAACAAAAATAGTTATATTTAATATAATTATAGCGGTTTTATACTACTTATCGCTACAATTCCAATAAATTATTTTTCATTAATTTAATTGTCGGACTATGTGTGTGTGTAAAGGGACATATCATTCCATTATTTTGAAGTCAGAAACTCATGCGCCTATGTAGTCCAAAACGCATGTTTTCTGCAGCTAAAAAGCAGGTAAAACGCTAGAATTTTGATGTTTGTTGCTTTTTACAACTTCTCATTGACTTCAGTGTTAGCAAAACGCAGCCCAAATGGCAAAAACAATTGACATGTTGCTTCTTTGAATGCAGAGTTTTTGCCCAAAATTAAACGCAGTATTTTGAACTGCAAAGTGCGCACAAGAAATCCCTATTTCCCATAGACTTTGCTGGAAAATCAAAACGCATGCATTTTGGCATGAAAACGTTGCAGTTCAAAACGCAGAAGAAAAGCAGGTGAAAACGCAAAGTGCGGACACAGCCTTAGGCTTCTGCCACACTCACGTGAAATTCACGCACGTGCCGAGAGACACGTATTTTCCCTGCGTGTTGCGTGCAGGTAAGTACGTGTCTCTGGTACGTGCGTGACACGTGTGTTCTACGTGTGCTATCCGCGATAGCACACGTAGAATCGGTAATTATTATACTCACCTGGTCCTTCCTGCTGTCCGCGTTGCTGTCCGTGGTGCTGATCCTCGGTCTCCAGCCCTCCCGTCTCCCCGCTGCTGCTGCTGCCAGGCAGTGAAGTGAATATTCAATGAGAATAATGAGCGGCGGTCGGCAGCAAGAGGCAGCAGCGGCAGAGACAGGAGGGCTGGAGAAGGTGAGTTAATGTTTTGTTTTTTTTTCACTGACATGTGTGTTTTCTCCGGCGCGTGTCACACGGGACCGCATCCACACTACACCCGTGTGGTACGGGTGCGGGCCGTGTGACACCCGTGCTGCCGGAGAAAACACTGACATGTCAGCGCTTTGAAAATCGCACACACGTACAAACGCACACGGACACACGTTCCGTGTGGTTTTACGTGTGTGTGCCTGCTACCATAGGGTAGCATTGCTGTACATGTCTCCGTGCCGCCGGTACGTGTAAAAAATGCCAAACACGTACCGGAGGCACGGATGTGTGGCGCTAGCCTAATATGTAAAAGAATCACAAACATACACAGGCCCATTAAATTCAATGGATCTGTGCACACATCAGTGATTTCTCACAGACTTGTTTCCATGCGTCGTGCATGCGTGTCCGTGATTTCCGCACGGAGACAAGTCCGTTTTTTTCTGGCATCACTGATGTCACTCACCTGTCTCCAGAGATGCTGTATTCAGCTGCTGCCGTCTCTGTTTCCAGGCTGGCTAATTATGCTCATACATATGCACTGTACAGCCGACTGTCACGCTCCCCGGTCCCCGTGCTGCGCTCCCCGGTCCCCGTGCTGCGCTCCCCGGTCCCCGTGCTGCACTCCCCGGTCCCCGTGCTGCACTCCCTGGCCCCTGTGCTGCTCCCTCCGGTCCCCGTGGCATGCCTCCCGGTTCCCGACGGCGCGCTCCGCTCACCACTCCCGCTCCCGGTTCTCCTGCTCCTTCTTCCTCGCCAGGATCCTACAGGCGTTCCCGCTCCAGGCGTCCCTCTGCATCACAGGACACCCTGCCCGGCACTTCTGCTTCCTCAGCGCTGCTTCCTTCCCTGGTATCTGGCACTCAGGCCTCGCGCATGCGCGTTAGGGCGCGCGCGCGGTCATTCACCCTTTCTTAAAGGGCCAGCACCCAGAAACAGGATATTGGCTTGCAGGTACAGGGTATAAGAGGATTCTTATTCCAGGTGGGCGGGGCCTGTTCTACGTGTTTAGCAAGCTAGTGTTCAGGTCCCCTATTGCTTTGCCTTGTGCTTTGCCTGCATTAACCCTGTCCTGTCTCGTAGAGCCTGTCCTGCCACGCCAGACGCTCCGAACCACGCTCATTGCCGTACCCTGACGGTGACTTCGGCGGATGTTCCACCACCTCTGCAGCTCCGCCAGTCTCCAGTCCCTGGCTCCGTTTGGTGACCCGTTCCATCGCTCAGCAGGTTCCGGATCCCGCCTGACCTTACCACCTGGCCTCGGACTCTGAGCCTCGTCACCCGGACTACCGTCCAGAACTCCATCCACCTTTCCTGCTCCCCTACGGACTGTCTGACTACCACCTGTGCTTCGGCTGCCGTGCACCCAGACCCTCTGGCGGGGTGACCTGCCTGGCTGCCTCCTCAAGGGAAACCGGTGTACGGTCCAGAGGTTCCACCACCCGGACGTAACACCGACCCAGAACAGCAGAGGGGAGACAGCAGCACCCAGACACAGCATCACGGGAGACTTCAGCACCATGGACAGCAGCGGTGTGGACAGGTGAGTGTAAGTGCCTGATCTCTGTGCATTATCACGGATACACACGGAGATCACACGTGTGACCAAAATCATGGCATACGAAGGGACATACGCACCTTATAACACGTTAGTGAAAAACATCTGTTTTTCCCTGATGTGTGAAGGGGGCCTAAGATGAGGCATTTTGGGGATGCTTTTTAACTTGGACATAGATCCTTAATAACAGTATAGGGATCACCTGCAGGTCCATAAAGAAGCACATTTACATCATGCATTGGAATGTGCCACAAAAAAACTGTAGTCTTTGGACACTGTATGACCAATCCATGTCATAAGTCCTAGATGTTACATAATGGGGTTATCTTGTCTTGCCACCAAGAGCACATCACTCCTCCCATTTGCTGCTTGTCAGAGTTGGGGTGCACGCATGACTGACAGTGCAGACTAGAGGCGTCATGGCGCTGCTGGGCAGAGGTGTGCACTCTCCAATAGTGCAGGCCGAAGCACCTTCAGAGGAGCGTAGTGCAACTGAAGATGACTGGATCCAGCAATCTTCAGAGCAGCACTTACCTACAGTGCCTTATGAAAGTATTCGGCCCCCTCAAAATTTTTCAACCTTTTCCCACATTTCAGGCTTCAAACATAAAGATAAAAATGTTAATGTTATGGTGAAGAATCAACAACAAGTGGGACACAATTGTGAAGTTGAACGAAATTTATTGCTTATTTTAAGTTTTTTTAAAAAATAATAAACTGAAAATTGGGGCGTGCAATATTATTCATCCCCTTTACTTTCAATGCAGCACACTCACTCCAGAAGTTCATTGAGGATCTCTGAATGATCCAATGTTGTCCTAAATGACTGATGATGATAAATATACTCCACCTGTGTGTAATCAAGTCTCTGTATAAATGCACCTGCTCTGTGATAGTCTCCGTGTTCTGTGTAAAGCACAGAGAGCATCATGAAGACCAAGGAACACAACAGGCAGGTCCGTGATACTGTTGTGGAGAAGTTTAAAGCCGGATTTGGTTACAAAAAGATTTCCACAACTTTAAACATCCCAAGGAGCACTGTGCAAGCGATCATATTGAAATGGAAGGAGTATCATACCACTGCAAATCTACCAAGACCCGGCCATCCCTCATTTCAAACAAGGAGAAGACTGATAAGAGATGCAGCCAAGAGGCCCATGATCACTCTGGATGAACTGCAGAGATCTACAGCTGAGGTGGGAGAGTCTGTTCATAGGACAACAATCAGTCGTACACTGCACAAATCTGGCCTTTATGGAATAATGGCAAGAAGAAAGCCATTTCTCAAAGATATCCATAAAAAGTGTTGTTTAAAGTTTGCCACAAGCCGCCTGGGAGACACACCAAACATGCGGAAGAAGGTGCTCTGGTCAGATGAAACCAAAATCAAACAATTTGGGAACAATGCCAAACGATATGTTTGGCGTAAAAGCAACAAAGCTCATCACCCTGAACACACCATCCCCACTGTCAAACATGGTGGTGGCAGAATCATGGTTTGGGCCTGCTGTTCTTCAGCAGGGACAGGGAAGATGGTTAAAACTAATGGGAAGATGGATGGAGCCAAATACAGGACCATTCTTGAAGAAAACCTGTTGGAGTATGCAAAAGACCTGAGACTGGGACGGAGATTTGTCTTCCAACAAGACAATGATCCCAAACATAAGATAAATCTACAATGGAATGGTTCACAAATAAATGTATCCAGATGTTAGAATGGCCAAGTCAAAGTCCAGACCTGAATCCAATCGAGAATCTGTGGAAAGAGCTGAAAACTGCTGTTCACAAACGCTCTCCATCCAACCTCACTCAGCTCCAGCTGTTTGCAAAGGAAAAATGGGCAAGAATTTCAGTCTCTCGATGTGCAAAACTGATAGACACTTACCCCAAGCGACTTGCAGCTGTAATCGCAGCAAAAGGTGGCGCTACAAAGTATTAACTTAAAGCGGCCGAATAATATTGCACGCACCAAATTTTCATTTTATTATTTTTTATAAAAGTTTAAAATAAGCAATACATTTTGTTCAACTTCACAATTGCGTCCCACTTGTTGTTGATTCTTCACCAGAACATTAAAACTTGTATCTTTATGTTTGAAGCCTGAAATGTGGGAGAAGGTGAAAAATTCAACAGGGCCGAATACTTTCACAAGGCACTGCATTGGAAAGAGCTTGTAAGTGCTGCACTCCTTGCCTAGGAGACCCGCCACTGCTGCAACAGTAGCCAGTAACCTAGGCAACGAGAAGGAAATCAAAGGATTAAAAACCCCTTCGTTTTTGAGAAGGATTTTTATAACAAGCTAACCACACTTTGCATTTTTACCCGTTTGTGATGATGGGACGACCAGATTATGAACAGACATTACACACCATTACCCCAGACCAGAACAAGACTCCATAGACTTCAGTGCACAGTTACTGGTGTATTATAAGGAGCGTCTGTCTATACATGAGCAGAACT